>NW_008342018.1:8869554-8911166 GCF_000622305.1 Nannospalax galili | reverse complement strand
GAGTATTTAAGTATTTAAGTATTTAAGTATTTAAGACATTAACAAAAGAAAGAAGAAAGAGAGACTAGGGTCATAGAATTTTGTGTTCAAACATGGATGTACTGAAAACATAGAATAAGTAAATGCTAATCAACTCGGTGTAGTGACCCATGCCTTTAATCCCAGTGGCAGAGGCAGGTGAGATGGAGACCAGCCTGGTCTACATAGTGAGCTAAGGATAATTTACCTGAAATGGAAAATTAACATACATTTTAGAAAGTATCTATAATCTATTGTATTTTTATTATACTGTATATTTCTCTTAATATTTATCTAAAAGTACTTTCTTGCATAAATCATTTATAGAGAGGCATAATTATTATACATAATGTACTATATTTACTTGCATATTTTAAATTACAGAGATATTCCTGCACACAAGTATTACATGTGGGAGCACTTTGTTAAGTGGGTGGATTTTAAATGAATGTTAGGTTAATGTTTTTAATAGAAATATGGACACTGTACAATTATAGATCCAGATTGTAAGCACAGATGAAGCCAGATAGAATATGAAAGGAATGCTAAAAATAAAAAGACAGTCTCATAAATAAAAAAGTCTTTCAATGGACATATAAAGATTGCTATGGAAAGAATAAGACAATTTAAAGACACAATGAATAAACCTTTGCAATCTGAAGGGCAAGTTTTGTATAACTTCAAGTATATAAACGGATTTTTAAAGCACTAAATAACAGTTCATCAGTGCTGGGGGTATCCTAACAGTTAATTTCAAATTATACTACCCAGTTAAAGGGAGAAAAACAGCATGATCCTGGCATAAAGCAGACATACAGACAAGCAGAACAGAATAGATGGCCAGTATAAACCCATATAGTATAGTCATCTGATTTAGGACAAAGGTGAAGAGAACATTTTTTGGAGAAAAGATACCTCTTCAACAAGCAGCCCTAGGAAAATCATATGTCCACTTGTAGAAAAACAGGATGAAAGGTCTACCTTTATCTCTCATTCTATAAAAATCAATTAAAATATATATCAATCACAATAATGTGAGACTAAAAACAATTCAAGGTATAGACATAGCAAATACTTTTGGAAAAATATTTTAATTGGTCAAGAAATAACAGCAAGGAAGAACAAATGGGAATGAATAAAATGTTTAAAAGAAAGTTTTACAAAGCAAAAGAGATAATCAAGTGAAATAACAATCTACTAAATGATAGAATAATCTTTGCTAGCTATCCAAAAAAGAGGGGATTAGTATCCAGATCTTAGGCACTAAGGAGTTGGCTTATTGTGCAATCACGGGGACATCCACCATTTAGATCCCTAGGACCCACATAAAAAAGCTGGGTGTGGTGACCTGTGTCTTCAATCCCAGTTCTGAGGGAGGGTGGTGGCCAAAGACAGAGAGATTCATGGAACTTGATGGCAATCTAGATGAAAGGGTAGCTCTAGGTTCAGTATGAGAATCTCTTTCAAAGTATAATGTGGAGAGCAATATGGAAGACACCTGACATAACCCCTGACTTCATACACATAGATATCAGCACTCACATAAGTGCATGCAGACACACTACAGGTCCATTCATCCATATAGACACACACACACACATACACACACACACACACACACACACACACACACACACACACACCCTAGAATAAAGAATTCAGAATTTAAACATTAAAAATACAGTCAGTAAATGGGAAAATGAAATGAAATAAATGTTTGTAAAATGACAAATAGGTGGTCATTAAATGCTTATTCACCAGGAAAATGAAAATCAGAAGTGCACTGTAGCTCCCTCTCACTTCTGTCAAGATGAGAAATATTAAAAGAAAGCAAACAAAACAAAGCAAACAACAAACACTGGAAAGGATATGGGATGAAAAGGAACCCTTATTCATTGATAGGAAATTAGACTAGTGACTCCACTTTGAAAATTAGTATGGAAGTTCCTCAGAAAACTAAACATATACCATATAACCAAGCTATACCATGCTTATGTATACACCCAAAGGAACATATCAGCATATTATAGGAACTCCAGATTTAACACAGCATTATTTAAAATAGCTATATTATAGAATCAGCATTGGTGTCCATTAACTGATAAATCCATAAAGAAAAATCATTTTATAAGCACAATCAAATTTCATTCAACCATAAAGAAGAATTAAATTATGTCATTTTCAGGGAAATGAATAGAACTGAAGAAAATCAGAGGCTTTCAGGCTTTTGGGAACTTCTTCTGTTTTCTTATGTTCATGCAACAATCCTGGCTCTTAAAATCTTGCCTTCCCCTTTGCACACTGGTCCCTGAAACATGGGTGAATGAGGTTTAATATAGGAGTCCTCTCCAGGAACATGTGTTCCTCAGTCTCTTATTCTCTAAAAGTCGGCCAGTTGTGACCTCTGCGCATCATACTCTCTTCTGTTAGGCAGCTTCACTGGTGAAGTTGAGGAATGTATTCTTTCTACCCCTTGTTCCACTGTGTGCCATGAGTCTTCGGTGTTGAGGTTCTACTGTAGGGAAGAACATTTTATAATAAAAACAAAATTTCCCAAGGTCAATTTTTTTTATTGTGAGAATGTTCTCGGTTATCTTATGGTGTGTTTTAGGATATTACAAGGTATCCCCAGTCCCTTGATAGTTCGTCAATGACAGAAAAGTTTTATATAGCTAGAAATACTGATAATGTATGTTTAGCATGCTTCATGAAACCTATAATTTTTGGGGAGGGTCTTTTTGAGACAGGGTCTCCCTGTAGCCCCAGCTGTCTTGGAACTCACTTTGTAGACCAGGCTGGCCTTGAACTCACAGAGATTCACCTGACTCTGCCTCCCAAGTGCTGGGATTATTTTATTTTGCTATCAGAGTGTATTTTAATACTAAAACCTTAGTCTTTGAAAAAACAATTCATGGTTGTGTTACTGCTAAGTGATAGAGTACTACATATGGGGGGGTAAATTAGTTCCTTTGTTGGTCTTGCTTCTCCAGAGCCTCCTAGAAGATGGGAGGTAATAATTGAAGTAGTGCTTAGGTTCCTCTTGGCAGCTGTGGGAGGTGCTAGGGGAGTTTCATCTTCCTTTGAATCGTCATCAGGCAGTGACCTATTATTTCCTCATTTCCGTGCTGCACACACCCTCTTCACAATGTTTCCCCTCTCTTCTGTGTCCATGCGAATCTGTAGATTGCTTACTATCCCACAGTGCTCAAACCCTGGGTATTCCATGGGGTTTCAATCTGCTTTTGCTTTAAATTAAAATCCAAATTTGTGTCTTCAAATAAATACCCATTGTATCTGAGGGTCTGTCCTTAAACCTATTGGATCATTTGAAATAATACTCATTTGTATGTGTGTCCAAATGTACATATGAATGTGCTTATTCTCCTTTCACTGCTGAATATGAAATGCAAAAAACAAGGAAAAGCCCCTCCCCATTTCTAAATTCATGGAATTTGTTTATACTGAAGCTTGCTTCCTGTATGAATTTTTTCAGTAATTTGATTACAATATTTGATTTAAGAGTCTCATCATGCCTCAATATTCTGTGGAAAATGCAGGAAGAAATGGTTTTCCTGTCTCATATTTTGTGTTCTGCATATTTACTCCCTCCGATATGGCCTCACAGTGAGGGAAGGGACGGATCTACAACATTTTCCTTTCTCCTTTCAAAATTGCAGCTTGTTATAGCTATCTGGGTCATGGTAACCTCTGCACATTATGGTAAATGGAAAAATTTTCTTCCTCTTAAATAGGTGCAACTGTAGTACTGCTATAATTGGATCTCTGTTTGTGAATGAGATTTTACTCCAGTAGTGATCCTTTGGATTCTCAGATATGCTAGGAGTAGCTATTTGACATCCTTTTACTTGGATTTTTGAGGGTGAATATTTGCTATAAAACCATTTTAATCTGTTTTCTTACCTATAGATTGAGTCTCACCAATTACTCACAAGAGAAAGAAGAGAGCCAGGAGAAACTGTGAGGTAAGAGTAAGTCCTGCTGCGCAGTCACTGTCCCATGTACACTAAATATGAAGATACCCTGTGGCCAGGCAGACCTAGGGGCACAGTCCTGCAATTCCAGCTACAGCTTGGGCAATTTAATGAGAACTTATCTTGAATTTAAAAAGAGGGGCTGGGAGCACCGTCTCAGCAGTTGAGATCAGTGACTGCTCTTGCAGAAGTTGTGTTCGACTCCCAGCACAAACATGGCATGCACCTACATACATGCATACACATAAAATTAAATTAAATTAAATGTAAAAGGTATTTTCAAAAACCAAAAAGAGGGCTGTAGGTATAGCTCAATGTTCAGTGGTACAACCTGACAGGTGCCTAATATGTGGACTCTGTTTAATCTCTACCATCATCTTCCCATTAAAAAGTTACATTTTGTTGGACATCATAGTCTCATAATAGTCATCTTCCTAAAGAAGAGCCACAGTCTCAAGTAGCTGACTCTCAGAGATGATTTTGACGGCTGCTCATGATCAGTCTCATTCTCATCTTCATGATCACAAGGGTTAGGGAATAATTGTTAAGACAATAAAAACAAAAATGTTTAGCCCTTACATGACAGAGTAATGGATATCTTATTTCATACATTGGTATAATCAATTTTTTTCTCAGTGGAGCCCTTGAGGGGCTTGTACTTGGATAAGAATAACTTAAGCTCTACATTTGGGTATCTAGACAATGTAAGTACATGTGTGGGATTGTAGAAGGATATAAGGGCATTATATCTGAATTCTTTCACTTTCAAAATGTGAAGTTTTGAAAAATCCAGGGGTTTATATAAGACCAGTACTTCCGATTTAGCATTTTCAGTTCTGCTGTTTCAGATTGGATGTATTAAATAAAGCTCATTTGAATTTTCTTTGTTTTAAGCATCAACATTAATCTTGGATTTTGGATGTAATGAAAATATTAAAAGAAAAATGGTTTGAAAATTTGGAAGACGTTCTAATTACTTTTCTTTTGGCAGTAACAAAGCAATGGACAAAAGCTACTTAAAGAAGGAAGGGTTTAGATTGACTCATGGTTTGAGGATACAGCCCATCATGGTGGGGAAGTCCTTGTGACCACAAAGATTTTGGCTGCAGCAGCAGGAACAATTCATATTATGTTCCTAGTCAGGAAATAGAAAGAGAGAGATGAGTGTTAGTGTTCAGTTCCTTTCCTTTTCTTTACTCTTCTTTTTTTCTTTGATGCTCTTTTCCTTCCTTCTTTTACCTGAGCCCCCACTCAGTGGGACAGAGATGCTCATATATGGGGTGGATCTTCTCTTTGTTCATCATCTCTGGAACCACTCTTACAAACAAGCCCAGAGGTATGTTTGCGTACTTCTAAATCCCGTTGACAATCTAGATTAAGTAACACAGAAGATGAGTATAACAATGTGCAGAAAAAGGCTATAAAAGTACATAATATCTAAAAAGAAATGTTCAAAAAATGGACGAATGTATAGAGTTTTCTTAATAGAACTATAAAAGACAAATTAAGTATTAAAAAATTCCTTAATAGTCAGTGATCATTTTTTATTCCTGAAATTTCCTCCTAACTGGAGCATGATGTTTAAAGCTTCTTTATAAAACAACTATCTACCTACTCATGTCATGTGACTATAATGTGGTCTCCATTATATTTTAATAATTGATGTTTCTTTACCAGAATTTTTTTCTTCAGCATATTTACTTGTTTTATTTGTAATAATGCTAAAAACTGGGGAAGAATTTTTATCTTTTGAATGACTTGCTAAAATTACTTGTACATCCAGGTATAGCCTCTTAAAATAATTACCAGATTCTTATAGTTTGTGTTTCTGTCTTCATTAGTACCTTTAAAAGCATTTACATATTTTAATTATGTCAAGTCTAGACACCCTGCTTTGGACATTGATGTGTTCCATATTTTTAATCATCACTCCTGAAAAGAAAATGAGGGACACAACTTCTAAAAATCTGTGAAAAGGATTGGGGAGATGATTCAGTGGGATTTCAGTGCTTGTTGTACAGACAAAATGATCTGAGTTTGGATCCCCAGCACCCATGTCAAAAGTCAGCTGTGCATCCCTGTATCCCAGCCAAGTGGTTATAGATATAGGTGGGTCCTAGGAGCTTATTGACCGGTCATTATAGCCAAAATGGATCATAGATATTAAAGAATGACCTTGGTAGGTGCTCCTTCAGTTATACAGACAGAAGTGGAAATGACCATAAATTAGAAAGTCATTGAGGGAACCATTTTATCAATTCAGGTGAGAGAGTGATGGCTGAAATTGTGAAGAAATGATGGAGAGACATCCTGAGAACAGTAAACTAGTTCTGATTGGCTACTTAGAGAAACAAAGGTGGAAATTTTAACTTCATTTAGCAATGTGAATCATAGCAACAAATATACAAGGATGTGAGATGGAATAATTTGTAGTGTTGAATCGAGAATAAAATATTTTGTAAATATTGTTTTCTTGATATTTGACAACAAGAATATAAATGGTCTCTAGAAAAAGAGGGATAAACAGTCAGGTGTGGTGGCATTCACCTTTAATACCAGCACTCAAGAGACAGAGTCAGGTGGAACTCTGTGAGATGGAGATTGGTCTGGTCTACATAGCCAGTTCTAGATCAGTTGGGGCTACAGGGAGACCATGCCTTAAAAAATTAAAGTGAGGAGAGGTTGAACAGAACAGGTTGATTGATACAAAGTACTCAGTAGCAATAAAATAGAACTATGAGACCTGAAAATTATAATGGAAGCAGAGGTAGGAAAATTAAAGAAAGGAATATAGAGTTAATAGTATGAAAGTTACAGAAAATACAAGCAAAAAAGATATCAGTTTTAAGAGTAATAAACACAAAAAGTTTTCTTAATCATGAATCAAAATGGAATAAAAACCTGTGTTGCCAGAATTGTGCTTCATACATGCCTGTGGCAGGTACTTGTGTCCTTGGATATTGCTTCATAATAGAAAATATATTTCATACCTTAGTCATTAGTTTAAGACAGTTGTACAGAAAATGATGGAAGAATTTATATAGTAGGGTTTGGTTGGGTGACCAGCAGAAGGTTTGTTGAACAAATGAAACAAAAGCTTCCTACCTTGGATTTGTCTTTAGCCTTAGTTTTTTAATTCAAAATTTAAGAATTTCATGCTTGATTACTGTTTATAAATCACTTCTGCCCCTCCCTCCCACTTTCCAATTCTTCCCAAATACCCTCACTATAATAGTTTTAGTTTAAAATAGGAGGTTTCTGTTCATGTTCGTGGATGCTAAGGATTAAAATGGTGGTTGAAAGAAAATGAACACTGAAGGTAAAGCAACTGATTAAGCAAGGTTACAAAGGACATGGAGGGGCTTTCGTCACGTATTTTGGTGGCTATACTTAGAATACCAATGACATACTGATGCTCATTGGTATTATTAAGGAGGGGGAGGATTGAGAACTTGTAGTATTTCCAATTAAATAGAATGATTCAACCTGTTTAATATTGTTATTATTATTATGAAAGTGTATGGTATTTCTTCCACAAGTTGAGTGTTGAGTAGAACTCTGAAGGAGTACTCACACAGCTCTTACACCCTGGTCTCCCAGGGAGGTTTCTCTGTTATGAGCAGCTTGTATTAGTATGGTACAATAGTTAAAGCTGATTAGCTGTTGCTGATACAATCCTATTAACTCTAATTTATAGTTGAATGGGGGTTCACTTTTTGTCTTTGAGATTATATGTGTGATAAACATGTGACAGCAAATATACATACATTACATTTTCATATAGAAATGTTCCACTATTCTGGCTGTCCCTGTGGTCCCCCATTCATCCTCTGTGCCTCAACACAACTTCTGATAAACATTTTTCCATATTTTGATGTCGATTTATTCCAACACTACTTAGTGGAGAGTGTACTTTCTGCATTGTATTACCTTGATTTTATTTTTTATTTTTTTTACTTTTAATTTTTTTATCATGGAGCAGCTTATCCTGCTTCATCTCTAAAGAACTGACCTTGTTTCTGACGAGCAGGTAGAATAAGTATGTAATCTTAATTTAATCAAAATAATTTGCAGATTGGCTTTTAGAAGGCTTGTTGTTTTGTGGTTTAGCTTTACACTGGCATTTAGTGGTCCTTTGAGGCATCCAGTTGAAACTGTTGGGATTTTATATAGACATTTCTCCTGTTGTTTCTAAGAGATTTTCACTTGGAGAATTTCTGACAAACTTCTGAAAGGAAAACTTATTTTATTAGCGTCTGGACAGCCACTTCCTGTGCAGGCCTCATCCTTTGTTAAACAAAAAACCCACTTCAGAATTGGCCATGTCCAAGAGTCGACCATCATCATTCAAAGCCTAGGTGTGGGAATGTTTTCTAATGTCCACAGATGTTACTAAGCATTTGAAACACAAATGTAATAAGATATACATCAGTAGTTAAGATTTAGCATACCCAGAAACCACAGAATATAAACTGTTATTTCATGTTGAAATGGTAATAATTTGCATATATTGAGTTCATTAAGGTTAAGTGAAGTCTATTAAAAATTTTGATATCTACAAATCACATTATGAATTACATTACATTTCTTTTGGACACTACTTTTTCTCATTTCACTTCTTTTTTTTATATTTTTAATTAACTTTTCCTGACATTATACAAAGAACAAATTTCACTGTAACTTCCTCATACAAAGGTATCCTTGACACTATTATGAGCCCCTCTCCCTCTCTTGCTAATCCCCTCCCTCTTACCAGTCTTCTGCTATTATCACATATACATTGCATGACCCTCTCTTCATGCACCATAAATAAAAGCTTCAGGAATGATTACCTCAAATCTCAACTATCCTATAGTTTAGAATTTAAGAAATTTGTTTTTGTTGCCTTCTTAGTTCTTCAGTGCCTTATAGAGATTTTTAAAATTCTGTGTGTGCTTGTGTGTCCTCTTTTTGTCTGAACATATAGTAAGAATGTTGTAAGAAATTATATTTGTCTAGGAATGTGACAGCCTTAGAGTTTTCTCTAAGATCCGTGACCTCTGAAGCCATGTGTATTTTATTATATTTACAGCTCCACACATAAATTCCCTCACAATTAGGTAGTTGTTGATTATCCCCAAGATAAAAATGCCACTACTGCCCCATTGTTGTTTGCTGTGCCAGTCATTGTTCTGGTTATTAGGACTTAATACAGGGACTGGACTATCAATGGCTGTTCTCACTTGGCAGCATGTCCCAAGGGGTACATGGTCCTCCCGGGGCAGGGCCTGGTGCAGAGAATTCGCTGGAATTATCTGCCAAGAGTTATCCCCAGAGGGAGGAGCATTGGCTCCATCTGTTGGGATGGCCCGGGTGTGTCTTGCTGAGTGAATGAGAGAGTGGGCATTTACTGACCTGGGGAAAGACCACGGTCCACAAGGCTTGAGCAAAAGTTAAGGGAGACTGTGGGCAGAGCCCAGAAACGATCTGGAAAGGCCAGCGGCAGAGCCACAGAGCAGAACGGGGCACTGGGTGTTCACCTTTGTAAGGCCCTCTATTTCCCCTACACAGGATATAAACTATGGAAAAATTCAGATAAAGATGTGTTATGTGGCTTGTCTACCTGTGCCAGGAGCAAGGGACCCTAAGAGAACTCAGGTGACAGTATCTTCAATAGTCTCCTCCAAAAGTATAAGAGCTAGCTTTCAGGGAGGAGGCTTCCAGGTGTGTTCCAGCTCTATTGTTCCTGTGTCTAAAGTATGTCTTATCTTCAGCAATAGGGTCTTACTTTCAAGTTCTGGGAGGCAATCAAGGGCTGTAGCCATAGCCTGTGTAATTTGCGGAGTTGCTTGAAGCACCCTGGCCAACAACTAGAAGGAAGGTTTCTCCTGTCTGGCACTGACTTTTGTTACATAGCCTTCAGCTATACACATGGACACATGTAGAGATACTGTGTGTCTAATTTTTCAGGAGGCTTTTAAACAAATATATTTCCCTCTGGTTTTTCATACCAGTTAAGCATCATTTATCTCTTATTCTGAGCAATGCTCTAGTATTCCTAGAGATCAACCGAATCAGACTTCCCCTAACATTTTAAATATATTCTTAAAGTTAGCATGAAATTTATGTTATGGTTATAATGAAATGCTATTTCATCTTTACTAACTCCATATATAAGTATAAAAGTAATGTCTTAGACAAATGTAAACTTGACATGATCTTTTTAAAAATTTTCTGATGTTTAGACTTCCTTTTACAACACAGCAGCTTTCTTCACTGATTCTATTTATCAGACTTCATTATTCCTGTTGGACTAGGTAGCAAACTTTTTCATTGATACATGACTTCATTCTTAATGCAATTTGACACAACTGAAGTTTAAAGATAATTCTTCTGTAACCTAATTTTGAAATATCAGGTAATTTTAAAAATACTGTCTAGGCAGTTGATTTCTGTCTTTTTGGTGTCAAACAATTTGGGGCTCACCAATAGATTTTTTCTGTATTTAAAATATGAGGATAACAGATTTTTAAAAAATGAACTAGAACTAAAATCATGCCCTAAGCCACACTTGTAAAAATAAGGACCACTTTATCTTGTGGACTCTGTACAGAAATTGCTATAAACTCTCAAACTCTGTAGCAGTTTCTCTTTGAAATGAAGAAGGACTCTTACAAGTGAACCTTTAAAGAACTGGTGAGCATTCCGTTTGAAGAGTTCCTTTGATTATGGCTGGAGGAGCACACTGAAGCTTACAGTAAATGGCAATGCTTCATAAGACAATATTGCAGCCCAGAAATGTCATTTCTGAAAGAAAAACTGACCTTACCAAACATTTAATAAATAATATGCCTTTTAAGAAATAAAATCCATTTAAGGCCCAAGCTTCCCCACTCCCACTATTTTTTTTTAACACCAAATGCAGTAAAGCAAACAGATTTATCTTAATATTAAGTGAGGAAGCAGGGTTTTTTTGTTTTCATTTTTATTTATTTATTTATTTATTTTTAGAAAGCTTCCAGCCTGAGCTCTCTATGCATGTAAAGTCAAATTCACTGCTAGAAGGTGCATGTGGCATTCTGTTCCTTCCTTCCACTGTCCTTATGACAACCGGAGGCAAGGATTTTCCAAAACCACTATTTGAAAAATCCTTACAAGTTTATTGGACTTGCTAACTGAGCTTGGAGTGCTGGTTTACTTACAGAAGAGTGGGCACTGCCCAATCATGACTGTGCTGGAAAGTCCACACCCAAACATAAATCCTGAGGCTTCCTGACACCCACAGAAAATGGTGAGGGAGTGGCCTCATGGCTTTCTTGGCTTATATATCCTTAGCTCCTCCCCCTCAGGCAGCTAAAGTCAAATGTTTGGGTGAGAGGGATAATGGTGCCCCCATCTTTACTCCTTCGGAATAGCATGGGAAGAAGGTGGGACTATAGCTTGTCCATCGTAGTGGTTGGAGAAACTTCCAGGTAACAATGCTGAACTTTGTTTTTTTTTTAAGGGGGTTCTTTTTGAGACAGGGTCTCCCTGTAGCCCCAGCTGTTCTGGAACTCACTACATAGACCAGGCTGGCCTTGAACTCACAGAGATCCACCGGCCTCTGCCTCCCAAGTACTAGGATTAAAGGCATGTGCCACCACACCTATTTATTTATTTATTTATTTATTTATTTACTTATTTATTTATTTTTTATTTTTGTCTTTTTTGAGACAGGGTCACTCTGTAGCCCCAGCTATCCTGGAACTCACTATGTAGACCAGGCTGGCCTAGGTCACAAAGATCCGCCTGCCTCTGCATCCCAAATGCTAGGATTAAAGTTGAGGGCCACCACATCCAGCTTCTGCTGAACTTTTAATTCTACTGCCTCTACCTCCCAAAGTGCTGGGATCATAGGTGTGCACTGCCATGCCCAATGCATATAGTGCTGGGATCAAACTCTCAGGCATGTTTGGCAAGCACTCTCCCAGCTGAGCTACATCCAGACATGTTTGTAAATTTATAATTAATTACATAAGCAACAAGTTGAAAATTATTATTAAATATTGCTTTACAAGATAGCAAAATTATTTAAATAAAATATGATCTTTTTATGGTCACTTATGTTCTAAGGAAAGCTAAATTTCCATGGGATGGTTTAGCCTAGGGAGGTCAGAAAACAAACAGTACAGTACAGATGATGCTGGGTTGGGGCCCTTACTTGAAATCTTGGCACTGGGAATCAGGAGGATCCTGGATAGTTTAAGGCCAGCCTGGAATATATAATGAGTTCTGGTGAAGCCTGGACTATATAGTGAGATCCTGCCTCAAAATAATAAATCAGTGGGGCTGGAGAGATGGCTCGGTGGTTAAGAGTGCTTACTGTGCTTCCAGAGGACTGAAATTCAGTTCCCAGCACCTACATGGCAGGTAACACCTCTCCCATAACTCTAGTTCCAGGGGAGGATTCTACTCTCTTATGGTCTCTGTGGAAACCAGAAACAAAGTGGTGTCTCACAGGCAAAACACTCATAAAAATAAATAAAACCTTTAAATTTTTTAAAACCTCATAGACACAAAAGCAAAAGACAAAAAGCAAATGAAATTAAAGCAAATCCAACCAAACAACCAAACAGTTAAATAAACAAAAAAAGCTAGTGTAAATATCATAGAGGAAGGAACTGGAAGATAGGAGCTAGATGACTTTCCTATAGAGAGGTGTAAGAGATGAAGTCAAACCCCAGCATGGTGGAGCTCCAGGCTGGAAAATTGGTAGAGCTCTTTCATAAGTGGCTAAATCAGACAGATTGAACAATGGTAGAAAACTGTGCTCAGAGATTCACAGGTGTCATGAAAGCAACTGAGTTCTCAGGCACCAGGATTTTGACTCTTGCCACTACATCATCCAAAGTGTTAAGATTACAGGTGTGCATCACCGTGCTGGTTTATGTGGCACTGGAAATGAACTAATGATTGAGGGCACGCCTGAGGAGTAGAAAGAAGTAAAAAGACAGAGAACAGTGTTTTTCTAACAACACAGATCATTTTCTACCTCTTAACCATGTAGGATCAAGCATTTGTATTCAGGTTACCCAGGAAATAAGATATTATGAATAAGGTTACATTGGTTATTATTTATTTAGTCTAGATTAGATGATGGCAAACTTTGACTTAATGACCTGTTTACAGAAATAAAGTCTTACAATGATGATACCTTTTTTATTTGTTCGCGAAGTGTAAAATGCTGTTTTTCTGTTACAAAGGCAGGATTGTGTAGTTGAGAATCTGTAGGGTACCACTGAATCTAAAATATTCGCTGTCTGGGCCTTTTCAAACAACTAGATGATATTCATAACCAGCAACCAATGGCTATGTGTGACTTAATTCAACAAGACTTTATATTTTGCTCCTTCTCCTTGTCTCCTATTAATTCATGGAAGCAGTATCCCACACAGCATCTTAAAAGCCCAAGCTGATGGAACTCAAGTTTGTAAGATATTTGCCTAGATTTTCCTGAATGTGGTGGTAAAGATATGGGACATCCTCTCAGAGTCCTTTAAGTTTCTGCTTAGAAATATATGCCCTTTATTCATACCCGGTCTCATAGAGAATCAGAGCTCATGCAGCTGAAGATAATGGAAGAGCTGGGAGGTTCCTGATAGCAAGGCAGCGAGAAGTAAAGGTCTCTTTAAATTTACATGGAAAAATGATTGGTATCTTGTCCCAGTCATATGTGAATGAAATTCAACCTTTGACAGCACATTGTATTTCCTTTGAAAGGAAGTTTATGAGTTTATTTATTATTTTTATTTTCTGTGTATAAGTGTATTGCCTGTATGTGTCCAATGCTCATGGAAGTCACAAGAGGGTGTTGGATCCTCTGGAGCTGGAGTTACAGACAGTTGTTAGCCTCCATGTGGTTGCTAGGAATCTAATCTGGGTCCTCTGAAAGAGTGGCCAGTGCTCTTAAGCATCAAGCCATATATCCAATCTCAATTTTATTTTAATATATTTTATGTGTAGGGGTATTTTACCTGCATGTATGCATCACTACATGAGTACAGTACCTGTAGAGGCCAGAAGATGTCATCAGATCCCTTGGAACCGGAGTTAGAGAGGGTTGTGAGCTGCCTTGTGGCTGCTGGGAACAGAACGTGGATCCTCTGCTAGAGCAGCCAGTGGTCTTAACCCCTGAGCCATGTCTCCAGCTCCCTTTTTTTAATTTGGAAGATAGCTTTTACATTTTATGTATTTGTTTATATGCTGTGTTTATATATGACTTTAACACATGCATAAATATTTTGTCAACTTTTCAGACAGATCTTCCCCCTAACTTCATTTGTAACTGTTAACCTGAAAGTGAATTTCTTGAATATTATGTGTATTTTTAAATCATTAGAGTTTATTATGTTCCTTTTATTTATGCATTCTGTAGTTTTATCGACTTATTCATCTATTTAATTTTATTTACACACAACGATGATTTTATTTTGACTGTTACGTCTAATCTGGTTTCAGTGTTATCCATCATGTATTTGTTCAATGAAAACAATGTTTTAATGGAAAAATACACATTTGTCTTACTGTTTCACTACGTCTCCCCTTCCCTGCTGGGAGACCCACCCTCACTCAGGGTCTCATGGTCCTGACTAAGACTGACAAAATCAACATAGTACCTTCTATTTGTTTTTTACATAGTTTATATGATGCCCAGGAAAGGGGGAGACTTACAAAGGCACAGATTAACAGAGGCTTTTCTTTCCCATGTTTGAAGCATGTGCCATCCCATCTCATGGTCTCTGTGCTCTATTTCAAAAATGGTGACTACCCCATTCACGACTGTGCTTGATAGTCCACACCCAAACATAAATCCTGTGGGTTCCCAACAGCCACACAAAATGGTGAGAGAGCCCCCTTGTGGTTTTCCCAGCTTATATATCTATAGCCCCTCCCCTTCATGCAGCTAAGGTCAACCAATTGGATAGGAGAGGTAATTGGCTTGACAGCTTCCACACAGCGAGGGAAGGAGGAGGGACCATGGCTTGTCATCATAGGGTCAGAGGAAATTCCGGGTCACACTTACTTTTCACATTTCTAATATTACTGATTTGCAATAATATGGCTATGTTGTAAATAGTATTTTAAGAGCAATAAGAAATATTTTTAAATACATAAAGCAAGAATTTTATATGATATGCCCTAGATCAACAGATAAATACTAATACATTAACTCTTTAAATGTACTTATATTTGCATTACTTAAGATTTTATCTTATATTCTACTTTAATTATTCTTTGATATAACAAAATTATAATATTCAACATTAAATAATTTCAAAATCAATAAAATGATTTTAAGAAATTCTTTCCAAACACTCTTTCCAAATAGCAACTTTAAATTTTTTTTTTTTTTTTTTGGTCTTTTTAGAGACAGAGTCTCTCTCTAGGCCCAGCTGTCCTGGAACTCACCATGTAGAACAGGCTGGCCTTAAACTCACAGACATCTTCCTGACTCTGCCTACTGAGTGCTGAGATTAAAGGTGTGCACCACCAAGCCCGGCTATATTATACAACTACATATATGTATTTGTTTTCTTAAATTACTTGTGATTCTAAATATTTTTGTTAGTTTTCAAGTTTATTAATCTATTATCTAAAAGACTGATGTTATAAAATGAAAAACCAAAGGCCTATCTTTATTATATGTTTATATTTTCTTATTCAACTGCTTACTATTCCTGAGATCAATTTTTTTTTTTTTGCCAGATTTTAACGTATTCTTATGACCAGTTCCTTTCAATGTTAATCCCTATCAATCTTCAGGGTCATGTATTTTACCTAAGTTTTGCTCTATTTCCTTTATACAATCTTTTACTATTTAATTTCATTTCTCTAGTTATTTAACAAAATTTCCAGTTTTTACAAGTCAAAAATGTTCCTTTTCAATAATTATATGATTTAAAAAATAGTTTAGTTTCCTTTTTTTCTGTGAATTATTTTAAGTCTATAGTTTATACCTACTTCCTTATGCTTCTCATTGTGTATTCACAAGCAAAATTATTTAATACAAAGAAACATTAAGCCCATATTTATTTATGAATTGTCTGTAGACATATATACACATAAACATGTACATCTGTTATAAAAAGATAATCATATACAAATATAAGAAGGAACACATGCCAGTTTTTTTTCCATCTCACTAATGAAGGCACTAAAATATCACAAATTAAAAGTGAATTTCAAGGAGTCATTTACATATTGATTCATGAAAATTATAAAATAAATTTACAAATATGACATTTACTGGAAATAATCATTAGTGTTCAAAATGACACAATTACATTTCATTTACTGATAAGAATAGTTTACTTTTCTCAATGATAAAATAGCCTTGAAAGATGTACTGCATAAAAAAATGCCATAGTTTTCACAGTTACTTAAAGTCTTTCACAATAATTTCTTTCATATCAATAACATGGATATATTATAATTAGAATATTATAAGTATTATTAAAAGCATAATGTATATATTATAACTATAGAATATTATAAATATGAAATATACACTAGAAAATTCTAAAATATGTAATAACATAAACAATTTTAATACCACACTACTTTTGACAGTTTCATACTTATTTAACTGACATCACATGTCCAAATTACTTATTTGTTGAAAATACAGAATAGTGTCTGAATGTCTTTTCCTCAGCAAAAGTCTGACCAGATTACCTACTGTCGGTTTAATTTAGATAATACAGCACACTGAGCCACATAAAGGAGCAAACAATCAATGACTCCTGAACATGCTGAGAAGAACAGAAGTACAGCAATGTCACTTTCACATAGGAAGCATGCTGTCCCAATGGCCTTTCTCTACCATTTAGTTAAGTGATTATGTTTAACAAAGGAATCTTATTTTTTCTTCTTCAAGTGCTGACTCTTAAATCCTACATGAAATTAATCAAAAGCCCTTTATATCTTCCCTTTTTAGAATCATCACAAACATGAATGCTGACAACACAACACTTCTTATTCTTTGAGCTTCTTTGCCTCTGGAAGATTCTTACACCAGACTGTTGGTATGTAACACATTACCTACATTTGCCTCTGGTATAAACTCAATTTCTGAGTAGCAACAGCCATAAATATAGATGAAATGTGGCAGTGTATGTAATGAGAATGCAGAGCTCTACATACACTGAATATGATTTGTATATTTTGAAAAATATGTTACTGGGGCTGGAGAAAGGCTCAGTGGTTAAGTGTACTTATTGCTCTTATAGAACACTAAGATTAGGTTATTAGCATCCACATGGTGACTTAGGACCATCTGTAACTCAATTCCAGGCAATGCAATGACACTCTTCAACCCTTCATGGGTATTCCATGCATGTGGTGCACTTATATACATGAACCAAGCACTCATATACATAAAAATAAAGAAATATTTTTTTTTTATTTTTAAAATTTTATATGCATGAGTGCATTACCTGCATATATATAAGCTCACCCATGCTGTGAAGTGCCACAGAGATCACAGTAGGGCATCAGAGTTACAGACAGTTGTTAGTTGCCATGTGGGTACTGGGAATTAAACTTGGATTCTCTACAAGAGCAGCCAGTGCTCTTAACCACTGAATGATATCTCCAATCCCCACTTAAAAAAAAAAAAAATTGTGTTTTTGAGACAGGGCCTCCCTGTAGCCCCAGCTGTCCTGGAACGCACTAGGTAGACCAAGCTGGCCTTGAACTCACAGACATCCACCTGCCTCTGCCTCCCAAGTGCTGGGATTAAAGGCGTGGGCCACCATGCCTGGCAAAATACTTTTTAAAAGAATAACATGTTATTGAATTTATGGTCATTGAAGGTCATGTATTTCTTAATTAGCAATTAACAATAACTAGGTATGAAGATACTAAAAATGATTTTTGTTCTGTTAGAAGAGAAAACACACTCTTTTTAATCTTTGTTAGTTCTTTTTGTAAATAATATGCTCGTAGTATGACCAATAACTGCTCTGCGGTCTATTCCAAGTGTCTCATTTTTTTTTTCTTTCAAAATTGTAGATCTTTGTGTACTTTGTAAATTAAATGGAGACAAAAATTCAGTCTTTTACTTAGCATCCTACTCTGCATGTCCCAATACCCATGTGCAGAGTTCTTTTGGCTGAAGCCATTTTTGGTTTACAGACAAAAACTTCAATCTGAAGCCTTCGTCTACTTATAGTAGCTTCTTACTGCCTTTTGAGTTTCCTCATCTTTTTCTTCCCTTGATTTTTCTCTCATTATCCTTTAGGATAACTCATCAAATAGTCATTCTATTTCTAGACACTATTTCTAATCTGTTTACCTATAATTATTTCTAGAAATCATGACAATATACTGTTCATTGCTTTAACTAATTTTCAGGAAAATCACATCTCTTGAGCTATAGAATCTTATCTAAATTCAATAATGGGATTTTCTTATTTGAATATTCACTATACCTAGCTTATTCTTCTCTTGTTTCTTTGGGGGGGGGCTTTTTAATATACTTAACATCTCTTTCATTTCCTAATGTATCCATAAGAATTTATTTGTTTGATGTAATAATTTTGATGAATAATATTTTATAAAAATTGTATTATTCAACTTTATATCAAATTATTTTGTTACCTTTAAGGGATTTCTCAAATGTTCTTCTTTTTTATGTAAGACTCATCTTGAATAACATATTATTGTGAAATTTTCCTGGACCATTCCACAGTAGTAGTCACTGAAAATCACTATTGAAGAATGGACCATGTTATATTGAAGCTAATACTTTGTAAACATTTCTGTAATGATCCTCTACAACCCAGGTATCACTTTTTTATGGCATTAGGAAGGTACATCTCTCAATGCTAGATATAACATCTGGTACATAAATACATTACACATTTTTGTGGTAAGGAAATGAATAATATTCAACTTTATATGAATAATAGGCCATGTTCTACAAAAAGTATTTTTTTCTTTTCATTAGATAAATTTAGTTGCAGAAAAATCATACAATGATCAGATTTTTTTACATTATTTAGTTAATAACCACATGAGAAGAAGCATTTCATTACAGCTTTAACATATTCAATAATAATTTCCAGAGAAAAGACATCTCTTTCAAAAGTGGCTGTAAATTTTTAGGTTCACAGTTGAACTAATACAGTTATACAATATCGAACTCAGTGTAAACCCTGTAAGACATAAAATTGAATGAGTTTTTAACCTTTAAAAAAGATCTCCATTTCAATTTAAAATATACTGATTCCTACAGAAAGGCTCATTTTTAATACTACTAGCACTTACATGTTTGCACACATGTCTCTAATCTCTGTGTATCTGATTCTAACTAGTCACAGTCGATTACATTCAGATGCATGGCACCTGAGAATGGATGTAAAGTCATCAGATAGATTTCAATGGTAATGTTTATCACCTGTACTAATTAACATGAAGTAAATTTTTATGCTTCCTCCTCAAACATAGCTCATTTTTTGTTGACATTTGTGTTTGTGTGTGTGTGTGTGTATGTGTGTGTGTGTGTGTATCAAACAGAACATCAGAAACAATCTTATTCATCTATATACCCACTTCCCACATGGCACCCTCCCATAGCCTCCCCCTGCCCTCTACAGGAGCCCATATACTCTGTCATCCCTGTAACTGTCTACTGTGTTGTCAGCACCCCAGCCATTCCCCAGTTCTTGATCTGCTGAATCTTGTGAGCCTTTCTAGAGATCCTTGTTTTAGTAAGATAAGCTTTTCCTCAACTAGCAGCAATCAGTTGTGAATATTCCTTTAGATAACATTGGGGTCTGCTGTTCATTTTCCCAGTTCTATGCTGGGTTACTGTCTAGGAGCCTCTTGGGCCACACTGGCCAAGAACTCAAAGGAAGGTATTGCCTGTCTGGCATTGTTTCTTGATATGTAGCCTCTAGCTTTACATATGGACACTTAAAAAATTTTATTGACCCTTTTAATCTTTGGTTATACTTTCCTTTTGAGTGTTTAATACCCTACAGTTGGGCCAGGTAAACCAATATGATTTTACTCTTAAGGCTGTTTGAAGATCTATTCCTCAGGGGTCAAATGGGATTGGGAGGATCCCCTGACTCCTTTCTTTTACCAGTTCTGTCCATATGAAGATAAGTCAAAGGTCCTGCTCAAACATGGCTGGCTTTGCTTGGAAACATGGAAGATATGTTTCCACTGTGATGACCCTCCTCTTTGTAGACTGGACACTGGTTCAAGTCCATCTGGTGGGGTCTCCATGGCCTCCTTGATCAAGAGGACAAGTGACTCACCACAGTTACAGGACAGTTTTAAAGATGCTCCATAGCCTGGAAATTAGTCCACCTTGAAGGGCAAGGAGCAAAAACTGTCCTTTAAATTCCTCTAACCAAATGAGTATAGGCCTCAAAGTATGGTTGTTAAACATCCAAGAAGTTTAGCTTCACCAGTCTGATACTTTTAATTACCACGTGCCATGTAGAAAAACCTTGGGCAAAGACCAAACATTTGCAGATAAGCCTTGCCTAGACATCTATTATATTCCTTGATATAGTTGTATGTATAATTTCTCAGTAGGTTTTTGGACTAATATGGTTCCCTCTGGTTTTTTTAAACTATCTAGGTATTGTTTACCTCTCTCTTTGTCTAACCCATTCACCATGGTTTTGACATTTAAGGTGCCCCCATTTTTTCCATTTCTCCCTTATTAATACCCTTCTCCTATGGTCCCAACTCTCTTGACCTCCTTCTTTCCCTTTATCCCCAGTTCCTTGTATAGCCTTCTCTCCCCTCTCCCCTTAAAACAACCCCATTTTTATCCATATCTTCCTTATTAACACCTGTTTCCTACTGTTATTCTCTTTCAGATACTTTCTTTAACTTTACCTCCCTTGTTCCTTTTCATTATCCTGGTTCCTGTAGTTTTATCTGGATGTATACTCAGTTATCATGATTTGGTGCTAGGATCCAGATATGAGGGAGAACATATGCCATTTTTGTTTGTTTTTTTGTTTGATTCTGAGTCTTTGTTACTTCACTTACAATAACAGTTTCTAGTTCCACCCATTTACCTGCAAATTTCATGTTTTCATCTTTCTTTACTGCTGAGTAAAACTCCATCCTATAAATGAAGCACATTTTCATTATCCACTCCTCAATTGAGGGACACTTAGGTTGCTTCCATCTTTTAGCTATTGTGAAAAGAGCAGCAACAAACATGGATGTACAGTGTCTCTGCAATAGCATGAGTTCTTTGGGTATATGCCAAGAGTGGTATAACTGGGTCAAATGGTAGGTTCATTTGTAGTTTTTTAAGAGTTCTCCACTCTGCTTTCCATAGGGATTGAACAAGTTTGCAGTCCCACCAGCAGTGGATGAGTGTTCACCTTTCCCCACATCCTCTCCAGCATTCAGTATCATTTGTCCTCTTGGTCTTAGCCAGTCTCACTGGGGTAAGATGAATTCTTAAAGTGGTTTTAATTTGCATTTCCCTAATTATTAGTGATGTTGAACATCTTTTAAGATGCTTCATAGCCATCTTTACTTCTTCTTTTGAGAATTCTCTGTTCAGTTCCTTAGTGCATTTTTTAGTTGGTTTACTTCCTTTCTTGATTCTTTGTTTTTTGAGTTCATTATATATTCTGGATGTTAAACCTCTGTCAGATGTTTTGGTGGTGAAGATTTTCTCCCATTCTGTGGGTTTTCTCTTCACTTCCTTGGTTGCTTCTTTTGATGTACAGAAGCTTTTTAGATTAATGAGGTCCCATTTGTTGAGTCTTGACCTTGTTCCCAGAGCAATTGATGTCTTTTTTAGAAAATCCTTTCCTATGCCTATATCTTGTAGGTTATTGCCAGTGTTTTTGCTAATAATTTCAGAGTTTCAGGCTTCACATTGAGGTCTTTGATATAGTTGGAGTTGACATTTGTGCAAGGTGAAGATAGGGGTTTAGTTTCATTCTTCTACTGATGGGGATCCAGTTTTACCAGCACCATTTGCTGAACATGCTCTCTTTCCTCCAGTAAATGTTCTTGGTCTCTTTCTCTAATATCAGATTGCTGAAATTATATATATTCATATTAGGGTCTTCAATTTTGTTCCATTGATCTATGGGTGTATTTTTGTGCCAGTATCATGTTGTTTTCATGACCATAGCTCTGTAAAACAGTTTAAAATATGGTGTAGTAATCCCCCAAGCATTGCTCTTAGCGCTTAGGTTGCTTTGATTATCTGAGGTCTTTTGTTACTTCCATATAAATATTAGGATTTTTTTTTCCAATTCGGTAAAAAATGTCATGAGGATTTTGATTGGCATTGCATTGAATCTGTAAATGGCTTTTGGAAGGATGGTCATTTTCACAATATTAATTCTTCAATCCATGAACATGGGAGGTCTTTCTATCCTCTGATGTCATCCTCAATCTCTTTCTTTAAAGATTTAAAGTTTTCATGGAAGAGGTCTTTAATGCCTTTAGTCAGGTTTATTCCGAGATATTTTATGGTTTTTTTCTTTTTTTTTTTTTTTGCAGATATTGTGAAGGGGAGTGTTTCCAAGTACTCCTTCTCTGATTGCTTGTCATTGGTATATAGAAAGGCTACATACTTTTGTAGATTAATTTTTTACCCTGCCACTTCACTGAAAGTATTAATAATTTCTAGGAGTTTTCTGGTGGAATTTTTGGTGTCTCTTAGATATAATATCATATCATCTGCAAAAGGGATAATTTGATCTCTTCTTTTCTAATTATTACTCCTTTAATTTCCTTCTCTTGCCTTATTGCTCTTGCAAGAATTTCAAGCACTCTGATAAAGAGGAGTGAAGATAGTGGACAGCGTTGTCTGGTTCCTGATTTCAATGGGAATGCTTCCAGTTTTTCTCCTTTTAGAATGATATTGGCTATGGGTTTGTTATATATGGCTTTAATTATGTTGAGGTTTGTTACCTCCAGTTCAATTCCCTATAGGATTTTGAACATAAATGCATGTTGAATTTTCTCAAAGGCCTACTCTGCATCTGTTGAGATGACCATGGGTTTTTGGCTTTGAGCCCATTTATATGATTTGTGATGTTTATTGTCTTACATATATTCAACCATCTGTGTATCTCTGGAATAAAGCCTATGTGATCATGGTGGATGATCTTTATGATATGTGTCTCTATGCAGTTTGCAAGTATTTTGTTGAGAATTTTTGCATCCATGTTCATTAAGGATGTGGGTCTATAGTTTTCTTTTTAGGTTGTGTCTTTACCTGGCTTAATATTGGAGTGATGCTGGCTTCATAGAAGGAATTTGGAAGTTCTCTCTCCCTTTCTACCTTTTTGAATACATTAAGTAGTATTGGATATAGATCTTCTTTTAATGTCTGGTAGTATTCTGCTGTAAGTCCATCTGGTCCTGGGCTTTTTTTTTAGTTGGGAGGTTTTGTATTACTGTTTCAAGTTCCTTATGTGTTATGGGTCTGTTTAAGCGGTTATTCTCATCTTGGTTTAGTTTTGGTAGATCCCAAGCTTTTAGATACCATCCATTTTTTTTTAGGTTTTCAAATTTGGTAGCATATACATTTTTAAAGTATTCCCTTATAATATTCTGGATCTTTTTGGTGTCCATTGTGATGTTTTCCCTTTCAGCTCTTATTTTGTTGATTTGGAGGTGCTCTTTCTTTTGGTTAACTGAGCTAGCGGTCTGTCAATCTTGCTTATCTTTTGAAAGAACCAGCTCTTGGATTCTTTGATTTTTTTATATTTTTTTCCTTTTTTGTATTTCATTACTTTCTGCTCTGATTTTTGTTATTCTTTTCTCCTGGGTTTGGGTTTCATTTTTTTCTGCTTTTCAAGTGTCTTTAGTTGCAATGTTAAGTCATTTATTTGTGTTCTTATTAGTTTTTTAATGTATCACTTAGAGCTATAAATTTCCCTCTAAGGACTGCTTTCAATGTGCTCCAGAAGTTTTGTTGTGTTGTATGTCCTTTTCATTTAGTTCCAGGAATACTTTTATTTCTTTCTTAATTTCACCTTTGACCCATTCATCATTCAGGAGTGTGTTGCTTAATCTCCATGTGTTCAGGTGGTTACTAGGGTTTCTTCTGGTATTGTTTTAAACTTTATTGCATTCTGGTCTGACAGAATGCATGGAATTGTTTCAATCTTTTTGTATTTGTTGAGGTTTGTTTTATGCCCCAGTATATGGCCAATTTTGGAGAAGTTTTCATGGGGCACTGAATAGAAAGTATACTTTTTGGTGCTTGTATGGAATATTTGGTAGGTGTCTGTTAGGTCCATTTGATATATGGTATTGTTTACTTCAGTTGTGTCTCTGTTAATTCTCTGTCCTGTTGCCTTATCTAATGGTGACAATTGGGTTTTGAAGTCCCCTACTATTAATAGTTGGGAATAAGCTGGGTCTTAAAGTCTTGTAGTACTGTTTTTATGAAGTTGGGTACACCAGAGTTGGGTGAATATATGTTCATTATTGTGATATCTTCTTGCCTTACTGTTCCTTTGATCAGAAAGAAGTAGCCCTCTTTGTCTCTTAAAGTCTTTTTTTTATCAGATATTACAATTGCAACACCTGCTTTATTCTTAGTACCATTTGCTTTGTATATTTTTTTTTCCCCTTTTTGACCCTAAGGCAGTGCCTGTCTCTGAAAGCGATATGAGTTTCTTGCAGACAACAAAAGACAGGTTTTGTTTCTTTATCCATTCAACTACTCTGTGTCTTTTGACTGTGGAGTTCAGTCCATTGATATTTAAAATTATTAATGAAAGAAGTGTATTGAATCTTGTCATTTTTATTTCTGTTCACATTTTTGGTATAGCTAAGCATTTCCACAGTTATACCTTCATTAAGTTTTTTCTGTAACCCCTTGGGAATAGTCAGTCATTCCTTTCTTCAGCTCTTTGTATTGTTTCAAGAACTCTCTGAAGGGCTGCTTTTGTAGACATGAATTCTTTCAGCCTATTTATGTCATGAAAAATTTTTCTTTCCCCTTTGACTATAATAGACATTTTGGCTGGGTAAAGGTATCTGGTTTGAAATCTGTGATCATTTTGAATACTGGGAATACTTTGGTCCAGGTTCTTCTGGCTTTCATAATTTGCACTGAAACATCAGCTGTAATCCTGATGTGTTTTCTTGGTATGTGACTTGTTTTTCTTTTGCAGCTTTCGGTATTGTCTCTTTGTTCTGTGTGCTTAGTGTTTTTACTATGATGTGTCATGGAGAGTTTCTTTTCTGATCCTGCTATTTGGTGTTCTATATACTTCCTGTATTTGTATGGACATGTCTTTCTTTAATTCTGGGAAATTTTCTCCTACAATCCTGTTGAAGATGTGGTCCATACCATTTTCTTGAGATTCTTCTCCTTCCTGTATGCCTATGATTCATAAATTTCATCTTTTTATGGTGTCACACAATTCTTGCATATTCCATTCTTGTGTTTTCTTAAAATTTTCATAATCTTTTCTTGTGTGGTGTAATTTGTCCCCTTTATCTTCCATTCTTGATATTCTGTTTTCCATTTCATTCATCCTATTGGTGGGTTTTTTCCTCTCGTTTCTAATTGTCTTACTGTTTCACTTCCTTCTTTATTTCAGCCTGAGTATTCTTCAATATTTCTAACTATTTTCTGAATTCATTCAGAAGTTTATCCCTATCTTGCTCCAGTTCTTTGATTTCTTTGTTTTTGTGTTGTTTAAATTCACTGAATTCTTTTCCATGTTTATAATTGTTCTTTTGAACATGTCCAGTGTTATCTCTAGGGACTTCGCATTGCACTCCTCTGGAGGACTATTGGTAAATGTCAGGGATATATTATTTTGGTTTTTCATGTTATTATTTTTTCTCTGTGACTTTCTCTGCGAATTTCTTTTGTAGTTTCTGATTCTTGTGTGAGTCTCAAGCCTTCTTTTGTTGCATTTAGGACTGCTTCTTTTTATAAACTTTATTTGCCTTTGTGGTTTACTTGTTGGGCATCAAAGCTGATTGGTCTAGGCTTCAGGTTCTCTCTTTTGATTTTATATTGGAGTGGCCAAATTGCTTTCATCTTCAGGAGTTCCCACAGAGGCTCAAGTCAGTTGAGGATCAGATGCTCTCAGGCTTTTCCTAAGGTGTGGATTCCTCCTGGAAAGATGCTGCCCTCAGGAATTTAGGGGCTGGACTGGCCTGGGAGCAGGGCCCAGGAAAGATCCTGGTGTCTGGAAGCTTGTGGCTGTGCCACCCGGGGATGCCAAGGGAAGTAGCTGCAGGAAGAGATTCTGAGGGCTAATGCGGACTTCTGGGAGGAACTGGGTTGGTCTCGATGCAAAGGATCAGGAAACAGTGGGGATTCCATGCCAAGGGGTCAGTCCAGGGGTCTGGGGTGCCAAGACAAGAAATGGGCCAGTACCCAGGCTAGGAGGGGAGCTGGGAGGGTGAAGGAGGCTGGGGGAGTCAAGGCTCGAAGTCCGTGGGACCCACACAGGAAAGATGCTAGCACCAGGAAGCTGTTGACTGAGCCTCCCAGGGAAGCAAAGGTAGGTGGGTGCAGGTTCAGGCTCAGCGATCTCCTGAGGGCTGCAGGGAGGAACTGGGTTGGTCTGGATGCAAAGGATCAGGAAACAGTGATGGCTCTGGGCTTAGAGGTCAGCCCTGGTGTCTGGGGTGCCAAGACAAGAAATGGGCCAGTATCCAGGCTAGGAGGCGAGCTGGTAGGGTGAAGGAGGCTGGGGGAGTCAAGGCGTGGTGGGTCAGATGCTAGCACCATGAAGCTGGTGGCTGAGCTGCCCAAGGTAAAAGTAATTTTTGACAGAACTATTGTGAAGGTGGGAATAAAGGGAAAATTAGTAGAGGACAAAAGTATTGTATGTGAACAAATTTCAGTTTAAATTTAATATATACCTCTGTTGTAACTAATATATAAACTATGATTGGTCTTTTATTTATAATTTTTTGCTAATTTGCATACTATCCTTATTGTAGTTCATGTTTCAATAGTTTCTTATAAAAAAATCTATTTACTAACTACAATGGTAATGAAATACATTCATGTCAGAGATTCAGAGTTATTGGGTCAATATTTACTACTTAATAGATTTTCAACCTGCTGTTTCTTGGAAATATGCTGATGGTTTGCAAGGCTGGGAGACAGCTTCACAGATCTTTGCACTGAGAGCCAGATGGCCTTTCACCACGACCTTTGCCCAATGCTATTAGCATCCAAGGGGGCTGAGAAGCTCTGGCTCATTATCCACAACCAGATGTTTTCTACTTCTCTATCACTGCTACTAAGTGGCAGCTAATGTCTGGCACAATGGGTATTTGCTTCAACCTATGATCCATGAAATTCTGTCTCTTAAAATACAAATACCACCCACTGGTACAAACTTTTCCTTATGCATTTGTAATTGAGCCATTCTTCCTTTTCAGAAACCCTGCTAGACTTTTGGAGATGCTTAATTCGATGTTTTGTTATCTTTCCCATTGTGACAGCAAATAAAGTTAAGAAAAACAATCAAGAACAAAATTACACATGTAAATAAAACTCATTTCAGAATTATTTCTTTGTTAAATTATCCCAATATAATAACTCTATAAATCCCAAACAAGCTTCAATACACCCAGTTTACCAGAAAGTTCTGCACCCTGCTGGTTTAATAATTTTCTACAACTTTGGTTCATAAAAGCCATTTTTTTCTGAGTCTTACCTACTTAAAATGAACAAACTAACAGAAACCAAAGACTTTAGCTATAGAAAAACAAATATTCTGATTAAATTAAGGCATGGTCCTGGTTATGCATTTATCTTGCTTCATACTCAGACAGTACAGATGAACTATGTGTATGTTGTCAGTTACCCTGGGTTGTATTTTTAAACATAAAGTTTTTCCTTAATATCTATTCATTTATAATTCTAGAACTAGTAAAAAAAATCTTAGGATCAACATACATAAATATATAGATATATGATTAGTTTACTGTAAATTGGTCAAGAGAGGAGATGTTTTACAAAAACATTCTTTTTAGAAAATGTTATTAGACTATAGATTACCGATCTGTCAAAACTCATTTTACTCATCCAGTGAAGCATTTATTATATGATAGAATCACAGGGATTCTGGACCCAATGTATTCTTAATGAAAGCTGTCATCCAAAGGTGTATTACTTACTCTTCTGTTGCTGTGATAAAACACTATGACCAAGGGAACTTAAAAAGGGAAAAGTTTATTTGAGCTTACAGGTCCAGATGATTCAGAGACCATCATGGTGGCGAGGCATGGTGCCAAGAGGTGGCCTGAGCAGAAAGAGGAGTGCTCACATCTTCAAGCAGGCCCAGGAAACAGAGAACAACTGGAACTCTGGCAAGGCTTAAGAACTCTCAAAGCTAACCCCCTGTGAGGCACTTCCTCTAGCAAGGCCACACCTCCTAAAACCTCCCAAAATGGGGCCACTGCCTGGGGACAAAATGTCCAAATACTTGGAGACTATGCAGGACATTTTCATTCAAACCATCACAAAGGTAACAACTGTCTTAATCAGAGTACCTGTAATTACCCACAAGAGATCCTCAACAAGATGAGCACACCTGAGTTTCACTTATAGGAGAAAAGGGATGTGTCATTAGATCCTGCCCTGAGATTTCAGCCAAGCCACTATTGCCTACATGCCCCTCTCAGTTGCATGTTATTCTGCCCCAGCTGTATGTGGGAAGTAGAAAGTTAACTGCTACAGGCACTCTACCTATACAGCTATGGGAAAGTCATCATAGTTGCCAGAGTGATACAGCTGGGTGTAGTACAGGGTAATAGTGCCAGTTTTGGTGATACAGCTGTTTTTGGATCACCCACATACCTATAATTAGCCATTCGCACATCTGTAAGTAACTCTAATTAACTCTGGTTCACCAAGCTAAAATTGTGTGGAATTGTTAGTTTTGTCTGTTGTTGGTGTCCCATCTGGTCTGAATAGATATTTGTTCAGGTCTTCCAAGGAAAAGTTTACACAACATGCATATATAGGGGACGTTAGAGGTAAAATTCTTTGTTTTGGAAAGAAGGCTCTTTCTCTTTTCATTTTCACTACACTACTGGGCTTCAGCTTTCAGAAACGGGTGTGCTTGCTTTCAGTGATAATTTGTCAAATACTTTGAATCAAATTGTAATTGTATGCAATAATAACTTTGATTTGCATGTAATTTTATAGATGAGAAATGGTAAGCTCAGAAATAAGGCTGCCAATATTCCAGCCAAGCACACTTGCTGAGAATAACCCTTCCTATGGAAAGACACAGCTCCAATTTTGCCAATGGCTTGAGGATCTTATATGACTGATCTTTTAAGCTCTATTTATTGTCTAGATTGCAGACTTATTACCTTACAAGTGTGTATTTGTTATTTCTGTTGATGTGGTAAAACACCCATGACCAAAAGCAACTTGTGGAGGAATGGGTTTATTTGCAACTCTGAGGTCACAATCCATCATTGAACGAAGTCAGGACCCAAACCTGGAAGCAGGAACTTAAGCAGAGACCATGTGGGAAGGTTGCTTATTGGGTTTATTACCCTGTTATTTTCAGCAACCTTTTTTACATTTAGTCCAGGCCCACCTGCTGAGGGTAGCATGGCCCACAGTGAGGTGGAACAGCCCAAAGTCAGTTGGACCTCCTACATAAATTAGCAATCAAGAAAATGATCCATAGACATGCCAATAGGCCAATCAAATGGAGGCAATTCCTCTTCCCACGTGTGTCAAGCTGACAACTGAAGCTAAGTCAAAACTTAGACAATTAAACTTGTTAGCATTCAGATCTACAGAAGCCCCCTCCCCAACAGGATCAGAACCCTAACAAAATTGACTCTCATGGTTTGCCCCACGAGTGAGTCTTATTAGAAATACTGTAGTTTGCCTTTCTTTTTGTTATTGTTTTTTATTTGTTATTTTGATTTTCTTATTAGTTGTTTGTAAATATTTTTGAGTCTTCATTAAATTTAAAATAGTACCAATATAAATTTATTTTTATAAATTTTAGTACATTTTATTTATTTATTTCTTGGACATGTGTATATATTTGTGGGCATAAATGTGTCACAGTGCACATGTGGAGATCAGAGAACAGGTCTCAAAAATTGGTTCTCTCCTTCCATTATGTGGGTTCGAGGACTCAAAGCTAGGTGTTCAGGCTTGGGGGCCGCTACCATTACTAACTCCTGAGCCATCTCACTGGCTTTCTTTTTTTTTTTTTTTCTTAATATTTTCAAATACAAATACATTAGTTTGCTTTAGTAAGACTGTGATCAACCCTAAACAAAATTAACCCAGGTCTTCTGGAACTGTGAAGAATTTGAAGTGCTGATACTTTGTCAGGAAGATACAAGGCAGGAGTAGTGAGGGTTAGGATGAAAGAGAACAACAGTGAGGACATGTGAACAGCGATGCAGTGCTATACCAATCATCCTTCCTCAGTTTCTGCTTCTGTACCAGGGTGGAATGATCTAGAAAATTCATAAGGAAAACCTATACATAGCAGGACTCTCTAGGGAAAAGCAAGAGCACTATCACAGTCCTTGTCTTCTCTGATCTCTGATTGAGTTAAAATTATAATACAGAGAGTTAGCTTCCTGAATTGTTTGTATGTGAGACAAATTCTGAGAAAATAAACTATTAATAGAAAATGAATTAAAATGAAAGAGCCTTCCATGTGTGTCATATGAAGAATTTCTAACAATCAGGTCTGTAACAGTAAACTTGCAATACATGGATCTAAGAGTCATGATTCTGTATTCCCTCACATCTGTGAAATTTGGGGTATCTAAAAGACTCTTCAGATTACTTCAGATAAAAATGTACCTATTAACTGTTATCTGTATGTTTACATTGTGTTTAGAGAAAAGGGAAATTGCTAGACCCAGATATCACAGAGCTCTACCAATGGATGCTTGCATTTCTTAGTGACGGTTGCTCTGTGTGGGAAGGACAAATACTTCCCAAGGGAGATATAGGGAAAACGTGTGGAGATAAATCCCTTTCCTTCCCACCCTTGGCCACTGAGCTCTAGCTCTCAAGTACATGGAAATATCTACTCTAGTCCTGTGAATACTAATCTTCACAGCTATTGTTTGTGGTAGAACTACTATAAACTCCTATTATATTGTTTTTGACTGTTTTTATGCGACTAAGGGCCATTAGGATTCAATATTTGTATTCACTTAATTAGACGCTTTTAATTTTCAGTGCTCAAAAGACAGAACTCAGGGGAATGAAGGTCGCAGATTATTGGTACATCCTCTGCCCTGCTGCTGGCTCATTTGTATATCAGTCTAATTAGCTGTGACTCAAACATCCACACTTTGTTCTCATCCTTGCTTTGTAGGAACTTAGTACAAAAAATGATCCTTTAGATACATTTAAAAGACAAAGATTTTATGCAGTCAGAAAATTGTCCCAAGCCATTTTAAAAGGTCACCAAGAGATGGCAAAATCATGATTCACATGCAGTATTATAATGAGTACATATTAAATAATTCATACTACTCATATAGTGTGAGGGATCCAGGCACTCTTATAAGCTGTAAAGGAGATAAAGAAATCAAAACAACACTGAGAAAAGGACTGTTGCAGTGAATTACAAATAAGGAGTAATCCCACTTTTCCATAGTGAACAAGAAGTCACATAGAATCTCAATAACACAGGACAAACTACGTCTCTACCAGAAGGAAATCATTCAGGTAACTCAAATTGAACTCATAGGATTTAATAAACTTCAGTGTATCAGGCAGAGCTTGAAGACCCAGGGCAGCTGTGCAGAGGCAGAGACAGAGTTTGTACAGGACAGGGAATTTAACATGTCTTTGCAGTTTAGACTTAAGCAGCAGATTCAACATCAGCCAAAATGGACTGTGGAAAGATGGTTCTATTTTATTCTCTTCGTGGGAGTCATAGTCAAAAAACTCAGAGTCATCATGACAGTACTTTCTGGAACCTACTTTTGCTAGGTTTAGAGGTCAGGTTGTGATCAGCTAACAAAAGGTCTCAGGGTGAGAGAGGAAGATAAAAAAATAGAAGAATGCTAAACCATAAGTAGAAAACTGGAAGCTTCAGCCATATCTACTTTAGTTTTTCACAAACCCTGTATTTACTCAAATGAAGATTACACTGTTCTTTGTTTTAAAAAAAAAGCTGACTAGCATATCTTGAATCTAGTCTGACTCCAGAGATAAACAATGAGCTATATTTTCTCAAACAAAAACATTAAGAAAACAAAAATGACGCTAGTTAGTAGTGGCTTTTCTTCTTTGGTTAAAGATTTAAAAGACTGAAAACGACTTACAGACTTCTTGGTAGTGTAGTGAATCCTGATCAGGGAGATCACGAACTCTAACGTGGTTAGGTTTTTATTTGGTCTCAGGGTGTCCTGCTCGAATATTCTCCCGCCTCCCTGTTGTTCTAAAGATGTCCACACGCCCCTTTTACAGCAGTGATTGGGTGTCTGTATCTGTAATTGTTGGGTTGCTGGAGTAAGAGTGGGTGCCCCAAACTCCTTTGCTCATTGTGGTATAAAAACTACATAGAGATCCATAGTTTGTGAAGGGAAATGGGGTAGGTTTCAGAGAAATGGAAACAAAAAGCCTCAAGGAGATGGATACTTACTGGGGCAAGAACTCATAAAAATTCAAATTGGAGTGTTTATGTTCCCCCTTCTCCTTTCTTAAGGGTCTACAGTGGCATCTAATTTAAACAGAATTCTGTTGCCATTTATAGCCAGTCTTCCCCATAAATCCTGTTTAGAAGGAAGATTTTGTGAACAGTACAAAAGGACTCTGATGTCCTCCATTGCAGGAAAACCTAACTAGGAACATCCTTCATTTTTGGAAATAAACCCCTCCCCCAAGCCTTCCTTTCTTGGTGCAGGCATCCAAGAATAGCCATATGCAGCTGAGAAATTTCTCTCCTGCTTGCGAACATTCCTAATACAGTTCTTGACAGAGTCTATCTTGGTGTTTAATTGCTTCATGCTCTATAATACATTGTCCTCTTCCTGGTAAATGATGGAAAATGAACTTGCTCTTAAGGATCTTATGACTAAACAGCCCTTGTTAATTTCATCTCAGACTTTTACTCTGGTGGACAGGAGACTGTTTTCTTAGAATCTTCATGAAATCACCATTATTATTTTTTTACATAGTTCATTGTAAGTGGCTAAAGGAAAGGTGGTTTATGAAGATACTTGTATGTGGGTGTGTGCACAATAGTGTACATGTATGCATGTGGAGGCCAGAGGTCAATGACAAGTATCTTCCTCAGTTGCTCTCCACCTTATTTTTGAGACAAGATCTTTCCCTTAACCTGGACTTTACTGACTGTTAGGCTGGTTGGCTAATGGGTTCCAGGGATGTGCCTTTCTCTCCTTTTCTAGCTCCTTGCTCTGGGGTTACAGTTGTGTTGAGTTGTGTCTGGCTTTCTATACACGTGCTGGGTTTCCAAACCCAGTTCTTCATCCTTATATCAGAAAGTCTTTATCAACTGATCCATCTTCTAGACCCAGTAAGTTTTGTGTGTGTGTGTGTGTGTGTGTGTGTGTGTGTGTGTGTGTGTGCCGTGTCTGTGTGTGTGTGTTAGTTGTTCTAGCTAATCCCCCTATACTCTGAAGTAACTGCATTAACAGAAATTCTGAGTGTTGAAATGGGCAAGGTTGAGAAAGATAACCCAACAATCTAGTGTAAGGCCAAAACTGACCTAGTTCAACTCTCACATAAAATTGTCTTAATGAGAAGAACCTGGATGGGTTAACTTATTAACCAAACACATTTGTTTCACAACAGCTGTCACTAAAATTTGAAAGTGTTGTTATAGACTTAAATGAGAAATAAAATCTCTGCATTTTCTGATAAAAACAGAAAACCACTGTAAAAAATTAGTAATAAAATATATATGAACAAGAAGAATGGTCAATTATTTAGACAAGAGTTCAAGTTCTAAGTTAGGATAAAACACCTCATTGGAACCACTCATTTCATAATTCATATTCAAACTTTTGAGAATATTTTTCACTTTAGAATGTTTATTATTTATTTCTCATAAAAAATGTGTGAAATAATAGTCCTAAAACCAGCAATTTATAGTGCAAAACAAATATCCAACTATTTCCTAATACAATTTTCTATAGTAACTATTACTTTCTTTTCTTTCATACTGTCATGATTACTATAATCCAAAAGAGTTTTGAAGACAACACACACTTGTAGCAAGGCATGTGGCAGCTGATATGATTTTTTAAAACCTCATTAGTCCATGGACAGCCTGACTTAATCATTTAAACAGAACCATGGTAGTAGTATTGGTTTACACTTGTGTGCCAATAACAACCTGCAAGAAATTAGAATTAACATAAAATGATTAATTAGAATATGAGAGCAATGTGATAATTTAAGAGTTAAACACAGATTATTTCAAATATATGGAAAAACCACTGATTATCCACTTCCCTCTTAATCCTTTAACTAGTGACCTTGGTATTAGCAGAGGCCATGGGTGCAGGCTTAGAAAGGCCAGACCTTGAGTCACTTTCTTGCTTCCTATGCCTCCTTGAAGATGTGAGAACTTAGCTTCCGTACCTCCTCCAGCCACCTCTGCCACGTTGCCTCCCAACCATGAGGGGCTCTTGCCCCTTTGGAACCATAATCTAAATAAAACTCTTCCTTATATAAGTTGCTTTGGTCAGTGTTTCTATCTAGCAACAGAAAACAGACTAATAAAGAAAATATTAAATTAATTACTTTGTAAAGTATTATTTTGGGAGTCGTTTTTATACATTTCTGAAAGCTTGGCAAAAAGATTACTTCCAAGGTATTTGAGTTTGCTGACTATCAAAATTCTCTAAATCAATGTATTTAAAAATTGAATTATCATATCAAACATACGCTTATTCATTTAATTCAGGTGTATGTTCCAAAATTACTCAAAATAATACTTGAAATATAAGAAGATGTAACATAGACTGATTCTAATTTCAGAGTATGCAAGTAGTAGTTTATTACCATCAGAGCTGGGGAGCATGCTTGTAATCAAAATTAAAAACAGAAAATTAAGAAGTTTAACCATGTGTTAAGAAGAAATAGTATAATTTAATGCTCGTAACCAAGTTTTCGCTGTTCTCTGAATATTTTAATGAGAAAAAAATAGCATGTAAATTTTATTATACTATATTAAAATTGTTTAATTCCAACTTTTCAGAATTTGATCAAATTATGTCTGTGTTTTATATTTTTAGGTTGCTGAACATGATTAATTACTTTGAAATAGTGGATTTTCTTCAGATGTTTTCTTCAATTTTTTAAAACAATCTGGCAATAATTTTAGTTTTTCCTAGTTTTAGCACCATATAAATAAAAACACAAAACAAAGTTAAACACCTCATATTGAATATCTTCTAAAATCCATTACTGCTCTTTAAAATATTCTTCACTGAGGGTGAGAACTGCATAGATGAATTTCTGTTACAATTCACAAAATAAACCTTGTGAAAGAAAAACATATAATACTGGATAATAACATGCTCAGGAAAATAAATCAAGAATTAAAGTAGATATTTGATTCTAGTTTTATTTATAAATACTCTTCAAACTTTAGGATTTTCGTTTATAGATCATTCTCCTGGGTAGTATATGATGATTCCCTCATTAGCAGCATTTTGTTTTTGAGAAGATATTATAAACCCTGTAAATTTTTATATAACATTTGTAATATGGTTTTTCATTCTTGTAATTACTGTATTCTTCAGTAATACATGCATTTGTTATATACACCTAGATACAGATCAATGTGATTTCTAACCAAATGAAAATACTAAACCAAATCTAGTGTTTCCTTCACAATCCTATTGATACCAAAGGACAAATTCAGCAAAGATTATTGTGATGGTTATTATTTGAAAAAGAGTTGTGATGTGGATTTCTACTGATAATAAAAGCCACATACATTTCTAAAATTTTGCTGTATAGAAGAAGGTGGTTTTGTTATTTATGGGAACATATATATTTTTTAAAGTCTATTTTGAGGTTAGAGAGAAGGCTCAGTGGTCAAGAACACTGATGGCTCTTCCAGATGATCTGGATTTGGTTCCCAGTGCCCCCAGGTTGCTAACAACCACCTGTAACTCCAGTTCCAGGAGATCCTATGCCCTCTTCTGGCCATTTCAGGCATCAAATAGATGTGGTGCATTTACATATATGAATATGAATGTGGTGCATTCATACATGTAAAATAAAAATAAATAAAAAATTTAAGTCTATCTCCAGAAGTATTTATTTAAGAAACATATTACTTACAAAGTCTTCTTTAAAAGGTTCAAATTATTGTATTTTAACTGATTTTACTTCTACTTGTTTACTTGCACATTCATTAAGTGTATTCTAACTACATCCAATAGCAGTATTTGTTGATGAATTGAATTAATAGCATTCTGTATTTTAAAGATCAACATCTGTGAGTGGTCTCCCTTCATGAAAACTATGCCTTAAATTCCCTCAGGGGTTGCTGACACTAATTCCTGCATCATGCATGCACTCGTGTAGTGCATAACAACATTTTAATCATTGTGGACAGCATGTAGCAATGTGATTTCCTAACATATATATGATTTAAATTAGTGGTTGTGTAGGTTCTAGCTTTTGTGAGTACATTCCTTGGTATTTGTGCAAGCAAAGAGTTATTTAATGATGAATTTTCAAATCATATCCTCATAATTAAGCCTCATATGACTATCTTTGATTAAGTCTGATTATTAATCTTAAACCAGGCCAAATAAGAGAGCAACATAATAATTAAGAATAGACAAATTATAATATCCTGTAATACAATTGCTAGCTTTGTTACTCTTCTATTGGGGGAATACTATTAATTGAAATTATAAGTGATTCTTGAATACAGCTGCTGTGTTCATGTGATGATCTATTTGCTGATGCAGTACTAAGAAACTATGCTCAAAAAGTATACAGTCTAGGTACAATACACAAAAGAATAATTCAAGTTCCAAGGGTAGTGATGCAAGATGATACCAGATTTTGTCATGAAACAGTGTCTTATACCACATATAGGTATTGTTGCATATGAAAATTTCCATGTAGTAATTTTGCACTGAAGCTTTCCGAAGATTACTGCAACTATGAGGAAAAGTGATACCATGATGACAAAGGAGATAATTATTCACATCAATTTATCAACATTTATTTTCTTGTAAATGTATAATAATTATTTTTTTAATTATACACATTATTTTTTCATTAACAACTCTCTTATGAGATATGGAAAGGTTAATTTTGGTGTAACTAAGCCCATACATCCCAGGTTTCCTATAATAGGAATCTCAATTAATTTCCTAATTACATTACTGAAAATATTACCTACTTTTATGTACCACAGTTCATTTTTCCCCCTCTGTCTTAAAGTATAATGCTAAGAATCATCACAGTTTATAAGTATCTGATTGAAAATGAGCTGCTTGGTCATTTCTTTTGTCTTTGAGTAATATATTCTTTTGAAGCACATTATGAATCTATTTTGCTTTGCTTTGACTGTCAAAGAGATGGATCTGGCATCAGGAGAGCATGTCAAGTAGATAAAGCCTTGTCAGTAGAAATAAAATTTAGAAAGGCATTGAAAAACAGTGGCAATAGTGGTCAGCTCAGATATAAAGGTATTTAAAATAATTTTTAGAGAATTCAATATGAATTATACAATTGAGAATTCCAGATTGAAGATAGATATTTATATCAACAGCTAAACTTGAAATATGCAGAGAGGTTCAAACTACATCCAATAAGTTTTATATATCTGATCATGGAGTACTACGTATGCAATAGGTTGAGGAGGGAGAAAGTTATTTGATACAAGTGGCCACAATGAGCAATGTAGGTAGAAAATAGACACTATATTTAAGATTGCTACTCTTTGAAATCGTAGTTTTCTGAGGCATAAGTAGTATGACTTAGATTCTTCCTTCTGTTTATAGTAGAAAGGAATTAGAAAATACAAAAAGAAAAACAGATATGACTTTGAGTCCAAATGAGGTAAAATAGAACTGATTCACTTTCCTGCCTTAAATAAAAGTATACTGGGCAGTGTACATAAAAAGAATACAAGAGAAAACAAATTAGATATCTCCTGAACTGTGCCAGAGTACTGCCTGCGAAGTCTCCAGTTTTAAACCCAGACACAAACAGGTGAGGCCCAGAGTTATGCTCCAGTTGAGCTCTCATTGAGGATCAAAAATATTTTAGCAATATTATTACCAAATAGAGTAAAAAGATAAGAGAAAGCTATCCTAACCATGAACAGTGCATGACTGCCATACAGGAAAAAAGACAGTCTGACTCTCAGAGTCACTTAAACCAAGAGTCAGCCAGATCCATTCTCAAAACTTATTGCTCTGATTTCTCGCAGCACTGTTTCTCAAACCAAGAGGCATTCTCTTTCTACATTTAAAGAGCACATCCAGCTTGACAAGGGAAAGAAATGAGGAACTGAAAATGAGAAGTTTTCCTCTGGGACCCCCTAATCACCCAACACAGCATTCCAAACCACAAAAGGACATCATCAATTAAATCCTACCTCTTGCTTTGCAACATAAAGTAATTGCTTTTAATGTGACTGATTTAAGCATGGATATTTTCAACACACACACACACACACACACACACACACACACACTATTCTGGGCCAGGGACAAGAAAGGATCATAAGAGAGAAATAAGGAAAATAATTTAAGATTAAACCTATTTGTTTAGCTTCTCTTGTAAAAGATGATCATAAAAAGAATCTAAGGTCTAGTAAGATTGTTCACACTGTTTTCTAAAGGCTACCCTGTTTTAAATAAGCTGATTACATGGTAGGAAAGCAGATTGAATAAACAGTGTTTAAATGATCTCAAAACATGATTACCTTTGGATACAAGGTTGAGCAAGATTTCCAATTATAAGAGAAGGCATTCTCAGAAGTCATTCCCATAAGGAAACAGAAAGGCAAATATAGCAGTTGATCTCCTTTGAAGAAAATACAAGCCTGAAGAGTGAACAATGTGTGGAGTAACCCGGGATTCTGTACCAAAGAAAAAGCTTTTCAAAAATGAACAAAAATAAGATTTATACACGAATATGACTGAAGTATCGTGATCTGAAGGAGTATATGCAAAAAGTATACAGGGTTGATTTGTTTGTTTTTTTTTACAGAGAATTGTATCAAATAACAATGAAGTGAATGTATGGAATTAAAAGGAACATATACCTATGTAGGGAATATGCAAGATTCTATTTAAGTCTGTTTAATGTTACTATTTAAACAGAAATAAGTGGGATATAAACAGGAATATGAATGCAATCGTCCCAGAGCAGATAGATATACAGTGTCAGGAGCCATAGGCCCCTACCCCAGGAAATAGCAAGACCTGACTCCTGGCAAAGCTGTTTTCCAGACATCAAGGCTGGCCTGGTTTGAGATTAACCAGATGACTATACTTGAAAGCCTCACAAAAACATGTTGTTCTAACTCGGGCACTTATCGCTTGAGAGACTACCTCATTTCTCATGGAACTGCCTAGAAAACATCTTTGTATTACCTTGTAATCATGCAGGTGTAACCTTATAATTGATTCATAACTTGCTATAGAATTGTGGTGTTACTGTGGAATTTACTCTGTGATCAATTGGTGTGGTGTAATCATGATAATTGTTTTGTTAATAGAATTGCTCTGCCTCAATGGATTTATCCCTGCCAACTTCCCCCTTTTCCCTCACTATAAAAACTTTGTGTGGATGTTCAATAAATGAGACTTGATCAGAAAGCCTGTCTTGTCTCCATTCTTCGCGCCTCTTGTCCCTTTCAGTCCCCTCTCCTCCCTCCAGGTACCCACGTTGACTGTCTCACGGGTCGGGACATCTGGCGCCCAGCATGAGGGCTGGATACGGAGGATCCAGTGAGGGAAGAAGATGTCCCCAAAGGAACATGTTCCACAACAATTCTTCACTCTGGACACACCACGGGAACCTGCCTCGCCTACAACCAGAAATAAGTACCGACGTCTGATTATGTGACAAGAATTAAGCAGGCATGAAATTTATGTTCAGCAATTGCAGAATGCCTTACGGATGCAAGGAGTAAAGGTTAAAATAGAGGATCTATTGAAGTTCTTTGAATTTATTAAGGAAACCTGTCCTTGGTTTCCCCAAGAAGGAATAATAGATATTAAAGGATGGAAAAGGGTAAAAAATGCTTTAGAAGATTACTGTAAAGTCTTTGGACCCGAGAAAATTCCTGTTACTATGCTTTAGAAGATTACTATAAGGTCTTTGGACCCAAGAAAATTCCTGTTACAGCCTTTTCTTACTGGAACCTAATCAGGGAATTGATAGATTCAAATGAATCCTCCACCAAGGCTAAGATTACTATAAGGTCTTTGGACCCAAGAAAATTCCTGTTACAGCCTTTTCTTACTGGAACCTAATCAGGGAATTGATAGATTCAAATGAATCCTCCACCAAGGCTATAATCAGGGAATTGATAGATTCAAATGAATCCTCCACCGAGGCTGCCATAAAACAAACTTTGGGCCTCCTACAAGGCCCCCCTCAGGAGCCTCCTGGTGATAAAGCCCTACAAGGCCCCCCTCAGGAGCCTCCCGGGGATAAAGTAATTCCCCCTAAGAAGATAGATCTTATCTCTTAATTCCCCCTAAGGAGATAGACCTTATTTCCCTTGACAGTGATGAGGAAACGTCCCCCGAGACATGTTCTAAGATTTCAAATCCTAAACATGTTAAATCAGAGCCTAACTCTAAATCCAGCGCTGATGTCACGACACCCCAGTCTGGCACTGTGCCCACGGCTCCTTCTGAGGTGCACTCTCTGCCTCCTCCTTACCCTCTCCCATTAGTTTTACCTGCCCTCGAGGCATTCTCCACTTCTCCCCTTGTTACCCAATTAAGAAATGAAGTGGCTCTATTAAAAGAACAGCTAGCCCTAGAACGACAAAAGCAAGAACTGCTTGCGGGTCTTCAAGACCTATCAGTTAAAAGTAAACATTCCTTACAAGGCGTGGCTTTCCCCACCCTGCAGAGCTCTGTTTTCACGTGGCAATATCACCCCTTTAAACTCTCAGAGATGAAAGAGTTAAAAGCTGCTGTAGCCCAGTACGGTCCAACTTTAATATGCTAATGGGCAAGGGAGTCCTCCGGGTCAGTTAAAAGAAACTGTAAAGAAACAGCTAAAAGAAATCAACAAACCAAAAATGGATGGGATTTTGATGTGTTCATGCTAGGCTGGTGTGCCTTGTAAGTTTGAGGTCACCTGGGTTACAGGCAGACTGTGTCTCAAAAATATGATGCCCCCAACATTCCTATTTTCTAATTTATAAAGGACATTATAAAAACTTATAACAATAGTTGACTCAGATTTGAAAGGATATATTTTTGTTTAGTGCATTAGCAATGCTTCATTACTGCCAATTGTTCCACGAGTAATTCATGGTATACAATATTTTATCTCTGGAAAGGAGCCTTCCCTTTGACATTTAAAATATGATTCTTGTGTTCTGTGTTCACTGACTGTGTCTGAAACTGAGACAGCCAGTGTGAGTCTATGTAAGGTCT
>NW_008342018.1:8864407-8867547 GCF_000622305.1 Nannospalax galili | reverse complement strand
AGTAAACATTCCTTGCTCCTACATCAGAATTTATATATTCATATATAATGGATTGGTGCTATAATACACAAATGAGGGAGAACATACATAAATTACTTTTTTTGCATTTGTATTAACTTCACTTAGTATAACATTCTCTAGTTCCATCTATTTTCCTGCAAATTTCATAATTTCATCTTTTTTCACTGCTGAGTGAGAACTCCATTGAGTAGGTGTACCACATTTTCATTAACCATTCATCAGTTGAAGGACATTTAGGTTGTTTCCTTTTCTCAGCTATTGTGAAGAGAGCAGCAACAAACAGATGCACAGGTATTTCTACAGTATGGTGAGTCCTTTTCATGATGATGCGAAGAAGTGGTATCACTGGATCATATAGTAGATTCATTTTTAGATTTTGAGGATTCTCCACACTGCTTTTCATAGTGGTTCCATGAGTTTGCATTCCTACCAGCAGCAAATGAGTGTTCCTCTTTCCCCACAACCTCTCCAGCATTTGGAGCCTCTCTTCTCTTGATCTTAGCCAGTCTAACTGGGGTAAGATGGAATCTTATAGTGGTTTTTATCTGCATTTTTCTAATTGCTAAGGATGTTGAGCACTTTTAAGGTGCTTTTTAGTCATTTGTATTTCTTCATTTGAGAACTCTCTGGGTCTATCTCCCATCTTTTTATTGGGTCATTTATTTTCTTACCTCTTTCCTTTTTGAGTTCTTTGTATATTATATTGATCTTCTGTCAGATGTATAGCTGGTGAAGATTTTTTCCCACTCAGTGGGTTTCCTCTTCCCTTCCTTGGTCATTTCTTTTGCTGTACAGAAGGTTTGCATTTTAATGAGGTCCCACTTACAGTTTGATTTTAGTACCTGAGCAACTGGTGTCCAATTTAGAAAGTTCATTTTTATGTTTATATCTTGGAGGGTCCTGCTGTTTTCTTCTAACAGTTTCCAAGTTTCAGGTTGTATATGGAGGTCTCAGATCCATTTGTAGTTGACTTTTATGCAGGGTGAAAGATTAAGGTCAAGTTTCATTCTTCTGCAGGTGGAGATCCAGTTTTTCCAACACCATTTGTTGAAGATTCTGTCTTTGCTCCATTGTGTGTTCTTAACACCTTTGTTGAATATCAGGTGGCTGAAATTATAGGAACTCATGTTTGGGTCTTCTATAGTGTTCCATTGATCTGTTTGTCTATTTTTGTGCCAGTACCATACTGTTTCTATGTTATAACTTTGTTATATAATCTTAGATATGGTATGGTGAGTCCCCCAGAATTGTTCTCTTTTTTTTTTTCCAAAGATTCTTTTGGCTATGCGGGGTCATTTGTAATTCCACATGAAATTTAGGATATTTTTTCAAGCTCAGGGAAGAATGTCATGGGTATTTTCACTGGTATTGCATTGAATCTATAAATTGCTTTTGGTAAGATGATCATTTTCACAATATTGATTCTACCAGTCTTTGAGTATGGTAGGTTGATGGAAGATATTTTTAATTAATGGTTGTATTTTTAATTTGTGTAAAATTTTTATCTTATCTTCAGTAAAGGCTATAGTAACTTACCTTCTCACCAACTGTGTAACAGATTCTCTCCACATCCTCACCATTGTGTGTGATCATACTCATTTTATTGGGTTTGGTACAGTTTCATTATGTTTCCCAGTCTAGCTGCCAACTCACTATTCTCTTGCCTTCTCCTGCCATGTACTGGGGTTATTGCCATTCTCCAACATGTCTATATTTCTCCCACCTACAATAATAATGTATGATGCTTTCATGCTATCCTTTTAAAAGTTATTGATTTATTTCATTCTCAAAAGATGACATATTCAAGTGGGCATACTAGAGTATGTTGAAAATTCATTTCTCAGTTCCTTTAACTGCAAAGTACACATAAACTATTTTATCCAGTGATTCTATTTCTATTAACTTAAGAGAAAAGAAAAACCTATTTGTATAGAAACTTGAATATGAATATTCATAACCTTGATCTGAACAGTCCTGACATCCATCTATAGATCAATGCCAACTGTGTGAAATAGCCATACAATGGAATGCTACTTGGTCATTAAGTGAACCATTAGTACTTGTGAAACTAAAGAAATATTGTCCAAATACTTGGAGCCTATGGGGGACATTTTCATTCAAACCATCACATTCCACCCCCTGGTCCACATAAACTCATGACCATATAAAATGCAAAATGTATTTAGCCCAATTTAAAAGTCTTCATAGTCATTATCAGTCTCAATACTACTCAAAAGTCAACAGTCTACAGTCTATTCTGAGACTCAGGTAAATATCTTAAATGTGAGCCTATATAAAATCAAAACACAAGTTACATACTCCCAACATACAGTGGAACTGAATACACATTAACATTCCAAAAAGTAGGAATGGAGGCATAGTGAGGAAAAACAAGACTGAAAACCAGCAGAGCAAACACCAAATCCAGTAGCTCCATGTTCAACTTCTGTGACTTAGCTTCCAAAGGCTTAGATGGCTCACCTTCTCTAGCTTTGCTACATGCAACACACATCTCTATCTTGTGCTGGTACCACTCCCTGTATGTAGGTCTTCTTGGCAGAAGCCTCACACCTGTGGCATCATGAACTTTTGGGGGTCTCCATTGCCAAACAGGCTTTATCTTCACACCTTCACGCAATGGCCTATCAGGGCCTGGCCTCAGCAGCTCTCTGAAACCACAAAGGAAGAACAGATGACCCTTTTACTTTTTTTGTCCCCAGATGATGGCACTGTTTTGGAAGGTTTTGGAAGGTGTGGCTATCCGGGAGGAAGCATGTCACTGGGGGTGGGCTTAGAGAATTCTTAAGCCTTGCCAGATCTCCAGTTGCTCTCTTGCTTCCTGTGCCTGCTTGATGATTTGAGAGCTTAGCTTCTGCTTCTCCTGCTCCAGCCACCTCCAGCCACCATGCCTCCCTGCCATGATGGACTGTAGTTCCCCTGGAACCATAAGCTCAAATAAACTCTTCCTTCTATAAAAAAAATGAAATATTATAAAATAACAATGTCAAATGAGAATTCAGAAAGCAAGACATAATTTATTGTATCAATAACTTTATTTTAACTATTAAAAACTCAAATTAACTGCAATAAAGCTTATTAGAATTACCTTGGAAATGGAG
>NW_008342018.1:8857463-8863881 GCF_000622305.1 Nannospalax galili | reverse complement strand
GGAGGAAGCATGTCACTGGGGGTGGGCTTAGAGAATTCTTAAGCCTTGCCAGATCTCCAGTTGCTCTCTTGCTTCCTGTGCCTGCTTGATGATTTGAGAGCTTAGCTTCTGCTTCTCCTGCTCCAGCCACCTCCAGCCACCATGCCTCCCTGCCATGATGGACTGTAGTTCCCCTGGAACCATAAGCTCAAATAAACTCTTCCTTCTATAAAAAAAATGAAATATTATAAAATAACAATGTCAAATGAGAATTCAGAAAGCAAGACATAATTTATTGTATCAATAACTTTATTTTAACTATTAAAAACTCAAATTAACTGCAATAAAGCTTATTAGAATTACCTTGGAAATGGAGAGTCATGAGAGAGTCATGGTTGCAATGTGAAACCATGTGACCGATAATTGCAAGTAAAGGTTTATTTCTTCATTGTTACAATGATTTATTAGATGTGAACACATCATAAATAAAAATACTATATAGACAGAATAATAATCTATAGAAAGATCTTAAAATATATTCATGTATACATAAGAAGTTCAAATGGAGTTATCCTGTAACTGGGGAATAATGCCTCTCCTAGATACCATTGGCTATCAAATAAAAATCCCAGTGAAATATATGAGTTACCTCTTCAATGTTCATTGGGGTCCCATATACTCTTCCCAACATTAGAATTTATTGTCGTTACTCTTGGTTACCCTGAAAAACTTGATGGTAAAGCCCTATTGTTGAAGATACCCCATACCTGAGTCATAGAAAATTGCAAAATCAAATTGGCATAAAACTGGTAGTTTCATTACTAATGGCTAGTTTTCATTGTATTGGAAGATTCTATGCACACTATTAGGGAACAAAAATGTCATCATTAGTCTTATCCAGCTATTAACTCTGCCAGCTACAATAACAACTGGCTTGGTTTTAAAAAAAATGCTTACTATTAACTGGGCCAAAAACCTTTATCAAACTAGGTCATAGACCCTAAGGGAAAACATAGTACTATTATTTTTTGACATGCTCATATTAATAAACTGCCCCCTATGTTCTCATATTTATAGACATAGATTAGTGCATTTCTCAACCCTCATCAGAGAAGATTCTTTTTACAGTACATTCTATTAATACAGAGACAAATAACTGGTCAAAGTCAAAGAAAAAAAGACTGTGGGATTCATAGCTCTTAATAGGACATCTATATGACACCTACTCCTGCCAAGGTTCAGGGATTATCATGTGTTCTAGTTTGTCTCTCCATTGTTGTGACAAAATACTCTGACCAAAACTAACTAGGGGAAGAAAGGGTTTATTTGGCTTACATTTCCCAGGTCACAGTTCATCAGAGAGCCCAAGGTAGGAATTTGGGACAGGAGCCTGGAGGCAGGAGCAGGAGCACAGGCCATGGAGGAATGCTGCTTACTGGCTTGCTCCCCTGGCCCCTGTTCAGTCAGCTTTTTTATGCAACACAGGCCCAGGGGTGGCACCACCCACAGTGGGCTGAGCCCTCCCACATCACTCAAAAATCAAGAAGATACCCCACAGACACGGCCACAGGCCAGTCCTCTGGAGGCAGTTCCCCAGTTGAGGCTCCATCAATGCAGGTGTGTCAAGTTGACATTAAAGCTTTCCAGTACATCATAGAAGAGAGGGCAGAATTATTATAAGAGCCAGAGGGGGTGGATATATGTAGAGAAACAGTATTTGTTCAACATGACAGCACAATTGCACATATGAACTCAAAACATTTGGGAATAAACAAACAAGATTTGCACAAACAACATCAAGGCCACCACTGCATGGATGTGGGCAGAGTTCATGAAGTACCATCTCTATTTGAGGAGATATTGGCAGTTGATGAATTATGGGAGAGGAAGAGGGAGAGTTATTTTAATTCAAGAATGTAGGTAGATCCTTAGAGACCATCTATGTTCTAGTAGATAGTCACCACTCATTCACATGCAGGCAGCCCATGAAATTGGTAGACATATGTGATAAGATTTATGGAAGGAATTGAAGATGGGGAATGAGAGATGGATATGATCAAGATGCATTGTATAAGTGTTTGAAATTTTCAAATAACAAAAAAAGGTAAAATTAATAAAATCACATGAATCTCTGAGAAAAAAATGTTGGAGTAGGGGAGAAGTTGGAAAGGATAAAGTGGAGATGGATTTAACCCAAGCACATTATATGCATATATGAATATTAAATAAAATATTTAATTCTACAAAACACAGATATATTATTTTTAATTTTATTTAAGCTTTGCAATTTTGATTCAAAATAATTTGATTGTGTTTAGATTCCATCCCCTATTCACATCTACCCACACTGCCAAACTGTGAAGTTCAATGTATTTCACTATGTATACAATATGGCTGCTAGAGTCTGATTTGTGTCCCGAATTTCTCTCAGTGGGGTCCATTCACTTGAGCCTGGCCAATTTACCAAGTGTCACACCCCTGTTCAGAGACAAGAGACTACAAAGTGCTCATCCATGAACATGATACCTATTTCAAACTACTGCCTCCCAATGCTCAGGGATCATTACAGAAGAAGGAACAGAAACACTATAAGAGCCAGAGATGATAGATGACCAGATGACTCTCTTTCCTCCTCCCAGCAGCCATTAGTTGCCAAAAGTTCCTTGGGTTTGGTTGAGTTTTCTTACCTGCTTCCTTATGTCAAGGCTGGGATTTGATCAGGTTTGAGGCTGTATGGGACATGTGCATGCTGTCACCATTGCTGTGACTTCATATGAGTAACTGACCAGTTCTCTGGGAAACTCTGTTTGTTTCTGTTTGTTTCTAGTGCAACGCCGCAGACATCAGAAGAGGGATTCTGATTCCCCTGGAACTGGAGTTAAGTACAGTTCGTAGCTGCCATGTGGGTGCTGGGATTCGAACCGGGGTCTTCTGCAAGAACAACCAGTGTTCTTAACTGCTGAGCCATCTCTCCAGCCAGATTTAAAGTTTTATTGAGGGGATATTTAATATCTTGGTGGAAATTCTTTAATTCTAGCGGAATTTCTGGGGTCTTTTACTTATAATATATCATCTGCAAATAAGGATAATTTGACTTTTTTTTCCAATTATTATGCTTTGAATTTCCTTCTCTTGTCTTAATACCCTAAAGTTTCAAACAGTATATTGAGCAAGAATCAATAGAGTGGATAGACTTGTCTATTTTTTGATTATAATGGGAATGTTTTTAGTTTATCTCCACATAGAAAATGTTCACTTTGGATTTGCTGTACATAGTCTTAATTATGTTCAGTTTAGTTCCCTCCAGTCCAATTTACTCTAGGATATTTATCATAAATGCATGTTGGATTTTGTCAAAGGTATTTATGGTATCTATCTGATCATATGATTTTTGTCTTTACATCCACTTATGTGATTGATATGTTTACTGACTTACATATATTGAACTGTCCCTACATCTCTGGATGAACATTGTGGATAATTTTTTATAAGTGTCTGTATGTGATTTGTGAGTACTTTGTTGAGAATATTTTTATATTTTATTTATTATTTTTATTTTTATGTTTTTGTGTGTTATGCCTGCATATTGGTAAGTGCACTCATGTCATGCAATGCCAGCAGAGGACAGAAGAAGCTGTTGGATCCCCTGGAACTGGAGTTATGGACAGTTGTTAGCTGCCATGTGTGTGCTGGGATTTGAACCCAAGTCTTCTGAGAGAACAGTCAGTGTTCTTAACTGCTGAGCCTTCTCTCCAGCCCCAAGAGGAATTTTTAAAATCTATTTTCATTAGTGATACGGGCCTATATCTTTCTTTGATTGTTGTGTATTTTTCTCATTTTGGTATTAGTGATACTGGAATCATAAAAGGAGCTTGGGAGAGTTCCCTCTGTTTCTACTTCTTAAATAATTTAAGTAGTATTTTTTGTAAAAAGTCTTTGGAGTTTGGGTAACATTCTTCTGTGAATCCATCTGGACCTGTTTCTGTTTAGATTTCATTATTTATTATAGATCTGTTTAAGTTGTTGATCTAGTCTTGGTTTAAAATTTTAGGAGTATGTTGTTTAATCTCCATGAGTTCGTGTAGTTACTAGCGTTCCTTTTGCTGTTAACAGTAAACTTTATTGCATTGTGGTCTAATAGAATTCATGAAATTATTTCATGTTTTGTATTTGTTGAGGTTCTTATCTGTCACTGTATTGATCTATTTTACAGAAACTCCATAGGATGTGAAAAGAATGTGTATTCTTTAGTGCTTTGGTGGAATACTCTGTAGATATCTTTTTGGTCCATTAGATGTTTGATAACAATTAAGTCACATATTTCTATGTTTATAATTTGTACAGCTGACCTGTCTATTGGAGAGAATCAGGTATTGAAGTTACGTGCTATTGCTTAGTTGGGGTTAATCTATGTCTTAACTCTTGTAGGACTGTTTTTATTAAATTGGTTGTACCAGAGTTTGGTGCATATATGTTCATGATTGTAACTTCTTGTCAATTGTTCCCTTGATCAGAATGCAGTCACCTCCTTTATCTCTTCTGATTAATTTTAAAGTCTAATTTTCAGATATTAGAATTGCAACATCTACTTGTTTCTTCAGGCCATTTGTTTGGAATATTTTTCCCATTCTTTCACTCTAAAGAAGTGCTTATCCTGGAAGGTGACATGGATTTCTTGTAGACAACAAAAAGATAGATTTTTGTATATTAATTCATTCAACTAGTGTGTTTAAGTTAGCAAATTGATTCCATTTATGTTTAAAATTATTATGGAGTAATGTGTATTTCTTACTATATTTTAATTTCTGTTTGTGTTTGGGGGCTTTTTGTGTTTCCACATTTATACCATCATTTGTTTTCTTTCTGTATCCTCTTGGGTATGGTCATTCATTTCTTCAGTCCTTTGTATTGCTTCAAGTATTCTCTCTAGGGTTAGTTTGTTGAGCATGAATATTTCAGTTTATTTGTATCAGGAAAGGATTTTCTTTCACCCTCAACTTTGATAGGCAGTTTTCTGGCCAAACTATTCTGGGTTGCCATCTATAATCATTTAGAACTTGGAATAATTTGCTCCAAGCTCTTCTGTTTTTTATTGTTTGCATTGAAATATAAGCTGTAATTCTAATGTGTTTTCTTTTATATGTGACTTCCTGTTTATCTCTTGTAACTTTCAGTATCCTCTCTTTGTTCTGTATATTTGGTGTTTTAAATAAGATAATGTGTGGAGTTTCTATTCTATTCTAGTCCCTTTGGTTTTCTGCATGCTCCTTGTGTTTGTAGGGGCATGTCTATCCTTAATTAAAAATTATTTTTCTTCTATAATCCTGTGAATTCTTGTTGATTCCATTGACCTGTATTCTTCTCCTTCCTCTGTGCCTATTATGTATAATTTTTTGTGGTTTCCCATATTTCCTGCATATTTCATTTATGTGTATTAATTTTTTCCATATTCTCTGCTTGTTTCAGCAGTCCTATTTTTCAACTTTATTGTTCAATATTTTTAAAATATTATATTTATTTATTTTTTATATTTATGAGTGTATGGTCTGCCTGTATATAAGTGTATTCATGCTGTTCAACGCCTATGGAGGTCAGAAGATGGCATTGGATCCCCTGGAACTGGAGTTATGAACAGTTGTTAGCCACAATGTAGGTGCTGGGAAGCGAACCTGGGTCCAGGAGGAATCAATGCTCTTAACCACTGAGTCTTCTCTCCTGCCCCTGTCATCCAGTCTTAATATTCTGTTTTCCATTTAATTCGTTCTGTTGGTGAGGTTCTTCTGTTATTTTAAATTTGCTTATTGAGTTTTTCAGTTCATCTTCATTTCAGTCTGCTTTTTTTTCTTTTACAAAAACTCTATTGAGACTTTCATACATGTATATAAGGTGTTCTGATCAAATCAATGCCCACTCCCTCCACTCCAACATTCCCCCCTCTGATGAGGTAACCATAAAATATTTTAAGGATTAGATACAAGCTCCCAAATACTTTTGACATTTTTGGCCTTTGGAACAGAGTGTGTTGCTAACAGGCCCAAGGACATTTTGACTTTTAGCCAAGAAACTGGCTATATTTCTTTGGGGTCTTTTTATCCTAATTGCCTAGCCAATTTCTACCTCCTATTCTTATCAAGCCATCCTCTGAAGGGGTTACTCAAACTGCCAATAGGGACACAGACGGCTCTGGCTTCTTCCATGCTGAATAAGGAAGGAGGGTGAGGTAACTGGAGTACTCCTTCAGAAAATCCTTGAATCATGAATATGAGATGTGAAGAAATAAAGGCAAGAGTAATTAGCATTACAAATTTGAGACAGGGAACTAGAAAAAAAGTCAGAAAAAGGCAGTTTTCAAATGTTCATATGAGAATCCATTGGAGTTTCTTGACAAGGGCTTCGAAAAGCATCCCTCTATTGGGTTCTTCCTCGTTTAACTTTTGTC
>NW_008342018.1:8845529-8854617 GCF_000622305.1 Nannospalax galili | reverse complement strand
GTTTCAACTCACAGTACCAAGCCCATGTTTGAGAATATGAGCATTTTTAGAGGGTATACACCCACCAGCAATGGGCATGCAGTAAATACAGGATAGCTTATGACTCGTGTTTTGTTCTTTTTTCACATCTTCCAAATACAAAATGTTACGTGTTTATGGGTAGATACATACATGTGTGCTCATGTGTGTATTTACATGTGTTTGGAGACCAGAGGTTGATGACAAACTGTCTTCTTCTATGACTCTCCACCTTATTCATTTTTAATGAGCCCACTCACTGGGCCTGGACCTTGTAGCACTATTTTTTTTTAACTTTTACAAAAACTTTATTGAGAATTTCATATATGCATACAAGGTGTTTTGATCAAATCCATGCCCACTCACTCCCCTCCAACATTCCCCCCTCTGAAGAGGTAACCCTAAAATCTTTTAAGGATTAGATACAAGCTCCCAAATACTTTAGCCATTTTTGGCCTTGGAACAGAGTATGCTGCTAACAGTCCCAAGGACATTTTGACTTTTAGCCAAGCAACTGGCTACATTTTGGGGGGTCTTTTAACCCTAACTGCCTAGCCAATTCCTACCTCCTATTCTTATCATGCCATCCTTTGAAGGGGTTACCCAAATTGCCAATAGAGAATAGGGATACAGACTGCTCTGGCTTCTTTCATGCTGAACAGGGACCCAGGGTGAGGCAACTGGAGTACCTCTTCAGTGGGTCTGTCTAAAAGACTCCCAAATAGCATAACTCTTATCTCTAAGGCAAGAAGAAAGTCTTGAATCATGAATGGGAGATGTGAATGGGAAATGTAAAGGTAAGAATAACTACAAGTTCTAGACAGGGAAGTAGAAAAAAATCAGAACAGGGAAATTTTCAAATGTTCATATGAAAGTCCATTGGAGTTTCTTGAAAAGGACTTCCAAAAGCATCCCTCTACTGGGTTCTTCCTCATTTTTCTTTTGTCTTCAAGGCTGGACTAGTTGGCTGGGAAGAGTGGCTGGATACTTAGGTGAGGGTCCAGTGATCCTGCTTGCCACACCTTTAATGAATGAGCACAACCATCAACAAGCCCAATTGTGACTATGTTTAGTGATCAGGTTCAGCTGAAGTCATGATGATGGTAGTTATTCCATGCAAAAGAGACTCCTGTATAGCATCATCTTATTATAAGGACCTGGAATTTAAAAGGATTTGGTGCTAGGAGCCACATATGAGGAAGAACATATGTCATTTGTTTCTCTGAGTCTGTGTTACTTCACTAAGGATAACAGTTTCTAGATCCAACCATTTACCTGTAAATTTCATTATTTCATCTTTCTTTACTGCTCAATAGAAATCCATTGTGTAAATATTCCACATTTTTGTTAACCACTCGTCAGTTAAGTGGCACTTAGGTTGCTTCCATCTCTTAGCTATTGTGAAAAGAGCAACATAAAACATGGTTGTACAAGTGTCTCTACAATAGGATGAGTCCTTTGGGTATATGCCAAGGAGTGGTATAACTGGGTCATATGGTAAGTTCATTTTTACTTTTTTAAGAGTTCTCCACACTGTTTTCCATAGAGGCTGCATTAGTTTGTAATCCCACCAGTAGTGAATGAGCATTCCCCTTTCTCCACATTCTCAACAGCATTTGCCATCATTTGTTATCTTGATCCTAGCCAGTCTGATTGGGGTAAGGTGATACCTTAGGGTGGTTTCAATTTGCATTTCCCTAATTACTAACAATGTTTAACAGTTTTTGAGATATTTCTTAGCCATCTTTATTTCTTCCTTTGAGAACTCTCTGTTTAGATCTCTATTTTTTGTTTTTTGAGTTCTTCATGTATTCAGGATGTTAAACATCTGTCAGGTGTGTCACTGGTGAAGATTTTTCTCCCATTCTGTGTGTTTTCTCTTCACTATTTTTTAGTTTCTGTTGTTGTACAGAAGCTTTTTAGTTCAAAGAGGTCCCACTTATTGATTGCTGATCTTAATTCCTGAGCAACTTCTGTCTGATTTAGAAAAATCCTTTCCAACACCTATATCTTATAAGTTACTGCCAGTATTTTCTTCTAATAGTTTCTGGGTTTCCAGTTTCATATTGAAGTCTTTGATCCATTTGGAGTTGACTTTTGTGCAAGCTGTAAGATAAAGATCTAGTTGCATTCTTCTACAGGTGGCGATCCAGTTTTGCCAGCACCATTTGTTGAATATGCTCTCTTTCCTCCACTGTGTGTTCTTGGCACCTTTGTCAAATATCAGGTGGCTGAAATTGCGTGTACTTGGGGTTTGATCGTCAATGATGTTCCATTGATATATGTGTCTGTTTTGTGCCAGTACCATGCTGTTTTTATGACTATGTCTCTGTAGTAAACTTTGAGATCTGGAATAGTAATCCCCCTAGTGTTGCTCTTTGTGCTCAGGGTTTCTTTGGCTATCTGGGGTCTTTTGTGCCTCCATATGAATTTAAGGATGGATTTGGTTTTCTTCAATATTTCTATCTCTTTTGTGAATTCAGTCTTCAAATCCTAAATTTTCTGTTCATTTCCACAGTTCTTTGCTGGGTTTTTGTCTGCCTAAGTTTGCTTGGGTCTTAGGCATGCTGACCCAAGCCCCAATCTTAGTCGAAGAATTATTGGCAGCTGATTACTGCTGGGTGGGGAAAAGCTGATCTTGAAGCGAGAGACTTAGACATTAACTTTGCTTAATAGACCTTAACACAAGTGACAGAATGTATGGACTCCAGGGGAGAGGCTATGGGAAGCTGCCAAAGGGGAAGGGGGAATGTAGTATAAAGATGATTCTATGTATAAAATGTACAAAAATTCATTAAAAAAGAACAAAACAATAAATCTGTAGTTACAAGACAGAAAGAATCCTGAATTTTCTCATTTAATCCGTTCATATGTTTTCATTTTCTTTAGCTTCACTAAGGAGTTTAGCCCTGTCTTCTTTGAGTTATTTGTATTTTTTGTGCATTCTTTAAATTGATTGACTTCTTTGATCATATTTATGACTATTCTTTTCAATTCCATGTCCAAGGATTCCTCTAGGCTATTCTCATTATTAAATGCTTTTTTTTTTTTTTTTTTTTTTTTTTTTTTAGCATTGATGGCTTTTTTGGGTGGTGGTGCATTATTTTTCCATATTATTCGTGTCTTTTCATTGTGGTCTGGGCATATGAATTTATTTTGTTGGCTGTATGTCTGAAATGAAACTCAGGCCTGCCTTTGTTGAGCTTCAGTTTAATTATATTGTTGATGTAGCTTGGTTGCTCTTTGATCAGGTATAATACTTGGTCTGTGCTTATTTTTGATTTTTTTTATTGGAGGGACTGGATGGATCCAAGCATTCTATACAAAACTTTCTATGAAGGCAAAGGAGCCTAGGCCCATTTCAGAGTAATGGGATCAGCTGGGGTGATTCTAACTAGCTAAGCAGAGAAGGTGTGTGAGCCCTGGATCTGAGCAACTAGGGCTGATTATAAATCATTGCAATGATGATGCACTGGTAGGGGTGTGGGTATCTTGTTAACTCTCTCAGCTAGTCAGATGCTCTCTAGCAGCTTCAGCAGGAAGGGGCCAAGGTCCAAGGCAGGCCTATGGGTACAAGATGGGTTGGTTCTTACTAGCTTGCAGAGAATGAGTGAGCTCTGGAGCAAAAAGATGGGCTAGTTCTTACTAACTAGTAGAACTATACAGATACAGATACATTTAAAAGTAGAAAACTCAGTCTCTAGAACTCTATTTGGACTTTTGTCCTTAAGGAAATGTACTTTGAATTGGAGCCAATAGAATACAAGTAACTGAGCTTCACTAGTGTTAGATTAACCCTCCATAAATATATAATATCTAATTTGTTAAAGATGCATTTTTCAAAAATATGTCAAACTAAAAGTCCTTAAAAAAATTGGTCATGGTAGTACAAGGCAAGAGACTCTCTGGGAGATTGAGTAGACCCTGGTATACATAGTGAGTTCCAGGCCAGCTGGGCTGCAGGGAGAGGCTATTTAAAAAAAAAAAAAAAAGATGTAGTAAATTAACAAAAAAATTCAAATTTTGTAACATAAATATCTACAGTTTCATTGTATATTAACATAATCTTAATAAAGATGTTGAATTTAAAATAACATTTTGTCCCCAAACCCACAAATATTTCATAGCCAGCATCTTTGTGTTTACTTTATGAGTCAAAAACTTGTATTACCTCCTTCTTTCTGTCTGATGAGATTTTTTCCCCCTCTAAGGGAGTACTATGTCTTGCTCTTGTCATGTCAAGAGATTCACTCACAAAATGTCTGTGCTTTTTAAGCTAAATTGTGAATAAATAGTCCTCACTCATGAGAAATATCTATGCCTTTGGAGTTCAGGTTTGCACACAGGAACAATGTCTATCATATGTAACAGCAACAATAATGTTTTGTTTAACATCATACATTCATGTAAAACTGTCAGTTTTACACTTATATTATATAAATGAATGTATATCCAGCTTGATTACTTGATAGTATTGTTATATGTGGTCTTCAAAAGTCAGAGATTCAGTGAATTTTTTTAATACATGCAATGAGTCTGAGGTTGAGATTGGTCCCAGGTCTGTCTGACATTAAAGCTCAGAGTTTTAAGCACAGAACTAAACAATTATCTTTTGGTATCTATGAGACATCTATTCCAGGACTCCTCATAGGTACTGAAATCTGAAGATGATAAAGTTCCTTATATACAACAGCACCATAATTGCACATAACATATGTACATCTTATTTTTACCTTAAATCATCCTTAGGTTAATTATGACAGCAAACAGTGGGGAAAGTTGTAATGCTTCATTGTTGAAGGAAAAAAAATCATGAAAAGGTGCACATGTACATTGTAGTTGTGAATTTAGTTTTGACTACTTCCCCATCTATAGTTGGTTGAGGTCATAGATTCATAAAGTACAGCTGTGAAGGGTTGGCTATGTTTCTTCCAGAACCAAAACATCTCAGATTCAGACAGTGGACTGAAAACACTTTATTTTTATGATTTCTCTTTGTCTAGAATTAGAGCTATTACTGAATAAAAAATGTCAAAAAGTGTTAGGAAGGATGTAAGGGCTGCTGGTATCAGGTGCACGGAAACTCATTGTTCCCTTCTGCACACTAATCCAATTTATCATCTGTGGAATCTGGCTAGGAACATCTCCTCCCTTTGTTGACACAGACATACACTCTGAACATGGCCATATCATCATTGTGGGCAACAAGGGCCTTCCACTGTGTACTGGGACATCTGGGTCTCTGGCCCTAGCAAGCTTCATTGTGGCTTTCTTGGCCAGGAACCTACCTGACACATTCAATGAAATCAAATTCCTGATATTCAGCCTGCTGAGGTTATGCTGTGTCTGGATCACATTCCTTCCTGTTTACCACAGCATTATGGGGACGGTCATGGTGGTTTTGGAGACATTCTCCATCTTGGCTTCCAATGCAGTGCTTCTAGGATACATTTTCTTTCCAAAATGCTACTTTATCTTCCTATGACTAGACAGAAATTTTCTTAAAAGAAATTATCTTCAAAGTTCAGTGATAAAACACTTTCACAAAACAACATGATTTCAAAAATTTTAATATATACACATATGGGGGATGTACATACAATGTTTCCTTAATTGTAGGGACTTTTATTTATGTGTGTATATTTATATTCATATAAATATGTTCATATATAAACATAGCCTCAGTTTTGGAGGAAACATATAATACAAACTCAGCTGAATTTTTAGCCACTTACAGATTCTGAGTGAGGAACAGTCATTGCCTGTGTTTGTGCAGACAATCTCGTAAGGCATTAATGATTCGTCCAAAGCCATGCTAACACAGATGATCCTAGTTAAACTCAGTTAAGCTCAAAACTAACCAGACAGTTATAAGTGTGGGAAAGCAACTTGTAATGAAGAAGTTGTAACTGGGATTGTAGGAGGATGAAAGGCGGTGAGTGAGTACAGCTATTGGAATGCATTATAAACGGGTTTAAATTCTCAAATGCCAAAATTCAACAAAAGCTGTTTTTTAAAAAGCAAGTGTGAAATACAGTGGGTGAGTATGGAGGGGCATGGATGGAGAAGGGGGTATAAATATGATTAAAATTTATTGTATGAAATTTAAAAACATTCAATAAAAATATACAATTTTTTTTAAATGGAGCAACAAAACTTTTGTCTCTTTTAAATATTTAAAGACAGAAAGGCAAATTAGAAAACTAAAAAAAGTTGTAATGAAGACACTGCAAGAAAGAACTAGAAAAGGACTGGGGTGTTAATTAGCCCATGTAAAGTGGTTCAGTTATGACAGAGCAGGTGCTTTATCACTATGACTACAATTTACTTGAAAAAAGTTTAACAAGTTAAGTGTTACATTGACTGAATTTTTGCCCTCTCTAGAGTTTTTGCCCTAGAGTCAGAGGGCTATCCAAACAGACTTTCAAAAAACTACTTAGTTTCTCATTTCTGTGTTGATAAAATGATTTTTCATTTTCCAGATTTCATATAAAATTATTTGTTACATTAACCATAAAGTTCTTTACTGTGTTCTTTAATTTGTAAAATACATACTCCTCTTCTAAGTTACCTAGAGAATTAAGCTGACACAAGTAGAACCTTTGAATGTTGAGTTTGGGAAGACTTCTCTTTCATGAGTGGAGGTTTGTCAGGGGTAAATGGATGATGGCACAAAGTTTGAGAGTTAGAAACTGACAAATACATGCTGCCTGCAGGCCTATTACTATTGGTCTATTTCCAATGATGCTGAGAGCCATTAATGAGCATCTCTAAACACCCTGTCCTTAAGCATTCTTATCAATGGGCTACTACACTGATAGGATATCAATTTAAGATAATAGTTTAAGGACAATGAACACACACACACACACACACACACACAAGCACACCAGTTAAGTGCATAGATTCTTAATGGTTACACCATTTATTCATTCCAAAATATTTACTGAGAGTATGCTTGCTACAGGCTCCATTCTAGTATCTGACATATATTGATGAAAAAAGGAACATAAAATCTCTTCCCTTCCAATACTTGCTTTGTAGTACACAAGTGAAGAGATTACCTACGGAGAGACAAGGTGGACATCAAGATGGAGAATTGGGATATTGAATTTAGCTTTAAATAAGGTGGGCACGGAAGCTCAGCTGAGAGGAATTGGTTCAGGAATGCTTGGTGGATGCAGGAGGCCATGTGAATATATAGGACAAAAAATATGTTCCAAGCTTAAAGAAAAAGAACAGTATCCTGAGAGAAGATGAAGCATCCCAAGTAGTTGTAGGAAGCAGCTATCACGCCACTGTGTACCAGCTAGAAACATACTCCAAGAGAGGCTGAATGTTACAGATCCTTGTAACTATTTCCATGACTTGGTTTTCCTTGCCCTACAATAAAGAGTGACTAAAGAGTTCAAAAAATGATTTCCTATAACATTCAAAAGAGAGTAGAAACTATACTTTATTAACACCAATTTAAACACTTTTAGCTACTATGTTGAGTAGGCTTTAGTTTAACAAGCATGGTAGTAGAGATACTAGTTAGAGAGGGTGTTGACTGAAACAAACTATTAAACTCATCCATTTATAATAGTATGATTATACACTACTAGAAATATTAATTATCTAGAAAATCAGCACACAGTGGTGTTAGTTAATGCTTAGCAGAGTGTATACTAAAGACATCTGTCAAGAGACTACTGGAAGTTTTTACTCATAATAGCTTGAATTAAATAAAAATGAGATAAATTTATTATAGAGAATTGCATATTTTGAGTATACAAACATATTGTATTTTTTCCTATTATTTATCATCTAACTATTTTGTTAGCCTACATTATTTTAGCTATAGTGATATGTAATAGAAAATAAATACAAGTAGATGCACATTTCCTCTTTGCCTGCTCTCAAGTGCTAAATGAGGTGGCTGGCATCTGTTTATTTAAGAAATTCTTGTCACTGCCTTTTGTTATTTATAAACTGAGCTGGCTGGACACATGCTCACTTATAAACTCCTGGGAATACATGTCCAAACTCAAGACAACTGCATTTTGAAGAACACATTTTATCATAACCTTTATACAGTAGTTGGAACATTTTCTTTCCTAAATTGTTGTATCAATGTGAACCACTTATTGTAAACAATTGAAAGTCTTTACAAATTAAATTTCACAATTTTATGTTTGTAAATTTTAAGGAAAATAAGTTTGGGAAAGGTAAGGTAAAGTAAAATGAGAATCTGATTTTTTTCACTTGTTATCTAACTGCTTTTATTCAGCAGTATGCAAATATTTCTCCTTTCTTAATTATACAATTCCACTGGAAGCGAGTCTAAATTCACTGAGTCACTATGACATCTTCTTGTGTTAATGGCTTGTGTGTGTGTGTAATGGACAAGGTAACTCATTTCCAGCAACAGAATATTGCAAAAGTTAAGAAAGGTCACTCTGATAATGTCACAGAGCATCACTATAAAATACAGGGATTCTATCTTCAACTAGGAAACATATTCTCTTCAAACTTACCTTCGTCTAGACAGAGAACTCATGTAAACTGTATCCAGATTTCTAGCAATAACAATGCTGTAATAAGCTTCCATTGTCTTATCCTGCTAAATTCTCAGGTGGTTTTTTTCAGTGCAGTAATCAATAACTAATAAACTCTTTGGTTTTGCTAAATGATACCATTCATTTTGACTTCTTTGTTTACCATATATACATATATGTGTGTGTGTGTGTGTGTGTCTGTGTGTGTGTATGTTTTAACATAATCCAGTAACTAATTAAGCATATTTCATTTCCAAATTATTTTAGAAAATAAAATCTTTTGAGCAATTGTCAATTAATCTAAGCGTATAAAGTTAAATGAACACATGGCAAATGATATTCAGCACAGCATTTCTTGAGTTTTATTTGCATGTTCAAGGTCAAACACTGGTATTAGACTAATAGCTATTATTATGTAAGATAGTCAATTTATAATAAATCATTAAGGAGTGCAATAAAATATAAATTTCAAAGATATAATTATTTTATTCTAGGTAGATAACAGATGAATTTTAGTTCACTACAGTTGC
>NW_008342018.1:8842877-8844468 GCF_000622305.1 Nannospalax galili | reverse complement strand
TTTGTAATTTACAATAAGAAAAGTTTATCAAGTAATACATACTATGTATTGAAAAAAATCAGAAGAACCATTCCCAATCTTTTCAGTTCCTTCTGATAAGTCTATTATTTTCCTATAATTATGGTACTTAATTTCTTGTATATGTTCTCAGATCTTTTCAAATACAGAATCAAACATTACTGTATCCACACATATAATCACATATGTTCATATTCTCATTGATAAAATATTTAGATACATATTAATACACAGAAAGATCATTCTAAGTACACTACTCAGAATTAGCATGTGAGATTTAGCTTTTAGGTATAATATTTTTCGATGTTCACAATGTACATTAATGTTAATATTAAATATTAATATAAATTTGTTACATTAATACATATATAATGTAGTATACAATATATTTTATCATTAGTATTTTATTTTGTAATTTATATTATGAATCTATATATGCACAAAGCTTCAGATAAGAAACAATGAAAACATAAGATAGTGACATATATAATGACAATAGAGAGTGATAATACTGATAGTGACAGAAAAGCCATGCCAATAGAAATTTATGGGAGAAATCCAAAAATTCAAACTACATCATCATAACACTGGAGCCAGGAATCAAAATGCTCTGCAACAGAAATCAATAATAAGCTTTGGCCAATGACTTCCAAATCGTCAACGTTTGCCACATTTTTAAAAAATGAAATGAAGGGGTTGGAGAGATGGCTCAGAGGTTAAGAACACTGGTTGTTCTTGCAGAAGAATCAGGTTTGAATCCCAGCACCCACGTGGCAGCTAACAACTGTCCTTCCAGTTTCAGGGGATCCAATGGCCCCTTCTGTCCTCCATAGGCATTGTATGACATGGATGACTTTACCTACATGCAGGCAATACACTCATACACATAAAGTAAAAATAATAAATAAAAATATATATTAAAAATGAAATGAAGCAGAGAAAGCAAATGTGCTTTCGCCTATACCATAATCTCTGCCCAGAAGTTTTCTGAAGTCAACCCCTTTAAACTTCTCAAGTTTCCCCATTCTTCTGAATTACTTTTAGTCTCCCCAAACTCTAGTGAGCTATTGAAACTACTGAAAAGCATTTTGTTCTTATTGGGCTTTAAAAAATTTTCAAAATGTGTTTGAATAAAAGGACTAATTTATGTTTTTCTTTCATGAAATTGCTCTGACTAAATCTAGGATCTTGCAGATTTTAGGCAAATACTCTTATCACTGAGCTCTCTCTCTCTCTGACTCCCTCCCTCTGCCTCCCTCCCTGCTTCCCTCCCTCCCTGCTTCCCTCCTTCCCTCATTCCGGCTTTAAAAAATTTTCAAAATGTGTTTGAATAAAAGGACTAATTTATGTTTTTCTTTCATGAAATTGCTCTGACTAAATCTAGGATCTTGCAGATTTTAGGCAAATACTCTTATCACTGAGCTCTCTCTCTCTCTGACTCCCTCCCTCTGCCTCCCTCCCTGCTTCCCTCCCTCCCTGCTTCCCTCCTTCCCTCATTCCCTCCTTCTCTCTCTCTCTCTCTGTCTCTCTCTCTCTCTCTCTCTCTCTCTCTCTCTCTCTCTATATATATATA
>NW_008342018.1:8801217-8842864 GCF_000622305.1 Nannospalax galili | reverse complement strand
ATTTTAATGAACCAAGTAAGTTTTCATATAACCAAATGAATAATTTATCATATATTTGCTTTTAAATTCCACACTGAAAAATTTATAATGACTTACTAGAACTAGACAAATACCAAGAAAATAATATTTAACGGTCTGGTATAAGGTTTCTGTATGTAGGCCAAGCTGGTCAGGAACCCCCAAGCTTCTGGCATCCACCTCCTGAGCACTAGAATTAGTGATGAAGCATCATGCCTGGTAAGACAGTTTTTATATTTAATTTAATTTCATTTAATACAAACACTAGTTCTTTAATCAAAATATATATATTTAGTTTATTTGTAATATATATATTAGTATTATATATATAATTAGTTTATTTGTAATAACTGTTGTCTAAGTAATAAGTGGTTATTGTTATTAAAAGTTCTGCTTGTGGAGCTGGAAAACTAGTTCAGTTGTTATGAAAAATGGCAGCTCTCTCAGAGGACCAAGTTTCAGTTCCCAATACCCACATGGTGGCTAACAACTGTCTATAACTCCAGTTCAAAGGGATTCAACTCATTCTTCTGATTTCTCTGGACATTGCATGCATGTGGATGTGTTGCACTCATATAAATGATGGAAAAAACTCATATACATAAAATAAAAATAAATTTAATTTTTTAAAATTTCTGCTTTTTTGGTGTTATGGTAAAGTAGAAAGTTCTTCCTTCTGAGACAGCTAGTGGGGAAAAATCAGGGATAACAAAAAAAAAGACTCTTTTTCAAAAAGATAAGAATTTTAACAACCATCAGACATTGTAAAGGGGATGATTGGATAGTTTAAATGTGTGGTGAAACATAAGGGAAATACAGCAAAAATTGTGAGCAGCACATACCTCTCCTGGGGGAAGGGAGCAGAAGCATCATCTAAAAGTTAATTCATTTAACTCATGAAACTTTGATGAACCTTGGTGAACATAGTCATTCCTACCTGCAAGGCAAACCCACAGTCCTCACAAACTCCAGATCCAGTTGGAGTTTTGATGAGCCATCTATTCTCCCATTTGATGTGTACTTGATAAATGGCATATTTTTCTCATCTCCCATCTTTGGGAAGGCTAAGTCTGTAAATCAGCAATCTCATATGACAAATGGGAGAAAGAAAAGCACAAGAAGTTATCAAATCAATCAGGAAAACAAATAATAATGTTACAGGAAGCAGCAAAATGCTACCAATAAAATTAAAATGTAAAAGATCCTAACTCTCCAATTAAAAGATGTAGACTAGCTGATTGGATTTAAAATGAGATCAAAATATTTGCTGCCTATTACTAATAAACTTAATAGTTCATATATAATCCAAATGGAAGCAAAACTCAACCCAACCCAAACAAAACAATGAAATGAGAATAGCAAAACTTATATCTGATAAAATAGACCACATAAAATTATAGAAGAAATAACGATCAGAATATATTAGTAAATATTGATTAAAAATAACCTATGAAGTGTATAAAATTGATACAGCAATTATAAATATAATGAATGTTGAAAATATATGTAAATCTAATTTCATCAAGAAACACCATTGGGCATAGTGGAACCCACAGCTTCAATTGCAATAATAATGGTGCACAATACCACACTCTCACCTATAGGTTTATCATTCAGAAAAAAAAAAAAATCAGCAAAGAAACTAGAAATTTAAGCTGTACTTAGATCAAATGTTTATAAAAGGCATGGATTTGAGAAAAACACTTTATATGCAAGTATGAAATTCTCAATAAAGTTTTGGGTGGCATATGCCTTTAATCCCAGCACTCAGGAGGCAGAAGCAGGCAGATCTCTTTGTGTTCAAGGCCAGCATGGTCTACATAGTGAGTTCCAGGACAGCTGGGGCTACAGGGAGACCCTGTCTCAAAAAGACCATAAAAAAAATTTTTAAAAAGACATAAGGAATATTCCATTCAACAGATAAAGTATTCTCATTTTTTCTCAACCGCCCATAATTTCTGCAAAAACAAATCACATGAGAAACAATAATGCAAGTGTTATCAAATAAGAACACTGAAACAGTTTATTGTATTTTATCATATACTAGTGAAATAAAAATCAAAGGCAAGAGAAGGGGCTGGAGTGATAGTTTTGTAATAAAAGGCATTGATTGCTCATGAGAAGACCCAGGTTTGATTACCAACACCCACATTGTGGCTAACAACCACTCGTAACTCCAGTTTCAAGGAAATCTGATGCCCTCTTCAGAACTCTGCAGTCATTACACAACATAGGTGCACTTAGATACTTTCAGGCAATACACTCACATGCAAAATTTTTTCTTAAAAAACTTAAAATGGCAAGAGAAACTACAAATGCTTGGACATTAAACAAGACACTCATGAATTAGTGCAGCATTAAAAAAAATTAGAGAGATGGAGCTGGAGAGATGGTTCAGCAGTTAAGAACACTGAATATTCTTGCAGAAGACCTGGGTTTGAATGCCAGAACCCACATGGGAGCTAACAACTGTTGGTAACTCCAGTTCCAGGGGATGTGACAGCCTCTTCTGACCTTAGAGGGCATTGCACAACATGGTTGCACTTATTTACATGCAGGCAATATGTGCATATACATAAAATAAAAATAATAAATGAAATATTTTTTAAAAAATCAAAAAGAAAATGAAAAATGTATAGAATTAAATGAAAATAAAATAAGAAAATTTCAGAATCTTTAGGATACAGCAAAGGTAGCTCTAAGAGGAAGGTTTATAATTGTAAATGTGCTTGCATTAAGAAATTCAGAGATGAAGCCACTTTGGAGAGCAATTTTTTACAGATCTTATCTCAGACAGAGTTCTGTTTGTTTCTATCCTCCTCATGTGCACAGCATCTCCAGTGGCACGGGAATACTGACATGATGAACTGGACCCAAATCACTAATCTTATTCAGGACCACTTCTGGTGGCAACTCTGTAAGGGCTTCCACCATGCAGTGGCATGTGGGAGTATCAGCACAGGAGGAAGTAGTAGCAGCCGAGACCACAGCATTTAAATATGTGTAAGACCATTGGAATTGCAGTCTAATCCACTGTCTTGTCTAAATTTCACTGAATTTAAGTATGGAAACATTACAGTTGGAAAGGAGAATGAAATTCCATCAGACTCTCAAAGCCTAGAAAATAATGTGATGATAATGTGATAAAATATAGAAATCCAACTTGAAACATGAGCCCTTAATGTGACAGGAAACTCTGAAAGAATTCAGAACCTTTAAAATAACATAAGCAACTCTGAAATAATTTTGTCACTAACATTACTAATACCTGACAAATTTTGCAGACCCAAAACGTAATACTAAATAGAAAGAACATAAAACAACAGCAAAATAAAATAAGATAAAATAATAATAAAAAGGAAAGATCACATAAGACAGGAGAAAGACAAAGTAATTTGTATTCAAGGTTTTTAAATATTTATTCATGAAAAGCATTTACAATTGTTTTAGTTGTTGATGATATTTTACAATAAATAAATAAATAATGTTAAATGAATGCATTGTAGAGTACTTCAATGGCAGCTTTCTAAGCTTCACCTTATGCTACCTTCCCTTTCTTGGTATTGCTTAAGCTATCACAATCTGTGATGCCACTTGTTTAGTTAGATTATTTTTTTCTAATTTTGGTTGTCGAGTAACGGTCATAATCACATTTTTGTTAAATTGAGACTTACTTTTGCCTGGATTCCAGTCATGCCCTTTAGGTGGTTTGCATGCCTGCCTTCATGATAGAGATAGTTAGGCAGGTAGAGGTAGGAAGATTGGTCTGGGTTTATATTTTAAATTCGTATTATGAAAGTAGGTTGCTCCTTGATGACAGAGGCTTGGACGTTGCTATTGACCAATATATATGAAAACTCAAGATCAAAGTCTAAAGAAAGGAGATGAAGCTCAACCTTGAAAGAACAAATGGGGAGGGATTAAGCTGTATAAAATTCTAGGGTTTGTTGTCATTTAAATGTGGTAAATATTGCCATATCCCTCTCATAAAATCTTTCACTTCAGGTGATACAAGTTTGAATTTCATGACATGTCAAAAGTTTCATAAGTAGCATAATTCCTCTGTGCAGTAATTCAGAACAAAGGGATTTTATTGCTAAAATAGAAAAAAACAAAATATACCCTTAAAGTGCTATCTTTTAAGTGCGGCAATAAAGCTAACATTTCAAAAATTAGAGAAAAATTAGCCAGCTAATGCTACTTGGTTTTAGCAAAGGTATACCACTTACAATATACAGTCAATACATGGTATTGGGGATTCTGGATATTCACATTTCAAAGAAAGAAACTAGATCCCTATTCCTCAAGCTATGTTACAAAACCAACTCAAAATGAATCAGGATCAAAGCATTAATGTGATCTTAAAATTGAAATTGCTAGAGAAAAATAGAAAAGATACAGCGTGGCAAGGAACATTCTTGGCAAGGTGTTTCTGAAAAGTAATCTAGTGCCTCAGGAACTTATGGTAAGAATAATAAAAGGGATATTAATTTAATAATTTCTGAACAGCAATGAAAACAGCAGAGTGATGGCATGGTGTATTAGCTACTATTCTGTTGCTATGATAAAACACCATGACTAAGGAAACTTATCGAGGAGTTTATTTGGTTCATAGTTCAGAGGGTTAGAGTCCATAATGGCAGGGGGGCATGGCAGCAGAGGTGACTGGAGCAGATAGCCTATTAATCACATCTTCAAGCAGGCACAGGAAGAAGCAAAGAGTGGCCTAAATCGGGCAAAGCCTAAGAACTCTCAAAGCCTGCCCCCACTGAGGTGCTCCATTCAGTATGGCCACACCTCCACAAAGCCTCACAAAATAGTGCAGCCAACTGGAGACAAACTGTCCAGATACTTGGAGCCTACGGGGGGTGGGGGTGGGGGGGATTCTCGTTCAGACCACCACATATTGCATTTAGAACATGGAAGAAAACTTTGTCAATGGCATATCAACAGTGGATTAATCCCCAGCATATATAAAGTCACCCAAAAATGGAACACCCAAACCATAATATCCAATCAAAAATTTAGCAAATAAGACTTCTCTGTTAAAGCTCTTTCACTCACAGGTCAGTGACCATTGCACTAGAGGGAGCAGAAAGATCATAAGAGCCAGGGCTGGTTCATGAACGTTGGGAAGCAGAAGTTTTCAGGCCACTGGAAGCATGCACGTGTGAATTTGTGGCAAATGGTGTCATCAAACACAGGAATCATGCCAACTCAATACACAAGGGCCCAGAGCGGACAGAGGGAAATGGGTAGCTGGCACAGTTCTTGATTAAGAATAGTTGAATGAAATGTAAAAAAGCTCAATATTAAAAAAAAACAACTTAGCAAGTGAATTGAAGAGACAAATATCAAAAGCAGTAATAAATATCTAATGAATATTTGCAAAAGGTCATTAGCTATGGAGACAAGGATGAAAATTAAAACTTTATTGAGATTCCACACCAGTCAGAATAGTTACCATTGAAAAGGAAGCAAATGACAGCAAGTGCTGGAGAGGATTTGAAGAAAGAGGTACCAATGTTCACTGCTGGTACGATTGCAAACTGCTACAGCTATTTTAAAACCACTGTGGAAGTTTCCATAAAAGCTAAAAGTAAAACTATTATACGATCCAGTTATTTACTACTCCAGAGTACATACCCAAAGGAATCTAGTTTAGCATATTATAGATATATTTTCACATCCATGTTTATTGTACTATTCACAATAGCTAAGTTAAAAAGCCAGCCTAAAAGTATCCAGGCTTTATTCATCAACAGATGAATAAAGGAGATATAGTATGTATTTAAGACAGAATTTAATTTAGCCATCGAGAGGAATTAAATATGTCACTTCCAAGGAAATGGATGGAACTGGAGATTATCATGTCAAGAAAAATTAGCCATGTGCAGCAATACAAATATCACACATATTCTCTCATATATAGAATACATATAGAACATATATATAAATATATGAAATGGTATGGAGACTCTTTGGGATAAAAGGGAGAGTGACAGGAGTGGAAAGGAAAAGAAAGGAGGGGGAAAACATAAACATGCTGTATATTTTTTTCATATGTGTAATGCAGACTGAATACAGATACATATGTGATGCAAAAGAAGAGAAGAAACTGCCTCTGAAGACGAGTGAATGAGAGAGGGGAGCATGGAGACATTATGTAGGTGATGCTGAGGAAAGGATTCATATATATGTATAAAAATGTAATAATGGCAGTTAGTCATGCTGCTATATGACTACAGTCCCAACATTCAGGAAGTAGGGGGAGCAAGATCAGGAGTTCAAGGTTGGCCTCCTTACTTGGAAAGTTTGGGGCCAGTTTAGGCTATATAAGATGGCTTTTCAAACAAACAAGAAAGAGAATATGCTCAAGCCCATTGTTTTACATATGCATTCAGTGTATCACTAGTATATATTTAATATATAAGATATAATAAATTTGGAGCCTTCTCAAATTTGCTATGTGCTTTTATTTATTATTTTTTCACCATTCTAGAGATGAAATACTGAGACATTGTTCATATTAAGAAAGAATTCCACTATGATCTGCCAGTGAAAGTCTGCCATTTACTGTTTTAATAAATGGATTTATGAATTTTTGTATGTGTTTTGGGGATTGATTCACACCTTTGTACATGCCAAGTATCAACAAAGTTTTTATGTATGAGTACTGGGTTACTAAAGTTGCACTCTTATGAGGAAGTTAAAATATTAATAAGACTATATGAATGCATGACACATGTTCCTGATATAACCAACCTAAGCAACCTGAGATGAAATACTACTACCTACTAGGATACATAAATTATGGATGTGGTGACATTTGAAGATTTATCTTACAAAAATAAGCATTTTAAAGTTGTGTAGTTGAATCTTGGTAGAAGAAGGAAAGCATGAAGTTAAATTGTTTTTACCAGGAAGAAAACAATTATTCTGCCAAGTTGAGTGAGTATATAGCGAGCATGGCATGGTTGTGCTAAAACAGTTGTCTCATAGTGAGAAAGCATAGACCAAACTCAGGAATATGGTTTACAGTGATATAATAAAGGCAAGGACTTAGATGTGATTATAATTCACTACCTCCATTTTAACATGTGTGTCTTCATGTTTCTGGTTAGAAACATTAAGTATATGTTTCCAAGACTCAGTTCAGTCTCAACTTGATCTTACACTGGGCTGTGTCATAGGATGGCACAAATCCAAAATCTGAATCAAAGAAATAAATTAATGTTAGCACCAGGATGAATACTAAGTCTTAAATGTTGCAGGTTCTTCTGTGATTGCTCTCCGTGGAACTCTCTCAGGATTCCAGGTGCCTCCCTGTAGACCACTCTCACAGTGTCTTGTCTGGGTATGTTTGCTATCTGTTGTCATGATAAAACACTCTAAAGCCACCTAGGGAAGGACAGAGTTTATTTTACCTTACATATAGGTCACAGTCTATCACTGAAGAAAGTCAAGGCAAAAAATCAAGGCAGGAACGTGAAGGCAGGCCTGCTTGTCTCTGACCAAGGATGCTGGCTGGTTTGTGCAACTTACCTTGCATTCTTATACAACCCAGGACTACCTGTTCATGGAATGGTGCAGTCGACAGTGAGCTGAGATCTCTTACATCAATTAATATTAAAGACAATCACCCATATATATGCCCACAGGATAATCTGATATGTGGAATGCTTCACTTGAAACTCCCCCTTCTAGATGACTCTAGGCTGTGTCAATCTGGCTGTTTAATCTAAGGAGGACAGTGTGTGTGTATAGTAACCAGTACGTATAATTGCTGGAATATGGATCAGATTATCAAAAATATTTAAAACAACACAGTAAAAGATTTTTTTATTATGGATCTGATACCATTGTCACCTAAAATTTAACATATCAAAATCTCTGGTCCAGCTACTAATTCTCCTGTGCTTTTTCAACCTTGATCCAAAATAACTGAGTTAACAATACTGTCTCTCAGCCACAGATCAGAAGAATATACTGAGGCCCATTGCAACTCTAATGGGCATTTGCACTGACTGGGAAAACTGTAGGAAGAAACTCTCATATGAGAGTAATGCTTATTTCTTTGATTTTCCAATTGACAACCTGGTGATATTTTTGCCAAAATTTATCACCTAAAATGTGAGCACTTTATTGTGCTTAACTGTTGCTGTTTTCTCTCACTGTAAATTAGATTCTCTTGCCCTTGGTCTCCAAGACAAGTGAATTACAACTGTTGATACTTCCAGCCAGCGATTAAATCTAATGTGTAAAGCATACATACTACACCCTTCCATTCAAAAAGTATTTCTTGTACAATACAATTTAAAAAGAGAAATGATTAGTGATTGTACAGGTTTGGGGACATGGTGAAGGATCAGAGAAAGTGAGTCTTTGTGTAAGACGAAATTGGGGCTGAGGAGAAGGCCCAGTGGATAAAGTGCCTGACAGACAAGCATGAAGTCCAGAGTTTAGCTCCCCAGAAAAAGCCTGACTGAATGACTTGTAACACCCAGTGCTGGTTTATTGGGTGACAAGTGGAGAGGTAGATCCCTACAGTTCACTGCCCAGTAATGAGAAATCCTGTCTGGTGAAGGTGTGATTAAGGCACTGGAGAGATGTCTCTGCTATAAAGCATTGCAGAAAACTTGGGTTTGAATCACAACACCCTCATGATGGCAAAACATTGCCTACAACTCCAGTTCTAAGGGATATGTACCCTCTTCTGGCCTTTGTGGGCATTACACATATGGGTGCACGTACACATACACACACACACACACACACACGTACGCACACACACACACACACACACACACGGAACACTCATACACATAAAAATAAATACATAAAAATTTTAAAAAGAAAAGCACAAATAAAAATAAAGGTGGGCAGTGGTTGAAAAAAGATACCTGATGTCAGCTTCTGGCCATGCAAATACATACATCCATACTTGTATGATATTATTCCTGGAAAGCTGTGAACAATTGTCTACTGTCCCAGATGTGGAACCCACTGAAGATGATTCCAAAGTCTAACTTGGTGACCCAATAAGTTTTATTGGAGTTACTTACAGGAATATCGATAAAAGGGTAGTTACTGGTGCAAAAAAATTACTCAAAGACAGTTGTATTGCCAATACCCCACTGCGGTATAGGTAATAACTCACAAAACCTGGGAGCCTGGAGCTCATTGTACAACTTGCAAGCATCTCTAAAAGTTGGAGAGTGCCTTTTCCAGATGTCTTAGTTGATCTGAGCCTCTATCAGGCAGTTTGACTGATTTGCCTCTTCCAGGCAGCTCAGCTGGTTTGAGAGTGTACCTCAGCAATCCTTACTATTTTTACAAGCTTAGGGAAAGAGCAGAGAGTGTGCCTGATCAGTTTCAGAGACTTCCTGCAGCTTCTGATGTGTTTAATTCTTGTGTATTAGTAATCCTCCTTTTAAAACATTTTAGAACATCTGAGACATAAGGAGCTTCCTTGCAGGACGGGATGTATCAGCTGAGAGGAAATTGCTATACCATGCCCATATGAACACATGCACATACCACACTAACAAGTAAAAACTCATCACCCCTCTACACACACACACACACACACACACACACACACACACACAGATGATGAGGAAACATATTCTGGTGACAAGAATCTTGGCTGCAGTTGTAGAAACATAAATCTATAAAGTTTTACAGAATTACAAGAACATGTGGGTCTAGATTTAAATTAAAATATTGAAATCTCAATAACATCCCTGGATGTTATCAATTTCAATTTTGTTGGTGACTGCTTATCTGCTTATATTATCTGCTGGTATATTGCACTAATGCAATTAAAATTGGGAGAAATTGGGTACAGAGTGTGCATACTGTATATTATTTCTTTCAACTGCCTTTGGACATACCAATTACTTCATTAAAAAGAAATCACCTTAAAAACTGATTAAAATCATTAAAACCATTGCCTTGTGCTGATTTAGTACTCAGAAAATATGCTGATGTTTATACTTAAAATGTGTGCTCTATGATAAGGTCATGAGTGTTTGTATTTGTTAGTTTAAAATATATACTGTAAGTCTAAAACACAGTAGGAGATCAGAAACATGTTTATTTGCATGTTTGAGACAGTGTCTCTTATAGCCTAGGCTTACCTCTAGATCACACTGTTCTTGAAAATGACCTTGATCCCTCTGTGTTCCTTTCCTAAATGCTAGGATTACAAGTGTGATTTAGTTGTTGAATAAATACAAAAGTGAATAAATTGCCTTGGCTTTAACATTGGGGGATTTAGATTTCAATTTTATATGACCCACTACCTTTTTAAAAAATTATTTCATTTTTCTTTCTTCCATGATTATACATGCTCTGATAATATATTATTTAAATTTTTATTTAAACTTAAAATTTTAGTATTTTCTTTATTCTAGAATTCTCAGATTCTAATACCTAGAAATTATGGCTAGAAGACACTGTTCTGACTATTACTATATGGAACTCACCTCTTCAAGAATTTACCATTATTTCAAACTTAAAGGTAAACCACACTCAATTTGTATATTATTTCTACTGACAAATTCTCTTAAAACAATTATTAGCCTATAAATATTTTGAGCTAACAATGAATCCTATTCATAAAAATGATAAGATCAGAAGAATTTGTATAGAATAAATAAGGTAATTTTTCAGGGAAGAAAACTTGGTATAGCTTTTAAGATATATAAACTGTAATTTTAGGAAGTGATGCAAGTTGATAAAGAGTCAAAGTAGTCTTTCTGTGGTATATTTAATACAGTGCTAATAGAAAGCTATTTGTTAAAAAACTGCCCATTGAAACACAAACACTTATTTAAAATAAGTGCCCAACTTTTAAAACCAGAATGACTTTAAAAACCTGGAATAAGGTTTTATAGTGTACATTTTCTTTTTGTAATAAAAGAATATTGTAACACAAGAAAATATGATCCTTATGAAGCAGGTGGTTAAGGAGCAAACAAATTACCAGCACATTTCTAATTATAGTACACTTTTAGTTTTTCATGATAAACAACAGATGTGTGTTTACAAAAATACATTATAGTAGAATCAGGTCAATAATATCTAAATGAATAAGGCTTATTTATCTATACTCCCTTTTGAATTCAAGGGGATGGCCTATTTCAAAGAGCCACCATATAATGTAACATGAGTTCCAAGGACATTAATTTAAATGGGTCAATGAATATCATTTTCATTAATTGTCTAAGTAGAAGGGAAGATAATTTCAGAATGCAAGTAGACATGGGGAAAGTAACATCTGAAAGCAAACAATGTGTGCAAAGGCATGCTGGGAATGTTGCAGGATATTAGCAAACTCAGTAAAATCCTTTATCTTCCTTTTTATTTTTTAATTTATTTATTTATTTTTTTTATTAATTCAATTATTATTGTGTGTGTGTTTGCACACATGTATGTCACAATTGATGTATAGGTCAGAAGGCCTGCAGGAGTTGATTTTCTCTTTTCACCAAGTGGGTCGCAGCGATTGAACTCAGGTCGTCAGGCTGGGCAGTAAGCATGTTTACCTGCTGAACCATTTTGCCAGTGGAGACTATTACAAAGATCCACAGTTGGTCAAAAAGCAGAGAAAGAGCAACAGTGGGATGCCCAGGCCACATTGGTACATCTATAATGCACACCCTACACTTAAGGCTCAGGGAGTATTGCAGAAAAGGGTGCAGAAAGATTGAGAGAGCCAAAAGACCAGGATACCTGCTAATAGTGTCAGCTACCAAGACAGGAGGCTTCCCCCATTAAATATCAAAAATATGGCTGCCTAAACAAGACCTTCATAATCACAACACCCAGTTTTTCCTTAAATATAGCTATATGTTGAAGTAATTTATTATTAAACTTTATAAAATAGTAATATTTTAAACTTACAGTGTTATCTAGAATTTTAAAATGTTGGTAGAGTGAAAATCAGTTTTTTAAGTATATATCAAATGACTGAAATAAATTGAGCACTGAAATATACCTTGTAAATACATTGAAGAAATTTAAAAAAATGTGTTTTCAGTTCAAATATTTGGGTTGCACGCCCATTTCTGAACCTTTCTGCAAAACAGAATTTCAAATTAGGTTTGCTTTAGTATGGTAACTGAATATGCATTTTAAGCCTGTAAGGTGGATACAATATGTAAAATCTCTTTGGGATTTAATTTATTCTATTATTTATGCTCTATTAATGGATTTTAAATGACTTCATTGATGATATCAAAATATTTTCTGTTTAGTACACTGAATTGCTCAGTAGCCATAAGTTTAACCTAATTCACATTTTACATATATTTTAACTTTCCTAAATTTATTTTTCCATGTATTATTTCAATTCTCTTTTGAACTGTTTAATTCAAATTTATGCATGACACTATTATAATTTTAGTATTGGTAGAGCCAAATGAAAAATTTGTTATATTTCCCCTCAGAGAATTTATAATATGGATGAGGATACATTAGGACTTGTTACCATTAAATAGCAACTATAACAGTGAACAGTGTTATTGCCAGTAGATACAAATGTTTTAGATGTTCAGCTAAGCAAAGAAGCATTCTGAAAGAGAGTGGAATTTAGATATTAGTATGTTTTATAACACTAGGTACTGTGTTAAGAGGTTCTAAATATGAATCTTAATCTTACCTAGGTTTAACTAAATGAAAACCACTCTAAAATAAAAATAAATCAACATAATTTGCACAATGATCATGAAAAAGTGGGAGAACATTGTGATGTCAGAGTCAAATTTTTAGTTGTGAGGAAAATGTGGTGGAGCTACCATTAGAGAGGCAGTAAATAAAAGGAAGAAGTAAACACCTCTTGAAATAAAATAATTATTTTTCTTGACACTTGCAAGGTATGAAGAGGATTCATGAACAACGTCAACTTACAATGAACACCTCTCACACACTATGATCCAACTCAGGAATCTTGGGAGGTGCTTCAATATGCAGTTTTCAGCGGAGTGCACTGAAGTGATTTTAATCAGCTCGGTTACATATGCATCAGGCTTAATTTTCACTTGAAGACGTTCTTGTTAGCTACACAAGTGAATTATTTTTTTTCTTTTTTTACTCTCTCTCTCTCTCTCTCTCTGTGTTTGTGTGTGTGTGTGTGTGTGTGTGTGTGTGTGTGTGTGGTGGCTGTGGGTGTGCAGCGTGTCTCTCTTAAGAGCATTATATTAGTTACTTTTCTGTTACTGTGATAAAACTGTGTTTGTGTGTGTGTGTGTGTGTGTGTGTGTGTGTGTGTGTGTGTTGGCTGTAGGTGAGTTCCTAGGATCCATCTGTCTCCTCACCATTAGGGCTGGGCTTCCAGGAGCACACTGGTTTGTCTAGATTTTTACATGAATGTTGGAAACCTGAACTCAGGTCTTCACGCTTAATTGGCAAATACATTGCCCAATGAGCCATTCCCCAGCTCAGAATCCTTTTGTATACATCATTTTAGAAGCAATATGTTTATTGTTTGTGGATCAGTGTTTGCTTACCTGTATTAGAAATTAAAAGATGGGAATTTTTGTTTTTTATTTTATGAAGCAGTACTATGCATCCAGTCATTTCTTGGAAGAAGTGTGTCTTCTTCCAGGTTTATGGCAGAGAGTAAAAACTATATATACATATATCAAATACATTTCATTTTTCTTCTATTTATATTCTCATGTAATCATGAGAATTTTTTATTATAGCATGAGTTATTTAATAAATACAAAACAAATACCTTTTAAATAAATTATCCATGACTTTTGCAGCCCTTATTTATGAATGTATTTATAAATCAATAGTCCTATATTTTAGATGATGAAAAGAAAATGTTTATTTAATCCCTGGGCTATTTACCAACATATACACCAAAAGTCAGGCACTGTAGTTATCAAAGATGATTTTCATAAGTACATAAGGATAACACCTTCTTTTACTACTGAGATGCAGATACCAAGGAAAGTACAAAACAATTTATGGATGTGAAAATTAGTAATCGCGTTAGCTTTATTTTGTAACTTAAAAATACAAGTTTTAGCCAGGTGTGGTGGTACACACCTTTAATCCCAGCACTGGGGAGTCAGAGGCAGGCAGAGCTCTGTGAGTTCAAGGCCAGCCGGGTCTATATAGTGAGTTCCAGGTCAGCTGGGGCTACAGGGAGACCCTTTTTCAAAAAGACCAAAAAAAAAAAAAATAAATAAAATAAATAAATAAATAAATAAATAAATAAATAAATACATGTTTTAAACACTGTTCAATAAATTTTAAAGTATTTGTTTAAGGAAACATGCAGGTAGCTTTGTTTTACACTTGCATTATCAACAACATTATGAAAGGTTTTAAATTTTATTTTCGTATAAATGTTCATTATATTAGTCAATGCTGCTTTAGATGTATTTCCTCAATTATCTCATGTAGTACATGATTTTAACAGATAATGAAGTGACAATATTTATGTTAAGTTTGTGACTGTCTATATTAGTTACTTTTCTGTTGCTTTGAAGAAACACCATGACCAAAGGGACTTATAAAAGGGAGAGTTTATTTAGCTTATTTTTCCAAAGGGGCAAGAATCCATCATGGTGGGCAGAGATGGCAACAGAGGTGGCTGGAGTAGGAGCAGAATCTAAATGCTAAACTTTCACATCTTCAAGTAGACATAGTATGCCCTGGAGATCCCACAAGGCTTAAGAAGTCTCTTAGCCTGCCCCCAGTGATTTGCTTCCTCCAGCACAGCCATACTTTCTAAGTCCCCTCCAAACAGTGCTACCAAGTGGGACCAAAATGTTCAGGTACTTGGAGCCTATGGAGAACATTCTCATTCAAACCACAATGCTGTCTCCTATATTTCAGCTTCTGAACATGCAGATTTACTATCTAGAAATCACATACATTGTGACCTTTTGCACTACTTTTATATGGGAGTAATTTTCACAAAAACATAAAATTAAGTATTGCACAAATGTTTAGATGAATCTGATATACAAATATCCGACCCTAAGCTGTTTACTATGTTTAACTTGAGTAATAATATTATTTTAGGACCATAAAAAAGCAATTTATATAATTATTGTAATGGTTAGCTTTGTCAATTTGACCAAACCTAGAATCACCTAGGAATAGAGGCTCGGTGAGGGATTGTCTACATTGGATTGGCCTGTGGGCCTGTCTATATGAAATTGCTTTGATTAATAATTGATGTTGCAAGACCCTGCCCACTGTGGGCAGCACAATTCCCTGGATGGAGTGACCTGAACTGTTTAAGAGAGGAGAAAGAGCCTCACCCAGGCAAGCAGGCAGCACTCATGCACTTACTTCTCTCTGCTCCCGACTGTGGATGTAATGTCAACAGTTGTCTCAGGCTCCTGCCTCTGTGACTTCCCATAAGTTATGGATCTGGAATTTTGAGCTAAAAATTTTAGCACAGCAACAGAAACTAGACTAAATCAATTATTTTCTTTCTTCGACTTATATGCCAGTAGGGGAAAAAAAAAAGAAATGCAATAAGTAAATTTAGTGGGCTAAGTCCTCCTGCAAATCCTCCCATTCCTCTCACACACCTTGTAAGCTCTTGGTTTGTTCTGAATAAAAAAAATATACGGGGAGTAGTTGTGTGACTTCTGTTACTTGACCAAAAGTTATTTGACCTTGGAAACAGCTTCACCTAAGTGTGGAGGAACAGGGAGAGGCTCTGAGGCTCTAAGGAGATGCTTTAGCTGCCACCCAGTCAAATGTTGGCACCTTAGTTTGTAGCTGATTCAATGTTCAGATAAGTGCACCTCCAGTCAGCATTCTTTGTAGCTGAACATCTTCCTTCTTCACAGGCACTTAGGAGCGGAAGAAACAGCCACTGACTGTTGCAGTGCCAAGGTATAGAGAAAAGCCAAAACATAAGTTTTTAAAATTTTCAATTTTATCTACTTCATGATGGAACGTATGTAGAGCTGGGGACTGAGGGCATGAGGCTTATTGTTTTAACTGAAATGATTCATTAGGAGCATGATATTTTAGCAACGATGCCAAAGGCCTTATAATATTCACAACTAATTTTCATGCTGTAATGTTCTGACAATTAAAAATGCTTATGGTTTACATACTGAACACAGTACTTTTCACCAGTACAGGGAGACTTGTTACAGAAACTCCTGTGTTCCCTTTTCATTTCCTTGTAGTAATGTCGGAAAATCAGCGAAACTGAATTTCATCCACTTCAACATGGTTTGAAAGAAAACTAAAACCTGTTGCTTAAGATAATTTAACACCAAGAATACATTCAATTCAGAAATTATTATTTTACTTACATAAACGAAGATATCAAAAAATTGCCATTTAACTGGGGTTGGGAAAAGCAGGTAAATGACAAATGTCCTAGTAATCCTTCCTGGATAAAATAAAGCATTTTTTTCACTTTTAATGTTTTTATTGAATTTTTCTGCATTTCTTATAATACATCTTAATCAAATTTAGACCCCTTTCCCACCCTCTATTACCCTCCCTACACACACACCAGTTTTGGGGTATTCTATGATATATGTTAAGTCCTATCCATCAAACATTTTTATCCAGGAGTCCCTTGATGAAATAAAGGGAAATAAAGTTTTTCTGACTGGCACGCAAATATTTAAGGTAAAAATTATTTAACTGATGCTGCTTCTACAACTCGCAGCAGCCTCTCCCACTACAGCCTTCAGGTAGACTCTGTGTGGCTCATTTCTTTTTCAATTTATAAATTAATATGTGTGCACTTATATGTTTGTAGTGATAATATTGTAACTAGCTATCTTAAATCAGGCGCATTTGATAAATATAATTTGTAGTTTAATTTATTATCATATTCACATAATTTTTATTTATTCTGAGGGTATACATCTGTGTGTATGTGTGTGCCCAGAATGCCTACAGTGTTATGGTATGACAATTGGAGAACACTTGCTAGCACTGGTTCTCTCCTTCCGCTCTGTGGATCCCTGAGATTGAACTCAGGTTTTCAAGCTGGGCAGCAAGTGCCTTTACCGACTGAGTCATCTTGTAGCTCCCACCCGTCCCTTTTACGTTTTTAAAGCAGACTGGTCTCTAAGGCATCTGTTACTTTCAGGATCACTCCCCACCCCAGACTGCACATAAGAGGCTCTGAGAAAGACCCTTCATGTCTTATTCTGTGGTTCGTACTGTATAGTGAGTGGATTCTTACTATATAGATTCTCATGATAGATGCCAGAAGTAGGCTAGTGGAAAAATCCATGCTGCTTGTGGGACTTTCCCTGAGAAAACATAAAAACTATTTCTTCATCTAAGATATTTCCACAGTGACAAAACAAAGAAATATGGGTTAATAACAGGAGCATGGGTGATTCAGACAACTGCACCACTGCGAACCATCTTATCCTGGAGGACATCTCACAAAAGCCCCATCGCTGGTTGGAGTATCTTTTGCCTTTGAAACTTGCAAGCTGCCCAGGGAAGTGTCTCCTCTCCTGAGCAATTGTTTACTGCTCATATAACCCCTGAGTTGGACCTCAGGAGTTTTTTTTTTTTTTATTTCTTCTATGCTGTGTTTTTGCAATCTTCAAACAATATAGTTTGATGATATTTAGATCCCCTCCACTATCAACACTCTGCCCCCCCCAAAACACACACTGTTCCTGAATCTTGTAAGCCTCCTTCCTTCTCTCCACAATACATTATTTAGGCCACGGAAAAAGCTCCACGGCAGCCTCTAAAACTGTGTTCAGAAATGCTACTTTGTCAGGTAAAGATTTTTAAAGCCATATACCTGAGATTAATCACCTTAATTGTTCAATTATCCAGTGGTTCCATTCTTTCTTACAATATGCGATTTCGTTACTGTGCTACACCATCTCTTGATATTGTTGGGACCGATCAACAAGAAAACACAACCACTTTATAGAGGCCATCTAGGGACTGTGATAAAATACAGTGGTGCATGAACTCTGAAATTCATTAGATTGGATGTTCTTTTTTTATTGTTTCTTTTAAATAAATGTCAATCAAAAAGAATTATACCAATTAAACTCTATTCCATTTTGTCTGTTTAGACCTACAAAGGATGATGAGCTTTCAATTTAAGGTTTTGGTTTTATCTAACAATTGATCTGAATTTTTGATACATTTTAAACCATTATTTCTGATGTTTGAGAGTCCTCTGAACAAAACAGAAAAGAAATAGACACAGAGGAAGGAAAAGGAAAAGTCATATAACAATTGGATTCGAAAGTTAAAAAATTCCACCAACTATTCAGAAATACTAAATAGTTGTCAGTACTCATAAAATTTTCCTACAGTAAATATTGAAGGAATATTCTTAACTTTCAGTAAAATGCCCATCTTTTCAAATTAAAATTCCAACCATGCAGGTGTTTTTAGTGCATATGTTTATGTTCATCTTCATCGTCATCTATTTCTTAACCCCTATATGTTTGAAAACTATAGATGCCTAATGCACTTGGAACAATCAGGTGTCATTATAAAACACAGATTTATACACTCATCAGAATGAGTAGTGGTTTACCTTTGGATCAGCTATTGGCAAAATATACGGGATCCATTTCCCTAGTAATGCAAAGTAAAACCTTGGTAATGGATATTTTTATAAGGAAGACAGTTACAGAACAGAGTTTTAAGATCACAAATCTCAAATTAGTTTACAAAATCCATAGCTAATGTCACAATCTGACAGTCTGTATCTTTACCTTGAACTTTAGACTATCCAAAGACCCTTGATATGTTGAGTATTTTTAACTATCTTAATAATAAGGAAGTATGGCCTTAAACAAAATTCTGTAACATAAATTTCATGTTAACTTTCATTTGAGCATTTTCTTTTCCTTTTACTTAACTCATATTAGCCATTAATAATTTGGAGATAGAGTCCTTAGGATCATGAAATCAGGACTCTCCTTTCCTGCATGGCAAGTACAGCCTGGGCTACATGAGATGTATTAAAGAATATGTAAGTAAGTAAACATAAAATAAGAAGTCGCATAATCTGACTCTGTGTCTTTGCATGTTATATATGTGTTATATGTTCATATGTGTATGTATAGGCCAAAAGTCTAAGTCAGGAATCTTCTTAAATCATTCCACACCTTAGTTTTTGAGACAAGGTCCTTCACTGAATCTCACTGATAGGCTCGACTAGCTGACCAGTGCGTTCCAGAGATCCTCCTGTCTCTGCCTCTACTCTGCTGCCTTACTGTCCTTTGTTCATCAATGCCGGGGATCCGTACTCAGGTGTTCTTGGTTACCCAACAAGCCCATCACTAACTGAGCTGTTCTCCCACTCTTACCCTTATTGTACAACAGCCAAAGGGTTATTCTTACACTTCCTACTTTTACTTCACAGGATGACAATTTTCCCTCAAACACTCTTCATTGTTTCTAAGTCATACATATAGTGTTGAAGGCAGGAATAAATAACGGATGGTTATGTAGATATAAAATAAGTCTCTACCATCTTTTAATGATTGATATTCATAGGTACAGTGTAAATTGAGCAAAATTTAGTTTAATGTCTATTTCAGTTTTAGAACAAGTATCACAGGTTATAGTCTTTGAAAATCCTCCATTGCAGTAACAGAATTTTATTATATTTTTCTCTGGACAAGGATGGAGACGTGAAGACATTTAGGCAAGATTACAGGTTACTTCAATAATGCTAAAGATGACATGTTTTTCTTGATTCTAATTTTATTCCTGATTTGTTTTATTATCAATAAGGTAGTGTTTGCTGATATTAATCACTAAGATATGAAATAAAATGAACTGAAAACAGCTATTTAAGTATATTGTAGACATGATTGATAACTGACTTACTTCCTTTCAAAAAGGTTGTGTTAAGAACAAGAATGTACCCCTAATATTTTCATGTCTTAAAACCTGGCTGCTGAAAATATATTACCTTACATGAAAATAAAAATGAACACAACTTACATGGTTAAACTAATGACCTTGAAATTGACAAATTTGATTTTACTATTCAAGTGAGTCTAATCTAATTGCAGGATATTCAAAAGGGACCATTTCCTTGCCATAATTGCAAAGCAGTGTGACTACATAAAAAGAGTCAGGCTTGCAACATCACTGGCCTAGAAGAAAAAGAAATGGAATCATAGAGCAAAGCATATGTATGGCTTCTCTCTGGCATCTGAAAGTCAAGTACATAGATTCTTCCCTAAAGTTTTCATAAATTACTTAGCATTCTGACCCGTCAATTTGAATCCATGGGATTTGTGTTGTTCTTATAAGAACATAAGGAAATTAATCTGTGTGCTTTTCAGTCTTAGCGATGCTCTGTAAGAGGAGAAATAGAAAACTTTTACAAGACTGGACTATCATTTAGCAACTTAATACCATGGCATTCAGAAAATGAGTGCTAATTTGCATTTATAGTACATATATGCTGTATATTATTATCATAGCAAAAAATACTGAAAATTTAATTAAATTTTAGTATTCAGATGAAACTGATAAAATGGCATTCCATCTTTTTGAAAGTAAAATCTTTAAAAATATTTTTGCTTTATTTTAATTTTTAATTGAATTTTTGAAATTTCCAAACAATACAATTTGATGGTATTTAGATCCCCTCTCATATCTGCACCTCTCCTTACTGCATCAACACACAACTTAATATATATATATATATGTTCTCTAATTGCCAAGAGTCCCATTCTTGAAAGAGACTGACTCCCCTTCCCAGAAACCATCAGTTCATCAGTTGCCAATAGTTCTTTAGGCAGGGTTGGGGTTTCTTACCCACTTCCCCATGTCTACGCTTGGATTTTGTGAGGTTTGAGCTTACATGGGACTCATGCATGGTGTCACTATTGCTGTGAGTTCATATGAGTAACTTCTCAGCTACTGGAAAGCTCTATTTCCTCATGGCCAACCACCACCTGTGGCTTTCTCAATCTTTCCACTACCTCTTCTACATTGATCCCTGAGCCTTGGGAAGCAGAGTTTTGATATAGATTCTAGGGTAAGTGTTCTTAAGTATCTTATTCTCTGCATGTTAACCAGTAGTCGTTCTCATATTAATCATCATTTGCTGCATGAAAAACAAAAAACAAAAAACAAAAAACAAAACTTTTCTGGTGAGAGCTGAGAAGCGCATTAGGAATGAGTTTAATCATATGTCCATTTAGCAGAATAATAGTAGCAGTCTCTCCCCTGTAGTTTGTGGCCTGTTTAGCTACAGGTTCCCAGGCCTGAGATCTTTGTGAAGTACAAGCTCCACCTTGTGAAATGGACTTTAAATCCAATTAGAAAGTGGTTGATTACAATAACATTTGTGCCACTTTTATGCCAGTGAGCATATTTTGTAAGGTGGTTGTTGTAACTCTCAAGATTCACAGCTGGGCAAGATTGATGATTTCTTTTCCAGTCATGTGCATCGCACCTTCCAACACTATGAAATTTGCTACTAGAGATGAATCTTTGAGGGCAGTACAAGCTTGATTTCTTCTTGTTCGTTTTACAGCTCTTCTGTGTAGTGACTTGCTGTCAAGTACTGGGCAATAACCAAAAGCAAGGGCAATTGTCAGTATTGTTTGTGGGTCTATGGGACTTCTAGTTGACAGCTTTGAAAGAGGGAGTCCATACATAAGATAGATATTTATTAATGTAGAACATCATGCTGGATAGCTTTAGTGTCAACTTGACACACCTGGGTTGAAGGAGCCTCAATTGGGGAATTGCCTCTATTGCACTGGCCTGTGGCCATGTCTGAGAGGCATCTTCTTGATGTGTGATGTGGGAGGGCCCAGCCCACTGTGGGTGGTGCCACCACTGGGCAGGTGGGCTTGTGTTACATAAGAAAGCAGGCTGAGTAGGGGCCAGGGGAGCAAGCCAGTAAGCAGCATTCCTCCATGGACTGTCCTCCAGCTCCTGCCTCCAGGTTCCTGCCCAGAGTTCCTACCTTGGGCTCCCTGATGAACTGTGACCTGGGTAATGTAAGAAAAATAAACCCTACCCTCCCCATGTTGGTAGTGGTCAGTGTGTTTTGTCACAGCAATGAAGAAACAAATAAGACAGAAGGTATGGAGAGTGGGGCACTGCTGTGACAGATCTGAAGTTGGAGACCTGTGGAAGTGTTTGGAACTTTGGGCTGGAAAAGCATTTGATTGCTTAGAGTTTGTTGCTATGGAGCTTGTAACATTTATGCTGAAACAGTTGTGAATAATGGAGGCCTGGCTTATCAAGCTTTAAAGGGGAGCAGAGACTATCAGGGCTGTTGGTGTGATACTTTGAATTGAGAATCTGGGGGTTCTGGTCAGCTGGGGCTGAAGAATCAGCTGTGGTTAAGAAGAGACCAGAACCTTAAGTAAAACCTTTGCTTTACTGGGACAATTGATGCTGGTTAGCTGGGGCTAAAAAATCAGCTGTAAGTAGTAACAAGAGACCACATCACTTTGATGAAATCTTCTGGGAGGTATTTCCTCAAGGTCAGCACACAGAGGGGACCTGAGCCTCCATCTCAAGCTGGAAACAGGACTTGGTAATGTGTAAGAGTCTTCTGCATGGTTCTGGTGTTGAAAGAATGAAGGGGTCACAGAGAGCAGCTGAGGCTTGGCGCCCTGAGAGGCCAGGAAAGGCCATTGGTGAAAATGTGTCTTCAGTTGCAGTGAAGACCCCAGGATTGAAGGGGTCATGTAGAGAATCTGAGGCGTTGTACCCAGAGAGGCCAGAAGAGGCCATTGGTGAGGATACAGCCTCAGTTTCAATGGAGACCCCAGGTTTTTGGAGATGCCAGGACTGTGGGATGATCACCAAGGACAGCAGTAGGTGTAGAATGGAGCTGGCCTGGGTCTGCGAGACAAGATGTATATGCCGTGGACAGCAGAGTCAGAAGTGGAGCTGCCAGAACCCTTTGGAGCCCAGAAGATCATGAGTGAATCCAAGATGTACAGCTGAAAGCTACTTTGCTGGACTTTGGTTTTGCTTAGGTGTGCCTGGTTCTTCCCTTTGAAATAAGATAGTGCTTGTTTTGGATTTTACAGAAGCCCACCCACAGTTCAGAGACTTTTAAAAGAGACTATGGTCTTTTAGGTATTTGGATTTTTTAAGGGCTGTGTGGTTTTTAAGGCTGGTTGTGTTGTCTTATGTTGTGATATTAATATTAACATCATATCTTGGGGACAAGAATTGGAAAGGTTATGGTTTAATAGTGATGTGTTCTTATCAATTTGACAAGGGGTCAATTGTGCGGGATAGCTTTAGTGTTAACTTGACACACCTGGGTTGAGGGAGCCTCAACTGGGGAATTGCCTTCATTGGACTGGCCTATTGCCATGTCCATGGGGCATTTGAGTGATGTGGGAGGGCCCAGCCCACTCTGGGTGGTGCCACCACCTGTGAAGGTGGTCCTGGGTTGCATAAGAAAGCAGGCTGAGCAGGGGAGCAAGCCAGGAAGCAGTTTCCTCCATGGCCTGTGCTCCAGCTCCTGCCTACAGGTTCCTGCCCTGAGTTCCTACCTTGGGCTCCCTGATGAACTGTGACCCTGGTGATGTAGGATAAATAAACCCTTTCCTCCCCATGTTGGTAGGGTCAGAGTGTTTTGTCACAGCAATGAAGAAACAAACTAGGACAAACACGCTTACTAGTCTAACCATATTTTAAATATTAAAACTAAAGTAAACCCTTAAAAAGCAACCCTCCTTATCCTGGGAAACATGTACACTGTTGCTTAACAAATTTAAAAAATGTTCTGTTGAAAATGTGCATTAATATTGAATTTTTAATATGTTAGAACTACATTATTAATATTAAATCTTTAACTTTATTTTTTTCTATTATCTTCATGAGATAGTTTTCAGTTAGAGATATTATAGCTTCAATAGCCATGGAGTTTTAGTCACTTTGATTTGTAATTCAGCTATCATTTTCCTTGAAGTCTTCATTATAAATTCAAGGATAAGCAGGCTTTTGCCATTTTAATTGGCTAGACAAGACAGAAAACAGGGAAAAGTAAAAAGAGAAGAGAATATGAGAAACCAATAATAAAAGAAGTATACATACTATGAAGGGGATTTTATATGAAAATTTACATATGAACCAATTATAATTTTTCAGTATTTTTTGAAATTTTAAAATATATCTTTATGTTTATTATGTTAGATTAGGATTTTTATATTTTTGTTTTCCTGGGTTGAGATGTGTCTGGCTATGCAATCCAGCTGGCCAGAAATTTGTTTTGTAGACCACGTTCTCCCTAAACACTCAATAATCCTTGATCTTCTACTTTTAAATACTGGGATTACAGGCTTGTGTCACCATGCTTGTCTCAAGAACAACCATCCTTGGTTAAGAAAAAGTAACTAGAATTATCTTCTGTAAAACTATTTTTTTCATTTTTTTAATGAGAAAAACCATATAAATGAGTTGAAATTCAGCAAAGAATAGGCATTTTAAAACTGCACTATGGGAAATGCTCATGTCATATGCTTACCTGTCTTAAATTCTTGTCAACTTCTATCTTAATCCCTATACTCGAAGCAAAAATGTATTTTTTTGAAAAGCAACCATTTATTAGAACCAATACAAGAGTATGAAAAGGGGGAAAAGAAGGTGGAAGGGGGGGAGAACAAGATCTGAATAGGATGTCAGTTGTGGAAACACATAAATGTCTACCTTTTAAACATTTACACCTAATACGTGAACACATATATAGACCACTTATGCTTTAAAGAAAACAAAAGCAGACATGTTTGGATGAAATAAAATCAAGAAACACAAACAAAACTCCCCCACAAAACAAAAAAATCCACAGAGTATTCAATGTCTCACTTCCACTCAAATACCTGGCTGTTAAACATCTTGCTTCCTCCTCCTCAGCATGGCACAGTGCTGGAAGAAATCAAGCTCCCGGGGCTCTGAGATCCCATCCTGTTCGAAGTGGAGGGAGGCTGGGAAGCCAGCAGGCTAGGGGTAAGGCAACTGCTGGCTACCTGGAAGACCATGAGACTTCTCCTTCTAGATCTTCCAGAATCCCACACAGAACCCTCTGGAATGCCAAGAAACTGGGGTGTGCCTGTAGGAAGCCAGGACCTTGTGCTTTTTCAGGGGTTATCAATCTAGGGTCAAGCATGGGAAAGGAGAAAGACCCTGATTGGCAAGAGCTTGGGGCTGGCTGAGCCCCTAAAGTGAGATGGAAAGAATAAGGCTCTTGAATAAGAGCTCTTGTACAAAGAGGCCAATAGTGTCCAAGGTGTCCTCAGTTCAAGTCACAGAGAGGTAACAGATACTACACACAGTGACCTGCATGAAGCCTTGAGGACCATCACGCCCAATTCTGAGTGTTACACCTATTTCTGGAAAAAAACTCCACTGTAGCTCTTTATGGTGGGGGATGAGGGGTGGTCATGTTGACTGAACCATCTGGTTTCTACAAGGAGGCAGAGGCTTAGGAGCATGAAGGGTGCAGTGACCTAAGTGTCCTGGGGTCAATTTGGGAAATGAAAGGCAATGGTATATATCAGAACTCCAAGGGTTGCTCTGCTCCTGAGACAATAGGAATCCGCTCCAAGTCCATGCCAACAGGTGCTTAACTCCCAACCTGCAGAGAGACATGCAATCCCATTCCTCTCATGACTCCCTAACCCAAGGCTCTTGGGTTTCCAACAGCCTCTTTGAATGCAAGACACAAAACCCACAAGTTCCTTCCCCTATAACATCCCATATCAATCTGGACAATTAAGACTCCAACATTCACGGAACACTGTCAACATCTGAACTAGCAGGTTTGATGAGAGGTGGGGGGGGGTCAGAGAACTCTCTGAAGTCACTAAGTACTTCCAAACCTGGAAACAGCTCAGTGAGGGCTAAAAGACTTTGGTTTGAGGCTTCCTCTATGACACCGAAGGAGCCCAGCAGCCCTGATTTGTAATAGCTCACAACACTCCATGAGGTAGGTCAGTATTATCATCCCATTTGGCAGATGGAGAACTAAGCAAAAATGTATTTTTAAAGCCCCAAACATGTAAAAAACCTCACCAGCAAGCTGCAGAATCATAGAATTGAATACAGTACTTATGGCAAGGATTGACCTTGCAGACTTAAAAGATGGAGAAATGGTAGTCGTTTCCTAGTCCTGCTTACTTCACTAGCCTGGTGCATCTAGTGTGAACTGCATCTAGCGACTGCATTTGTGCATCTCCTCTATTTCACACTCTCCATCTGATAGGACTTAAGGTTCAAAAGGAAGAACATATAATATCTGTAAACCCTGCTCAGATATATTTACTTGGCAACATGAAATCTGCTCATTTTTCAAAACAAAATGAGCCAAAGAATGTAAAGTTTTGGCAGTACATATTGGCTGTGGTTTATGTAGCTTTGCCACCTGGACTCTAAACCATAGTAAATAATATAACACAAGGGCATCATGATCAGAAGATAGGATGTGGAGCTTTGTTCTGGTAAATAGAAGAAATTCATCATGTGTCATGTATGGTAGAAAGTAAGGCAAAGCTATCTGTAGAATAGTCCTATTCACTGTTTATAAAAGCTCTGGAAATGTTCTGAACCTAGAGGAAACTTAGCATAACATTGAAAGATTATATAGTTAAAAATGAGCATCACAATTGAGTTATGACATATCAAACCAACATGTGAAGAAGACCTATCAATATTCCATATAAAGGTGAAGAAATCTATAGGATTCAGCACAAAGAGGTTCAATGAGAACAATTAAATTACCAAAATAAATGGGTCATGTCTCTTTTGCATTCAGCCCTATGTACTTGTACACTCAGGGCTCCATGAAGATTTCTTCATGTTAGCTAGTTGGTGAAGAATTAAGAATGTCAAGTTCAAGTCATAAATCGATTGACGTGGTTATTTGATACAAGAAAAGAAACCCTACTATGTCCCAGGTGGATATCTCTGGAACAGACCTGGACGGGGTAAGATTTGCAAAGATCAGACGTTGAGCGACATACCTGTCAAAAGAAAGTATGATTTAAGATGAAAAACGTGAAAACTCATATTCAGTGGAATACTCTATCTGTCTGGGAGTAGAAATAAAGGATGCCTAGACGATTAGAATCTGAAATAGTGGAATGCTGAATGACCAATAGGATTGTTTAAGGGGTGAAGATCCTTGTGATCTGTGCTACCAACACATAGGAATAGAAGGAGAGACCTGTTACCAGGGTTTGACCTCCTCTCTCAGATCTAATCCTGTTTCCTACAATATTTCTTAGGTATTGTTCCCCAAAGTACTTCCAAGCAAACTTCTACTCTGCAAATTTAAGCCTCAGAGTATGATAGCAGAGTCACCATTTCAGTAATTCTATCGAATATAATCATTTTTTTCAGACTACGTGCATTGCTACTAGTATAACAATGTTGAACTTTGGCCTCAAGCCCTGGGATAAATATTTGTTTTTATATTTCTTCTAATGGTTTCATTAGCATATATCAGCTGTACATAATAATGAGTTACATTGTGGCATTTTCATACTTGTACATAATTTGTTTTAATTATATTTACCTTGTTTCCCTCTCATATTCCCCTCTCAGGTCTGTAAATGATTTTACTCTTTCCAACTAGCCCCATGTACTTTCATGTCTTTTTCAGTGTGAGTTTCCTTAGGGTTTTCTGCAGGAATGTTAGTGACAGTTGGTTTACAGGACCATGTATATCTTACCTGTGGCTATACCACTAAAGGAAATGTCTCACCCTCACCCATTACCTGCATACAAATCCTCAGGGATTTGACAGGCCCAATCATATGCAGATTTTGTGCTAGTAATCACAGCTATTGTGAATGCAAAAGTGCAAAAGTTTGGTCATGCCCAGAAGTCACGGTTCTCAATGGTTCCCCTCATTCTCTGCCTCTTATATTCTTTCTGCCTCTTTTCCTGCCATGTTTTCTGAGCCCTGCAGGGAGCATTGTTAATGGAGAAATATGCCAATAGTAAGAAGATGGAGGTAAGTAAATAAACAGACAATTTATTTACTGGATTACATTTTTTTCCTTAATTTTGCATTGCCAGCAGGTTTGCTCAGCAGTCTCTTTAATATGCAGATCGTTGTCACACTAAATATTTACATATGTCCTTCTTGGCTTTACTTCCTTATCATATACATGTTTTAACATTTTTATACCATAAACTGTGAAACTGAGTTATACAAACTTCCTTCTATTAATACTCTGGGAAATTTTATTTCGTTAAATTTTTTTTCTTTAGTTTTGAAAATTTCATACACATACAATGAAATATGTTCATATTAGCCCATTATATCCCTCTAAATTCATCTCATAACCTCTCAACATGGTCCCCTATAAGATTGTGTCTCTTTTTTTTTAGATATACATCTAAATCCAATTAGAGTTGCCCATATATACTAGGGTGTGTGGCCATCCACTAGAAAGGAGTCCTGTGAAATGCTGTCTTCTGAATATGACCTGGCTATCACAATCACAATTTCACAAAAGGTGTGATCACCTACACAAGACCTACACAAGATCAAGTAGTTAACCAAAATCCTGGCATAGATGGGATACATAATCTCCAGGCCCCACCCCATTCTGTGGGGCGGTGGATAGTTTATGGGGGAGGGGGAATTAAAACAACCACTGGGATGGTTTAATTTGAGTTACATGTATAATACCCACTGATTTTACTCATTCCTAGATTTTGTGCACTTTTTGTTTTTACTTTTCATACTTTATTGCACCTGAGTAATTACACAGGAAATAGAAACTATGGCTGTTCTCAGATAATGTCTGTGTAACCTGTGACACACAAGGTTGGGCTCTGCTGCCCCCATGACATTTGCTATTGTGTTGGACTTTATACACCTCCATTTCCCATTTGGTCTGTTAGGCTATAAAAGCAAAACAGGTTGCAAAGCTAGCCCTGGGTTTGGGGTTGGCAGCTTTAGACAGGTGTCATTACCAAACCAGATCAATACAGAATTTTGGTCCACTATTCATATTCTTGGGTATTGGGCAAACCAATCAAGGGAACCGCTAAACTGTTCCAGGTTCCATTTGAGCAACTTGTGAACAAACAACATTATCTAGTGACAAGGCAAATACTTGTATAAGGACATAATGATATCTGGATTCATTTATAACATCCACAGAGGGCTTGAAGGTGCTATCTGTAGAATGAAACCAGTGTTTGATTATAGTGTTGTTGGGGTATGTTAACTAGGAAGGTCCAGCACAATTTTCTGTTCAATACAGAGAAAAATTTCCTCCCAATAGTCTCATTCAAGTAAGGTTAGACCCTGGGCTCCCATGGAGATTCCCTAGTGCCAGACCTCTCTACAATGGGAGGAAGGAAAGTGATTTTCTCATCTCTGCACACCATCCCTTTCATAGTCTCTGTCCAGAACAGGCCCAGCCGGTGTGTGCATTGGCAGGAACAAAAATTAGTATCTTTTTTCAGTGTTATTTAGATGCTGACATAATCAGCATTGTGATTAGTTAAGGTGATCAGGGTTTAGAAGACTGCTGTGCACATGTGTCGGAGTTGTATGTCAAAAAAAAGAGTAAAGGTTAAAAAAGACATGATTTGGGAGAGAGCCTCCAGTGGAGTGTTACAGCATTTTTATTAAGTTGCTTGGATGCTTTTTGTATATTCAGACAATCTCATAATTTTTAAAATTTATTTTTATTTTATTTATATATTACACATTTATATATTATGTATACATTATACACATATTACATGTAATATTTATTTTATGTTTATGAATGTTTCACCTACATATATGTAAGTGTATCTGTGCAAGCAATGTGGGGAGGCCAGAAAAGGGAATGGAAAACCCTGGAACTGGAGATTCCAATTGTTGTTAGCCACCATGTAGACCCTGGGAACAGAACACATGCTCTCTACAACAGCACCTACTACTCTTAACTGCTGAGCCATCTGTCCAGCCCCCTATTCTGGCAATGTAATTGCTTATTGTGCAATTATTAGAGGATATTTACATCTCTATGTTTATTTGTTTTTTCTTATTTAGTCATAAGAAAAATATGGGTAAATCTATTACTATTATTATTATTATTATTATTATTATTATTATTATTTATTTGGGTTTGCAGCCCCAGTTGGTCTGGAACTTGACAAGGCTGGCCTGGATCTCACAGAAATCATCCTGGTTTTACCCCCCCAAATGCTAGAATTAAAGGCATGTGCCACCATGCCTGGCTCTATTATTATTTTTAAATCACATAGGGTTTTATTTTCACTGCATAAGGTAGATCTTTGCAGGGCCATGGGGAGGTTCTGGGTGTGGGAGCAGTGACCCTACTTGCCAGTTATGAGCAGGTTCCGCATGGCTAAGATGATGAGTAATCACACAGTAATCTTCAAGACGTAGCGGTTGGTTCTGATCCCCGTGTACTTTCCACTCTTGGGGACCTCAGTCCACATCTTCACATTTTCCAGCATCATGTTATACTTCCTGTTGAAGGCCTTCACCAAGCCAAGAAGGTTCTTGTTATTGTAACACTTGATGAACACTTGGTTCTTGACTGACTTTGTAAGCACAGAGGACTCAGCTTGGTACCTCACTCTTGGATTTGTTGAGGAGGCTATGCTAGAGGTTTCCTTCCCAGATCACTAAAGTCTCCACTTCTTTGCTTTGGCTAGTGAGTTTCCAAATCTATTAGCATTTTCACTGAATTTTCATCATCGGAACCAATATTGGGGCCAATTCTTTTACCACAGGTTTGATTTTGCTTGGTTAATACTTTTTAGGGAGGAGAGGCAGGAGCCTCCAAAGGTGCTGTGAATTTGCCTAGCCCCCCCCCCCGTATTTTTTCTTTTCTACTTAGCATCAGGGTGTGCATGAAAATTAGCTTTTTTCTTGTTTACTTTTCCCAGAATGGGAAATCTGAATCATTAAGGGCCCAGAAGTTTGTAATGTGTCTGTTTGCTTTCAATTTTCTTATTGTATATGATTCCCTGACAAATAGAACATGTCTTCTTAAAGAATCCCCCCAGTCTATCAAGATGGCAGACACAGTAACCAGAGCTCCAGCTGTTAAAGGAATGCTTGCTTGAGCTGAGAACACACATCACAAATACTGAAACAGTATTTCAGCAGCTCTTCACCTCTGAACAGGCATAATTGTATTTAGTAAGGATTTGTTTGGTGCTTCTGATGTGCCTACAGTTTAACAAAGTTCAGAAAGCCTAAGCTTCGCTATTGTATCAAAAGCATTTCTAGGTCTCAAACACAAATGCTTAAGGAACAGCTCTGAAAACAATCTAATTCTAAATCTATTATTTGATAAGGCCCTTTCTCCAACAAGTCCACCTGCTCTGTTGAATACAATTCTTCATTCACACAAACCACCCAGTGTGTGTGTGTGTGTGTGTGTGTGTGTGAGAGAGAGAGAGAGAGAGAAAGAGAGAGAGAGAGAGAGAGAGAGAGAGAGAAACATGCATTTCATCTTCTAATTTTCTTTTCTGGAATTTTTTAGTGTTTATCATTTATTTATCATCTATCTATCTATCATCTATCTATCAATAATCTATCTATCATCTATCTGTCATTATTTTATGTGTATGAGTGTATTGCCTGCATGTGTGTAAGTGCATCTGTGACATGCATTGCTTGCAGAGTTTGGAAGAGGGTGTTAGTCCCTTGGAACTAGTGTTATAAATGATTGTTAGCCTGAATGTGGGTACTGGGAATCTAATCCAGGTTCTCTGCAAGAATAGTCAGTGCTTTAAACCGCTTAACCATCTCCCCATCCCCTTTTCTGAATTTTTAAGTGTAAATAAACACAACCTCAAAATCTTCTGTCATTAATAGTAGTTAAGTTGGCTAATAAACTTAATTTTAAAATCTTTCCACTTCTCTATTTGGAGGAGTAAGGGCATAACTAAACATATTAAAACATTACTCACATTGAAAATAGAACTACTTCTAAGACATGAACTATTATGTTAGAAAAGAGAAGCAGTAAGTATTTTTCATTGCCTAAGAATCTCTATTCTTCAAAAATTCCATCCCTTCTAATGAAATTATTAGGTACCTAGGAGGCAAATGTCTTCTTTAAAATTTCTAATCAGCAATGTGGTGTGACCAGTTGTAGTTAATTCATATAATATTTAACTAGAAAAAAATGTAGTCACCAGAGAGTGTATATGTCAAACCATTTTAAAGATGTCATGAATTTTCAGTAAGACTGTGTGAGGTTAATAGAAGAGTTGGGAGTTACAATTGTTCTTCTCCTGAAGAGATACAGATTCTTCTTAATACTAGAAGCAAGAAACATAAATAAATTTACTTTCATTCAAATTATATGCATTACTTGATAAAGATGCTACCTAAATCAAATATGTATTAATAAATTTGGGGGTTTATGTGTTTTAAATACAAATATCACTTAGTTTCTGAAGATAAAATGATTCTAGTCAGAATCCAAGAATCAATCACCATTTGCCTGATTTGCTATCCACTGTGGTTTCAAAATCAGATTGTTTTCTGATGTCTTCATTTGCTGAACTTATTTTTCTAACCAAGAAATGAATTCATATAAACACTGGATGACAGGCAAATGGAATATTCTCATTCAATGTTCTCAGTAAACATTGAAAATATTCCTGTTATATTGATACTTAATATATTTAAAATATATGTGGTGGCTTGAGAGATGGTTCACCTTTTGCAGGAGACCTGGATTTGGTTGCCAGCATCCATATGGTGGAAAACAACCATCTATTAAGTCCAGGGAATCAGACTCCCTCTTCTGACCTCCTCAGGCATTGCATGACATGGGTGCACTAACACACATGCAGGCAATACACTCATATACATAAAATAAAAACAATACATAAAATATTTAAAAATAAAATAGAATATTATATGTGAGTTTCTATGTGTCTTCTGAATTTTATTTTTTTAATTCAATAAAATATGCAAAAACTATTTATTACAAATTACTTACAATTAACCCCTAATAGAAGATTTGGGAGTTGCATTAATATTTACATGTGATAAAGTCTTTAAGGAGTAATTTACAAAACAAAAAATTCCTTAAGCATTGCTCTAAGCAGTAAAATAAATAAAAAATAAAACTAGATGCTGGGACTGGCAAGATGAGTTAGAGGGTAAAGGCACTTGTCTCCAAGCCTGAGGATTTGAGTTCTATCCGAAACGCTCACATGGTGGAAGAAGAGAATTAATACCCAAAGGTGGTCCTCTGACCTCCACATTTCACCTTGACAGAGAGAGTGAGAGTGAGAGCAAGAGCATGAAAGAGAAAGAGAGAAAGAGAAAGAAGAGAGAGAGGAAGAGAGCAAGAGAAAGATGAGCCAAGGTGGATGACTATAAGGATAAAGCATTTCAGTACCTTCTGGACACAACAGGGCAGATACACCTGCAAATGCACAGTGGCAGTGACTCTGTGCGTAAGACCCACACAAGCTCAAGCCAAACAGAACAGTAGCATGGGGATGAGAGTTGGCCATGGCATTTTACCCCTAGATGATAGTTGCAGGAAGAGGAAAAGTCAGCTTCCTTTAAAAATGTGTCCTCCAGTACTCTAGTAGATTGCTCCACACCCGAGCATAGGTACAGCACAAATTGAGCTCAATGAGTTAAAAAAAAAGTAGAACACAAAGTTTGGTGGGTAGGGAAGTGGGGTGGGCCTGGGAGGAGCTGGGAGCAAAGGAATAAGCATGATCACAATATACTGTATGGGAACTAATGAACATTTTTAAAAATTGAAAACACATATCATTAAAAATTGTTTTTAAAATATCAAAATATATTTAATAAATTTTTAGAGAAATGAGTTTACTGTATTTTTCACTTTATACAGCTACCTATCATCAGAAACCGTTTTCTTTCATAACACATATTTCAGTGTTAATCATACATACATACATTTCTGTGTGACTGCTGTTTAATTTCAGTATGTCTCACTAGGGAGAAAAGATCTTGTGGGGGTGATGAAAGCATGCCTATTATTTTCTGTTTACTTCTTTGATAACACACTGTCAGTAAAGGGAAATTATCTAATATATTGGTTAAGGAATTTAAAATCAATGCACAGTAGCGTTTTCACCTCTCAGGAAATGGCTTATACATGTCTAAGATTGGACAGATAAGAGCAAATATAAAGAATATGAAATGACTATATGAGTTTAATGGAACAGGGATCTAATTTTTATGTTAAATATTGCTACTAAGGATAACTGGGAGCTATGTACACATACTAATACATTATATAGATATAGATACTTTATAACTGTCTACTTTTGAAAATAAGTTTGGTTATACTTACATTGCTAAATGCCTTGCATTCATTTAGACCTAAGTTTAGAAATGATAAATGCAAATTTTCTCTTCCACCTGCATATGTAGTAATTTTCTCATGAATTTTCACAGTGTTTTCTAATATCTTTATCAAGCATTATAGGAAATCTGAATGATTTAATCAGGTGATATGTCATGATATTGTATCAAAACAAACTTTGGATTGATTATTGTAATTTTTTTCATAAGCTTACACACACATACACACACACACACACACACACACACACACACACTCAGGCTGTCATAACAGAATTCCATGGACTGGGTTGTGAAGTAATAGGAATTTGGGGCTGAGAAGATGGCTCGGTAAGTAAGTGCCCTTGCTGTTGCTGCCATTTGAGTATGTAAACGCCAAATACTTCACTGTAGCCTTGGATTAGTGAAAATATTCTCTCCTATGCTCTTTGTTATAATACCCGCTAGAGTTTGCACAATGTAATCAGTTTGCATATTTTATCCAAAGGCAAACTATAGGTTAATTCCTTTTTTCATGAAATAACTCATAAGTATGAAAATACAAACACAGTCTAAGTTGGCATATAGCCAATCACTGCTATGGTAATGGTATCTTGAAATATGCTCATCAGAGCTTTTAAGATCATTATTCTATTTTTCACTAAATTGAATGGTACAACGTGTTTCCAGGATTATACACTTATTAATAGATTCTTTCAGCATTTCCTCTGCTGAGACTCAAATGGCACTCACAAGGGAATCACAGCGCTTTAACAGTACCTTTAGTGTGACATGGGATTGAAGCAATCAATATAGCTCTTAACACTGTATTTTCAGTTTAAATAAAATACTAACGTTTCAATTCTTGGATTATCTCCTGCCAGTAATTGTGCCAGATTGTATATTGATAATTTTCTAGCATAGGAAATAAGTATATCAGGTAAAGCTGCTTCTGAGTTCAAGTGGAGTACTGTGTGTGCTTATTTGCAGAATGGCAGAGTCTGATCTGGACCACTCTGTGTATTGACTGTGTGCTGCTTATCATTCAATTAAATGTTTTCATGGCCTTTGGAGCTGTGCATATGCAATTTTTTAGCTCTTTGCTTTTATATGAAATAAAAAGCATTTATGATTTTATCAGTTGTTTCATTAGGACACTCTCACAGCTTTGAGATTTGTAAAATAAAGAATAAAATTTATTTAGTCTTATTTTACATTTGTACTACAGGAAATACCTTGACAATAACAGGATTACTATAAGATTCAACAGCAGTATATAATAGTCATAGAAGATAGAGCTAGAATGGACTTTAAATAATATTAACCAAAATATTTTATTCCATGCACAATTAAACTTTATAACATTGCAACTTATAGCATAAGAGATAGATCCATGGAGTATAAGTCAGGACAACAGAGTTCTAATTCCTTTTCTCTAAATGATTAAAATGAAGATTTTGAACCTTGATAAGGATATTTATTGTTATTACTACTATTTTGAATTTTTTTTAGACAGACTCTCTCTGTAGCCCCAACTGGCCTGGGACTCATTATATAGATCTCACAGATTGAGATTCACCAGAAGGGCAAGTAGTGGGTAATGGCTGGGGGTGTCAAAAACACAATAGACAGTAGCAGGGGTATCAGAGTGCAAGGGCTCTAGTGGGGGAAGAGAGACTATGGGAGGGTGCCATCTGGTAAGTGGGTGTATAGTTGAATAAGATGGTTTGGGATGTTCTGTATGATACACACACACACACACACACACACACACACATACACACACACAATCAACAATTTTTTTAAATGTATTATATTTGAGAAGGAAGCATGGAAATTTACATCATGAGAATTAGTAGAAGTGATAATCATTACCATTGATATCTACCTGATGACTTTATAGACATACACAGGCACCAAGTATCCAAGTGCAACCGATTATGACTAGTAATAATCAGTATTATGTATTATGACTAGTAATAAGAAGTAATAGTAATAATCACATACATACAGATTAGAGATGCATGCACCAACATCTCAGTTTTAGCAGTGAATCTTTCTGTAAGAAACAGTATATTTTAAAATGAAACGGAGATCTTTTTTAAAGGTTAAAAACTCATTCAATTTTATGTCTTACAGGGCTTATAGTGAGTTCAATATTGTATAACTGTACTAATTCAACTGTGAACCTAGAAGCTTGCACCCACTTGTGAAAGAGATGTATTCTTGCTCTGGAGTGTGTCACTGAATATATTAAAGCTGTAGTGAAATGCTTCTTCTAATCATGTAGTTATTTTGAAAAAATTAAATTGTATAAAACAAAGTATGCTTGATAAAGCCATAATGAAATCCAGTATTTTGTATGCTAATTACAAAATAAAATATGATCTATATACATGGATGACTGGGTCAGAGCAGTCACTGTTCTTGCAGAGGACACAGAATAAATTGCCTGTACCCACATCAAGCAGCTAATGATCACCTGTAACTAGCATTCTTCTTGTCTCCACATGCATCTGTATTCAGGTTGTGCACCTTAGTACACCCAAGCATTCCTCTCTCCCAAATAAATAAATAAATAAAAAAAATGCCCAATTGAAATAGTTCAAGTACTATTTGAAAATTAAATACTTCAAACTTTAATTGGGATAGCATTCCTAATTTTGTATAACACCTCAAGCACTTGGTAGATGATGTCAGAATTTTCCTATACACTTTAATAATTTGGAAAGAAGAAACTCTTTCAGGTGTCCAGTAAGAATAGAATGATTTTTGTATCCAGGGATAAATGGATATGATTTGAAGCCTATTGATGCCAAGACGTGAGCTTACATTTTTCCCTTTTTAAAATTATACTTGGAAATATTGTTCCAAATATATTTATGAATTTTTCTTCTTTCTAATACAGCCTTGATATGTAGTCCAGACTGGTCTGGAACTGGTTATGTTGCTCAGACACCCTCCAAACTTACAACAGTCCTGCTTAGCCTCCTGGGAGCCTGGATTTCAGGCTTGAGTCACTATGCCCAATGCCTTTCTGAGATATTTGTCAGTAATTCATCATATATCATAGAAAAGACAGACATTTGAAAATACTTTTTTAGAAAACATTAGAAATAGCCTCTAAGGAATATAATACTTATGCTTTGTTCTCTAAGGAAATAACCCATTTTAAAATAATGCTTTAAATGATTTTACACATGTTAAAATATCAAACATTTCAGGTCAGAAAATACATTAACATGGAAATTGAGTATTCTAAAAGTATTAGATTACAGAGACAAATCTAGTATTGAACCCTTTGAATTGTGGGTCATTTGGTTCTCTCTCTCTCTCTCTCTCTCTCTCTCTCTCTCTCCCCCTCCCTCTGTACTCTCCATACTGATATGAGTGTAGTCACTTTCTTTATGAGGTCTTAACAGTTCTTATCAGAAGAAACAAAAGAAATTTCTTCACTAAAGAAGCAAAATTACCAACTGTGTATTGTGGCATATAACAGTAATTCCATCTCTTGGGTGATAGAGGGAGAAGGATGAGTTTAAGGTCATCGTTAGCTCTATAGTGAGTTCAAGGTCACCCTGGGCTGCACGAGATCCTGTTGCAAAAGAGAAAAAGACAAAATTATTATCCTTAAAATCTGAAGTGATTATAAAAGACACAATTCTTTTTCCCTTGTTGCCTACAAAAATAGAGACCTAAACATAAGTGAAGACCCAAAAGAGGCTAAGAATATGAAAACCAGAAGCAGAGATTACCTGCAGGCTAGAAGCCATGGTTTCAGAGAGGGGAGAGCAAGTGGACACAGTGAAAAACTCAGTTATCAGATGTTAAATAACATGAAATTTCTATGACATGCCAAAAATGAGATGCAATACTGTAGAATTTTGAGGTATTAGTTTCAAGAATAATATTTCTCTGAAATTTACTACAGTTAATCTGTGTGGGATATGTATCTCCTGTTGAATGATGTGGTATCTGACAACCATTTCTTTGGAGACACTAGAATAAAATTCATGTCCATTTACACTCCCAGCTCATCAGACACATTATGTAAAGGACTTTGGATCATTAACCAATGCCTGAAAATATAAATTTCTTGGAGCAAATGCTACAACTTTTTCTATTCACCAGGTACAAAACAAGAAAAAATCAACTGCCTCTATATCAAGAATAACAAAAGGTTTCAGATGATAATTCCTTCAAGATGGGTCATCCCAGAAGCAAAGTAAATGTAATTGAACAAAGATGTCTCAGGATCTCAATCTCCAGTAAGTATAGAACACTCCTTAAACCCTGTTGTTCCACCTCATCCTTTGTGCTCACCATAAGAAAGCTCTCCGACTGGTGAAGCCTTCTAATCACAGTACAACTACTTCAACTCCACTGTGTGTATTAGTGATTTTTGTTTACTTCTTGGTTTAACAATCCTGAATATGATGCAGACAATATGCTGTGGTTACAGGAAAAGGACAGCCCGATCTTCTCTGTAAGAGTTCACAAGCCATAGAAACTGCTTGACATATATGAAGCAAATATTTGATGAGTATAAATGAATGTAAGAAAGTGTGCTAGTAGATAGCTGTTTATTTCCCTCTAGGCTTTTCTGGTAACTTGCTCATGAACTTGCAACATTAGTGATAGCATGCACAAGACCCATGCAGACTCAATCAGACAAAAACACAGCATAGAATGGGAGAAATGGGCAGCAGGCCCCAACTCTAGCCAAGGAATCATTAGGAAATGATTACTGTAGGGTTGGGGAGAGTAGATCTTTAAGGGACTGTCTCTAGATAGACTGATTAGATTCCTGTAGATGAACTTGTACAGAAGGACTTCTGGATACAAATGCTTGACCAATATATGACAGAATACATGTAATCTGATTGAGAGGGTATGTGGGGGGTGGCAACGAGGGGAGGGGAATCTAGATTTGATTAAGATCTATTATATGAAAGACACAAAATCTCAAAATATCAGAGAAAAAAGAAAATTGATCTAAATAAACAGATAAGCACTATTATAAACGTATTCTAACTCAGAGTCAGCAAATATAGGTAAATCAGTAGAAAGAGGCTCTGCTTCTATGACTGCACAGCACATCATTCTTCATACTGTGGATTTCAGTGACCCCAATCTACACACATTAGATAACTAGTTTCTCATCTGCTTCTAAAATCTACTATCCTTATATAAAATGTCTATATTTGTTCATAAACCCTCATCATTCCCTGCATAATTTTCACATCAGTATTTCATTTATGTTCCCTGTCTCTGAGTGAACTTTTTCATTGTGTCATTTTATTTATTGCTTATTTAGATTTTTTGTAAATAATACCATATGTACACAAATGAATATAATTTTTCTCTTCTCCCTTCTACCATATTTGAGTTAAAATATAAAAAGGTTAAAAATAAATCAATCTTCTCAATCTCTTTCACAAAGCATCTCACTCTATCATTTGTTGGGGACCCCTGTTATGAAGTAGTAGTCTCTCCATGTCCGGACAGCCCATGGGCTCGGTTTCATATGCAGAAGACTCCTTTTCATCAGGGTACCTTCCTGGCATCTTCCTGACTTGTCTTTTGAAGTAGCTGCCAAAGAAACATGGCCTCCGGCTCTGGAAATGCCAGGTTTTCCTGTGTGATTTTTCTGGCAGTCTAGCAGCCTGGCAGGAGCCCACTTCCATATGTAAATAGGGTATCCCACAAAGTACCTATCAGCTAAAGCTTTTACCACTACCCCCACGGTATAAAGTTTCCTGGTTTTCCCTCAATAATTGGAGCTGGATCACTAGGAGCTAGGAGCTGAAACACTGAGACTTGGAGCCAAGCTGAGTCACTGAATAAAGAGCTGTAACACAGATTAAGCTAAATCCTGTGTCTCACTGCCTATGATCTAGTCTCTCCTGGGGGCGATATCCTTCCGTCATCAACTCACGGAAACCTAGCTTTAGCCGCCTCGTACCTCTCCTCGTGACCTGGCTGCTGATGGGTCCCGAACTTAGAGAGAGAGTACACGGGTGAAATTAGGGCGGAACTCGTCCGGGCAAGCCCTGCCAGCAAAAGCCTCAGAGACGCGGGGAAGTGACGGAGAAGCAGAGACCCGCCAGAGAGCCAGCAACGCAGAGCAGACGCTGCGGGACCCGCCGCATCTCCAGGTGTGCATAGGGGACTTGCGCCATGCTAGTGCGAGACCTTCAGCACCTTAGCGGCGGACAGCGACGGGGTGTGCAGCCAGACCCACCGCCTTTCCAGGTGTGTGCAGGGACCCGGCGCCACGAGATCCCCGCGCGCCCCATACCTGGCACCCAATGTGAGAGCCTCTGAACCTCGTGCCAGCTAGGAGCTGGCACCCACTGAAACACAGGATCCGTGAGTATCCCTCCCCCTCAGGAGGGCAACAAAAGATCTCTTCTAAATTTCCTTTTCTCTTTTCCGGTCAGAAGTTCTTGCGTGGAACGTCTAGGGCCAAAGGAAAAAAAGAACTGACACTTTCTGGCACTGAGGCTTTCTGGTCAGGGCCACTCCCTGACGTTAACCAAAGGCCCCTCTGCCCCCTAGCAACCTCCGACTGCCTGTACAGGTGTAGACAAAAGACCTCTATCTAGATATCTTTCTAATATAAAAATCTGGTGATGCAACAGCCACTTAAGAGCCATTAGGGCAGCCATCAGCCCCTTAAATTTGCAGGAAGGCCTGTGCTGGGAACCAAGCGGGATCCCCTGAAATTTTAATTTCAGGCACGTCCCCTTTGGAGCCATCACTTCACCCCACTTTTCTATCTCAACACTGCTAGAAAAATCCCTAAAGTTCTAAGCTTTGGAGTCAGGCAGATTTCTCTAGTCAGCTCTGCTACCCTGCCCCCAGGCATTCAAGCCGCAGCTAAAACCAGTTAAGTTAGTATTTAAATTAACTAGCCCCTGCCGAGCACCTGGGAATTCACTGTGGCTCACGGCCAGAAAAAAAGATTTAAAACCGGCATTTTTTTTCTGCAAATCTAGAAGCTTGTAACTTACTGAGGTGCTTCAACCCTCTAGTGTCCGACTGCTGTAAAAACATCTTCCCTTCATAATGGGGAATTCAGCATCACACCAGAAAAAAACGCCAAATTCGTTCCCTTAAGATTCTGCTTAAATCTAGAGGGCTTAAGATCTCTCAAAAGGAAAGCTTAAAATTTTGGAATGAGGTGTATCAGTTTGCACCCTGGATCCTATCAGCAGACATATCTGATCCAGAGGTCTGGAACTTTCTTGCACATTTGGCTTCTAAAAAAGAAATCCAAGAAAGACATAATTTTCCCCTTTCCTTTTTCCTGATAATGGCAGCCATCCATCAATGCTTAAAAAACCCACG
>NW_008342018.1:8798788-8800874 GCF_000622305.1 Nannospalax galili | reverse complement strand
CAGAACTTAAAGAATTGCGCCAGGCTGTACGTGAGGATGGAATTCATGCTCCATGGACAAAATCTATACTACAGACATTTAATACTAATCTGCTTCCCCAGGACTGGAGGGACATCTGTAGATCTACCCTCCCCAGTCCATTATTTGTACAGTGGGAAGCCTTATTTAGAGATGAGTGCCTAATGTAGGCTAAAAGAAATGACACTCATAATCAACAGCAGAGACCCCAACAAGAGCAGGTTCCACCACCTGGATTTCAAGCTTAGATAGAAAAATAACAGATCCCGCAGCCAAAGCAATGCTTTTAAACAGCCTTGTCTGGGAAGGGATGACCCTGAGCACAGATAAGCATGCCAGGGACTAAAAAATGAACATTATGACAAATGGATTGTGGCCACCCATGACATTGGGACTGCCACGTACCAAGCCTCCTCCCTTGCCCAAGCCCTTGTAGCCACAACCCAGTCCAACTGAAAATGCATTAAATGTGGAGAAACTGGACACTGGATAAAAAATTGCCCCTAGAATAACTCAGCTGCCACTCGACCCCCTAAAACCCTCTGTCCTTGCTGTAAAAAGGCTTTCACTGGAAAAAGGATTGTAGATCTAAAAATGACAGAGATGGCAATCCTCTGCCACCTTTAAACTCCTTCAGGGGCAGCCCTCAGCCCCGACAACAAGAGAGAAGCCACAGACATTATGAGTAACCAGTATTACAAAAAATGCCCATCCAAAATTGACCATAAAAATCACAATAAACCTTTCAAATGCCTCCTTGACACTGGGGCTGATAGAACCATCTTAAGGCGATCTGAGGTTCCTCCACACTGGGAATTAATACCAGGACCCCAACTAATGGGAGTAGGGGGAGCCTCCCAAGCATTCATCACTAAAAATTCCTATAAATGGAAGGACCCTGATAGAGATGTTGGCACGATAAGACCCCTGATTGAGGACATTGCTACAAACCTCATAGGATGAGATATCTTAGAAGACTTCAATGTAGTTCTTACTAGTGGGTCTGAAGAAAAATGCCTTAAAATAGATGATCAGATGAGGTCCCTAAAACAAAAGGACCCCCAATTCTAAGGGCCACTGTTGATGACCAAACTCCCTGCCTCGATTGGACCAACAAAGAACCAGTCTGGGTGGAACAGTGGCCATTACCCAGGGAGAAATTACTCATTTTACAACAACTTGTAAAAGAACAGCTACAGCTGGGTCACATTAGGCCCTCCAGGAGCCCATGGAACACCCCAGTCTTTGTAATAAAGAAAAAGACAGGGGCATGGAAACTGTTGCAGGAACTTAGAACCATAAATAAAACCATAAAAATATGGGGATCACCCCAAAGAAGCCTGCCCATGGTCTCTGCCATCCCCCTTAATACTCCCCTGTTAGTCCTAGATATAAAAGACTGCTTTTACTCCATCCGTTTACACAATAATGATTGCCAACATTTTGCCTTCTCACTTCTAAAAATTAACAATTCTGGTCCAGCTGATCAATATGAATGACAAGTTCTGCCACAAGGCATGACAAATAGCCCTACAATATGCCAGGAGGCTGTTGCAAATGCACTAGCACCCCTCTTAAAAAAGGGCTACATGTTTATCATTACATGGGTGAGCTCTTGGTCTGGCAAGATGAGGATTCCTCTCTAGAAGACCTAAAAGATGCTATGATAAACACCCTAGAGACAAAAGGTTTTGTAATAGCAACAAATAAAATACAATCAGTTCCCCCCATTACCTTCCTGGGGACTGAAATAACACCCACCACTGTTAGGCCCCTCAAACCTCAAACCTCTCCTGGATGTCCCCCATCCACTCACACTTAATTCACTTCAGAGTTTTCTAGGCAATATTAATTGGCTAAGGCCATAGCTTTCCATCCCCACAAGTCAATTACAGCCACTCTTTGATCTCTTAAAGGGAGACAAAAACCCAGCCTCCAGATGGTATCTAAACCCAGATGCAAAAAGGGCTCTCCAAGTAATTAATATCCACTTCCAAAAGGCATCACTAGCCAGATATAACCCCAAGCTACCTGTCCAACTCTTAATATGTAATTTCTCCCCGACCAT
>NW_008342018.1:8798039-8798626 GCF_000622305.1 Nannospalax galili | reverse complement strand
ATCAGTCTCAATACTATTCAAAAGTCCACAGTCCAAAGTGGACTCAGGTAAATATCTTAATTGTAAGCCTCTATAAAATCAAAAGACAAATTACATACTCCAAACATACAATGGAACCAAATACACATTATCATTCCAAAAGGGATGAATGGAGGCATAGTAGGGAAATACTGGACCAAAACAAGACCAAAAACCAGCAGGGAAAACACCAAATCCATTAGCTCTATGTCCAGCTTCTGGGAATTTACTCCCATGGCTAGGTCGTTCCTTTATTAAAATAGATGGCAACCCCATCTCACCTCTGCTAATTAAAATTTCCACACTGTTACAAAAGCGGGTGGCTCCATTATTTGTCCAACATATCATGTCCCACTCCTCTCTCCCAGGACCTCTTACTGAAGGAAATGCCATAACAAATAAAGTAGCCACCACTGGAACTTTCCCTGCCAGCATAACAGATGCCAAAAACCTCCACCATGCCACCCATATTAATTTGCAAGGGCTCCATCTCAGAATCCCTCTCATACCTCTCAAGCATCTTAAGGTCATTGTTAGAACCTGCCCTTCTTGTGCATCAATAATACATA
>NW_008342018.1:8796313-8796591 GCF_000622305.1 Nannospalax galili | reverse complement strand
TCTTTTTCTCTTACACAGCTGCTAGCAGAGAAAAATCTTCTTCCCCCTGCTGGCAGAGATCGAACTTGCACTGGATGCTGGAGGTGTTGCTATGGCAACAGCTACTGCAAGCTGCACCTGATCCTGCCTTGGTTGAGACAAGCTGAACCAAGCAGTGACATTCGTGACTGATAGCCTGGAATCTCTCCAACAAAAATGAACTCTCTCGCCAGAAGTTATGCTGCACAACAAAAGAACATTGGACTTAATAACTACGGGACATGGGAAGGGTATATGAT
>NW_008342018.1:8790300-8795447 GCF_000622305.1 Nannospalax galili | reverse complement strand
GGAAGCAGCGGAGAAGCAGAGACCCGCCAGAGAGCCAGCAACGCGGAGCAGACGCTACGGGACCTGCCGCATCTCCAGGTGTGCACAGGGGACTTGCGCCACGCTAGCGCGAGACCTTCAGCACCTTAGCGGCGGACAGCGATGCAGTGCGCAGCCAGACCCGCCGCCTTTCCAGGTGTGCGCAGGGGGCTGGCGCCACAAGATCCCTATGCACCCCATAATCATTCACTTTGTTTACTAATCAATTGTGTTTTTCACTTCCCTTTTGATTTATTATAAATATTTTTATGTGTAAGTACAGCTTCATCTGTGTGGCATACAAAAATTATTTTGGTGACTTTGTTGTCCTCTATCTGCATTTATATCTAATGTCAAATTTTCTTTCTAAGAAAAGTACTTGTCATAGATCTCTGTGTTCCTTTTTTACATGCTGTCTCTAATTCCTATTTGTTTACAAATTTTATGCTAATTGCAGACTAAGGAAATATAGCCTGTCTAGTCAATAATAAACAATTTTTATTCTAAATTTATTCTAAATTATATTGTGTTACCAAACTGACTCTTTAATGTTTTCTTAGAAGTTCATGAGTATGTAAGATTCTCTGCTTTTCTTATTATAGGTAAACATGATTTGTGCATGTGTGCAGATGCATACACACACACACACACACACACACACACACACACACACAGGTGCTCACTGACTCAAGAGGCACTCTGAAGAAGAATGTATACACTGGGTTAAGTAGAAATTAAAACTAGAACTCATAGTGAGCACCTACTTAATACTTGAATTTGTTCCAATACAAGTATATCTAAAATTGCTATGTGTGTGTCTTTCTATATGGGGAGTTGTGCGTTTGAGTTCACGTACTCAAGGAAAACCAAAGAGGACCTCAAATCCCATGGAATCACAGGTGGTTGTAAGCTGTCCTACACGGGTCCTACATGCGAGCTCAGGTCCTCAATAAGAGCAACAAGCCCTCTTAACCACTGAGTCATCGCTCCAGCTCCAAGGACTCAGGCTTCTTAATCATTTAATTATGGTGGAATCGAAGATGTTACCTTCTATGAAAGCATCATCCACACACTGTTCTTTCAGTAAATTCAAGGAAAATACTATTACCCACCTGCTAGAGGTTGATATTCTTATATTTTAGTAAGTGTATAACTGATCACTTCTTTCAAAGTAACTACACTTTATTTAATTTTTATGCATTTCTGATTCCACCTTACTACCAGACTTCATGTCCTCTAATACAAATTTTCTCTTTATTTTAAGACTTTCATATATGAGTATTGTATTTACCCCTTCCAGTCCACCTCCAACTCTTTCCATGCTCCCCCAATCTCTCAAAATTTCTTGTTCCTCTCTTTGATTGTTATTTTTATATATACATTACATATATAACATATATATATGCTTGTTTGTATGAGTGTATGTGATGCACTGAGTTAATTTAGCAGTGATTCTCTGTACTTATGTTTAGTCTCTCCATCCTCTGGATTAGATAACCTCTTGGGGAACTAATCCCTTAAGAAAAGTAATTCTGCCTCCCTCAGCATACATTGATTGCTTGTAGCTCTTCATCTTGAAGTGGAACTCTGTGAAATTTCCCCCATTCTCATTAGCATGTCTGCTGGTGTTGTCATTCGGCAGATGTTGTGAGGCTACCATTGTCTTGAGATTTCATGACTGAATATTTCTTATCATGTCAAGAATGCATTAACTACTGGCAGGTGTCCCTCTGGCTCTTTCAAATATTCTATGCCCTTTTGAATGATGGTACCTGAGAATTAGGTGTAGAGGTTGCATTGAAGATACATGCCTTAGTGCTGGGTACCTCATAGTCACTTATTATCTCAATTTTGACCAGTTGTGGAACTTCATACTAGTCTCCATGTGTAACAAAAAGAAGTTTCTTTGATAAGTGGTGAGAGATAACACGTCTAAGAATATAAGGATACTTATTTGCAACATTTAAAAAATTACATAAGAATACATGGTTAGCATACAGTAAGAAATTACATTTGTCTAGGGATGTGACAAATGTAGGTTTTATCAATAGGATTTATGATCTCTCCAGTCATATGTATTTGGTTATGCTTATAGTACAATTCATGAGTTCCCTCTCACTGATCAGGTCTAAAGTCCACTTAAATAGCTGTTGATTACCCTCAAGATAAAAGCACCACTAGTGTATTAAGAGAAATAGTTTCTTGCACCTGTCATTTTTGTGGTCATTAGGCTTTAGAGAGCTAGTCTTCAGGGTGGAGGCTTCCACGTCAGTTCCAGCACCATTGCTCCAAGTCCTGTGTCTAAATTATGTTCTGTGTCAGCAACAGAGTCCTACCTTCAAGTTTGTGGAGGCAATCAAGGGCTGTTTCAAGAGCCTGTGTTATTTTGGGAGTCTCTTGGACTGCTCTGACCAGTAGGTAATTTGAAAGTATGTTTCTCCTGCTCTCCTGTCTAAAACTGTGTTTCTTGTTATACAGCCTTCAGCTATACACACACATACACACACACACACACACACACACACACACAATATGTGTATTTTTTGTAGGGTTTGAACTAATACATTTCCTTCTGGTTTTTCACACCACCTATGCACTATTTATTTCTCTTTCCTCTCCCCCTGTATAACCATCCTCCCCCCCCATTAAGTGCCCCCATTTTCCACATTTCACTCTTGATAATACCTGTCTCCTGCTATCCTCTTTCTCGGGTTCCTTCTTCTCTTCTACCCCATCGTTCCTTTCTATTTTCCTGGCTTCTGTGGTTATGTAAGAACATATACTTACATGTAAGCATTTGGATTTAAGATCCACAGACAAGAGAGAACCTACGTTACTTGTTTTTCATCTGTGTTCCTTCATTAAGTTTAACAGTTTCTAGTTCCATTCATTTACCTTTCATATTTCATGATTTTGATTTCTCACCACTCATCAGAGAATCTTCCTTTTGTAACAGGTGAATACTATTATAGAGTTTCACAACTGATCAAATGCAGAGAATAAATGTCTGTGAGATGCTCAGCCCTAAGTGACATATGTACAATGCAGTCTCTAAGCCTAAGGCTCATGGTGTTCCACATTTCTTGACTATTCCATTACTGTATTTAAAGCTTCTTTATATTCTTTTCTTGAGCAGTTCAATCTTAACTGTATTGTACAGTCATAATAGTTTTCCCATTTAATTAATTTTGTTCATATGACTTTCCCCTGTCAGTTCTAACAGCTTATTGAAATTTTCAGTGCCATCTTCATTTAAGCTTGAATTTTCTTCCACGTTTCTGTGTCTTCCATGAATTTACTTTCCAAATCCTAAATTGTCTTTGTCTTGTCATTTAATTCATCTGTTACATATTTTTATTTTCTTGAGCTTCTGGAGGAATGTTTTCCTATTCTGATTGAGATGAGTTGTTTGTGTGTTCTTTAAAATCTTTGAATTCTTTGATGGTGTTTAAGATTGTCCTGTTAAATTCTGTGTACTGGAGTTCATCTGGACATTTCTCATGGTAGAAATGACTTAGGCTCCTATGTGAGCATATTATCTTGGTTTTTCATATTTTTTGTGTGTCTGTGTTATGACCTGGTGTTATGGATTTCTTTTGTTGATTATGTGTCCGATATGAATTCTACCCTACCTCTTTCTAGTGGAAGTTTGATTCTGTTTTTGTTGTTATAGATTGATGGATTATAGGTCAGGCATGTATTGGTCTATGATTCCAATTCTTAGTTTGGGTTTTTATTTTATTTTATTTTATTTTGGAGGGACAGGGTGATTCCAGGCTGCTATAGCGTGAGAACAGGGCAATCATATATAGGACTGTGAGTGTGGAGATGGCGGTGGTGGACAGGGTTTTGGCTAGATTGTCAATGACATAAGTAATGCATTCCCAGCCAGGTTCTGTAGTGTAGGAAATGGTGACTGAGTAGGAAACTCAACAGGCTAGTCCTGCATGAGTAGCATGTTCTGAATTAGTCCTGAAGGTTGGTAGATTGTTGTATTTTTAACCGTTCTTACCCCAAATACTCTTTTTCAATTTAAATTTTATTTATTATTTTGATAATTTAATTCAAGTACTGTATTTAAATCATTTCTACCTTTCCTCTCTCTACTAAAACTCCTGCCATATGCTCCCCACCCCCTCTCTTAATTTTCTGACACCTTCTTTAAATATTATTGGTGTGTGTGTGTGTGTGTGTGTGTGTGTGTATGTGTGTGTCTGTATGTGTATAAACAACCTACAACCTACTGAGTTCACTGAGTGGTATTAGTATGTACATGTGTTTAGGATTGGCCATTTAAGATTGGATAACCTGGGGCTGGAGAGATGGCTCAGTGGTTAAGAGCACTGACTGCTCTTGCAGAGGACCTGGGTTCAATTCTCAGTACCCACATCATGGCTACAAACTGTCCTTAACTCCAGTACCAGGGGAATCCGATATCCTCTTCTGACCTCTGTGGCATTGTACTACATGAGTGCACTCACATACATGCAGGCAATACATTCATATACAAAATAATAATAAATTAAAAAAATTAAAAAAAAAGATTAGATAACCTATCAGGGAACTTGCCCTTGTAGAAAATTATTCTCTCAGTGACAATAGTTTGACTGTAGCTTTTCATTCAGTGGTGGAATCCTGTGAAATCTTCCCCATTCACATTGGCATGTCAACTGGTATCATTATGCAGGTGTTGTTCAAGCAATGATATTGTTGAGATTTCATGAGTAAGGTACAACTTCCCCCAAATATTCTTTATATTTGATAAATGGTGCTGGCCTGGGTCTTCCAGAAGAGTTGCGTGTGCTGTGGATGGCAGACTCAGAGAAGTGGAGTTGCCAAAACCCTTTCAAGCCCAGAAGATCATGAGGAAATCCCACATGTCCAGCCTTAAACTATTTGCTGTACTTAGGTTTTGCTTAAGTGTCCCTAATTCTTCCCTTTTGAAATAAGTCAGTACTTGTTTTGGATTTTACAGGAGCCCACGGTTAAATGACTTTTAAAAGATACTATGGACTGTTAATCTCTTCTTGGTTTAGTTTTGGTGGTTCCCATGCCTTTAGATATGTCTATTTCTTTTAGATTTTCAAATTTAGTAGCATATAGGTTTTTAATGTATTCCATTAAAAATG
>NW_008342018.1:8772690-8787893 GCF_000622305.1 Nannospalax galili | reverse complement strand
GACAAAAAAAAAACCTAGTCTTTAAAAAATATCACTGCGACAGACCTGACCTGGGTGTTTTGGGGAGGACTGTGGAAGTGTTTGGAACTTTGGGCTGGAAAAGCCATTGTGTGCTCAGAGTTTGTTGCTGTGGAGCCCGGAACAGTTATGCTGAAGGAGTTGTAGACAATGGGGACCTGGTTTGAGAATCTGTGGGTTCTGGTCGGCTGAGGCTGAAGAACCGCTGTGATGAAGAAGAGACCAGAACCCGAAGCAAAACCTTTACTTTACTGGGACAACTGATGGCTAGTTAGCTGGGGCCGAAAAGTCATCTGTAAGTAACAAGAAGCCAGCATCACTGAGGAGAAGTCTTCTGGGAGGTATTTCCTCAGGGTCAGCACGCAGAGGGGACCCGAGCCTCCATCTCAAGCTGGAAGCAGGACTTGGCAATGCGTAAGAGTCTCCCGCGCGGTTCTGGTGTTGAAAGCGTGAAGAGGGTCACAGAGAGCAGCTGAGGCTTGGCACGCAGAGGCCAGGAAAGGCCACAGGTGAACGTGCAGCTTCAGTTCCAGTCAAGACCCCAGGATCGAAGGGGTGAGAATCGGAGGCTTTGCACCCAGAGAGGCAAGAAGACGCCATTAGTGAAGGTGTAGCCTCAGTTTCAGTGGAGACCCCGGCTTTTTGGAGCTGCCAGGACCGTGGGACGACCGCCAAGGGCAGGGGCAGGGGCAGGGGCAGGGGCAGGGGCAGGGGCAGGGGCAGGGGCAGGGGCAGGGGCAGGGGCAGGGGCAGGGGCAGGGGCAGGGGCAGGGGCAGGGGCAGGGGCAGGGGCAGGGGCAGGGGCAGGGGCAGGGGCAGGGGCAGGGGCAGGGGCAGGGGCAGGGGCAGGGGCAGGGGCAGGGGCAGGGGCAGGGGCAGGGGCAGGGGCAGGGGCAGGGGCAGGGGCAGGGGCAGGGGCAGGGGCAGGGGCAGGGGCAGGGGCAGGGGCAGGGGCAGGTGTGGAACGCAGCCGGCCTGGGTCTGTGAGATGAGTGAGCTGTGTGTGTTGCGGATGGCAGAGCCAGAAAAGTGGAGCTGCCAGGACCCTATGGAGCCCAGAAGACCCTGAGTGAATCCCAGATGTGCACCCTTGTGCTACGGTTGCTGGACCTTGGTTTGGCTTAGGTGTGCCCGATTCTGATTCTTCCCTTTGAAATAAGACAGTACTTGTTTTGGATTTTACAGAAGCCCACCCACAGTTGAGACTTTTAAAAGATACTATGGACTTTTAAGTGTTTAGATTTTTTAAGTACACTGGGACTTTTAAGACTGTACTGTCTTCTGTTGTGAGATTGTTAACATCATATCTTAGGGACAAGAAATGAAAACGTTGTGGTTTAATAATGTGTTTTGGGGTCAAGTTGACAAGGGTTCATTTGTGCTATATAGTTTTACATGTCAACTTGACACATCTGAGTAGAAGGAGCCTCAATTGGGCAATTTCCTCCATTGTACTGGCCTGTGGACTTGTCTGTGGGGTATTTTCTTAAATTTTGAGTGATGTGGGAGAGCCCAGTTCACTATGGGAAGTGCCACCCTAAGCAGGTTGTTCTGTATTGTATAAGAAAGCAGGCTGAGCATGGGCCAGGATAGCAAGCCAGTAAGAAGCATTCCTCTGTGGCCTGTGCTTCTCTTCCTGCCTCCAGGTTCCTGCCTTGAGTTCCTACCTTGGGCTCCTAAGGAATGGTGACCCAGGAGACGTAAGCCAAATAAACCCTTTCCTCCCCAATTTGGTATGGGTCAGAGTGGTTTGTCACAGCAATGGAAAGCAAATTAGTACAGTAAGCAAGACAGTTTTGAGAAGTAATGGTCAGATTTTGGGGGGGTGATTTATTCATTTTAATGAGGAGAGAGATCTTAAACACAAAACGTTTTTTTGAAATACAACTTACTTTTTTAATTTGTTGATTTGTGTGTGTGTGTGTGTGTGTGTGTGTGTTTCATACAGAAAATCCCAAACAGTCTTATTCATCTATATACCCAATTCACAAACTTCCCAAATTGCACCCTCCCATAGCCCTTCTCCCTGCCACTGGAGCCCACATATTCTGTCATGCCAGTTACTGTCCACTGTGTTGTCCACACCCCAGCCATTCCCCAGTGCTTATCAATCTGCTGAATCCAGTCAGCTTATCTAAAGATCCTTGTTTAGGAAGATCAGCTCTTCCTCATCTAGCAGCAATCAGTTGCCAATATTCCTTTAGATAAGATTGGGGTCTGCTGTTAATTTTGTGCTGGGTTACAGCAACTCAAAGGACTCAGGCTCTTGTCTAGCATTGTTTCTTGTTCTGTAGCCTTTAGCTATACACATGGACTCTAAATGAATTGTATTGATCCCTTTAATCTGTGGTTATACTTTTCTTTGGGGTGTTTAAGACCATACAGTTGGCCCAGATAAACCAATTTATTTTCACTCATAAGGCCATTTGAGGGTCTGTTCCTCAGTGGTCATGTGGGCTTGGAAAGAGGCTCTGGTTCCTTTTGTCTATAATTTCCAGCTATGTCAAGATATGTCAAAGGTCCTACTTGACCATGGCTGGCTTCACTTGGAAGCATGGAGGAAATGTTTCCTCTGTGTTGACCCTACTCTTTGTAGACTGGACACTGATTCAAGACCATTTGATGGGGTCTCCATGGCCCCCTTGATCACAAGGACAGGTGACTCACCACAGTTACAGGACATTTTGAGAGATGCTCATAGTCCTCTGGAGCTTAGTCCACTTAGGAGGGCAAGGAGCAAAAACAGTTGTTTATGTCCCTCTGACCAAATTAGTATAGGCCTCAAAGTATGGCTGATAGACATCCAAAAAATTAGTTCCACCAGTCTGCTACTTTTAATTAGCATGTGCCATGGAGATAAAGCTATTCAAAGGACAAACATTCTCAGATAAACTTTGTTTAGATATTTATTATATTTCTTAGAGCTAATTGTATGTATAATTTATCAGTAGGTTGTTCTATTAATACGGTTCCCTCTGTTTTTGTTTTAAAACTAGCTAGGCCTTATTTATTGCTCACATTGTCTAACTCTTCCACTATGGTGTCCACATTTAAAGTGACCCAATTTTTCCCCTTTCTCCCTTAATAATACCCTTTTCCTATGGTCTCACCTCTCTTGAGCTCCTTCTTTCCCTTTATTCCCAATGTTTCTTGCATAAACTTCCTTTCCCCCTCCCCTTAAAATAACCACATTTTTATCCATATCTCCCTTATTAACACCTGTTTCCTACCATTCTTCTCTTTCAGATTCTTTCTCTTCATTTACCTCCCTGATTCATTTTCATTTCCTGGTTCCTGTAGTTATTTCTGGGTACATACTCACTTATAAAAATTGGGTGCTAAGAACCACATATGACAGAGAGCATAGGTCACTTTTTTTCTGAGTCTGTGTTACTTCACTTAGTATAACAGTTTCTAGTTCCATCCATTTACCTGCAAATTTCATGATTTCATCTTTCTTTACTGCTGAGTAAAATTTCATTGCATAAATGTACCACATTTTCATTATCCATTCGTTAATTGAGAGACACTTAGGTTGCTTCCATCTCTTAGCTATTGTGAAAAGAGCAGCAACAAATGTGGATGTACAAGTGTCTCTGCAATAGCATGAGTTCTTTGGGTATATGCCAAGGAGTGGTATATCTGGGTCAAACGGTAGCTTCATCTGTAGTTTTTTAAGAGTTCTCCACACTGCTTTCCATAGGGGTTAAACAAGCTTGCCATCCCACCAGCAGTGGATGAGCACTCCCCTTTCCCCATATCCTCTCCAAAATTTGGTGTCATTTGTTCTTCTGATCTTAGCCAGTCTGACTGGGGTAAGATGAAATCTTAGAGTGGTTTTAACTTGAATTTCCCTAATTACTGTTGATGTCGAACACCTTTTAAGATGCTTCGTATCCATCTTCATTTCTTCTTTTGAGAACCCTCTGTTGAGCTCCTTAGCCCACCTTTTAATTGAGTTACTTCCTTTCTTGATTCTTTGTTTTTTGAGTTCATTATATATTCTGGATGTTAAATCTCTGTCGGATGTGTTGCTTGTGAAGATTTTCTGCCATTCTGTGTGTTTTCTCTTCACTTCCTTGGTTGCTTCTTTTGATGTATAGATACTTTTTAGTTTAAAGAGGTCTTATTTGTTGATTATTGACCTTGTTTCCTGAGCAATTGATATCCGCTTTAGAAAATCCTTTCCTTCATCTATGTCTTGTAGAATATTGCTATTTTTTTCTTCTAACAGTTTCAGAGTTTCAAGGTTCACATTGAGGTCTTTGATTCATTTGGAGTTAACTTTCATACAAGGTGAAAGATAGGGGTTAATATCATTCTTCTACAGGTAGAGACCCAGTTTTGCCAACTCCATTTGCTGAACATGCTATCTTTCCTCCAGTGAATCTTCTTGGCCCCTTTGTTAAATATCAGGGGCTGAAATTGTGTGTACTCATATTTTGGTCTTCAATTTTCTTCCATTGATCTATGAATATGTTTTTGTGCTAGCACCATGTTGATTTTATAACTATAGCTCTCTAATACAGTTTAAAATCTGGTATAGTAATCCCCCCAGTATTGCTCTTAGAGTTCAGGGTTGCTTTGGCTATGAGAGATCTTTTGTGCTTCCATATGAATCTTAGGATGGTTTTATCCAATTCTGTGAAAAATGTTATGGGGGTTTTGATTGGCAATGCATTGAGTCCATAAATGGCTTTTGGTAGGATGGCCCTCTTCACAATATTAATTCCTCCAATTCATGAGCATTGGAGGTCCTTCCATCTTCTGATGTCTTCCTCAATCTCTTTCTTCAAAGATACAAAAGTTTCATTGTAGAGGTCTTTAATTTCTTTGTTCAGGCTTATTTCAAGATTGTTTTTTTCTTTTTGCAGCTATTGTGAAGGGAGAGTTTCCATGGACTCTTTCTCTAATTGCTTGTTATTGGCATAGAGAAAGGCTACAGATTTGTGTAGATTAATTTTGTAACCTTCCACTTTAATGAACATGTTAATAATTTCTAGGAGTTTTTTTGTGCAATTTTTGGTATTTCTTAAATATAATATCATATTGTCTTCAAAAAAGGATAATTTGATCTCTTCTTTTCAAATTATTACTCCTTTGCTTTCCTTCCAGATGGTCTCAGGCTTTCTCCTAAGGTCTGAATCCCTCCAGGATTGTCTTACTGCTCTTGCAAGAGTTTCAAGCACTACATTAAAGAGGAGTGGAGATAGTGGACAGTTTTGTCTGGTTCCTGATTTCAGTGAGAATACTTCCAGTTTTCCTCCATTTAGAATGATGTTGGCTGTGGGTTTGTTGTATATGGCTTTAATTATTTTAGGTATGTTCCTTCCAGTCTATTGAGATGACCATGAGTTTCTTGTCTTTGAGCCCATTTATATGATTTATGACATTTATTGACTTACGTATATTGACAATCCCTGCATCTCTAGAATAAAGCCGACTTGATCATGGTGGGGGATCATTTTGATATGTATCTGTATGTGGTTTGCAAATATTTTATTGTGAATTTTACAACTATGTCATTAAGGATGTGGGTCTATAGTTTTCTTTCTTGGTTGGCTCTTTACCTAGCTTTGGTTTAAGAGTGATGCTGGCTTCATAGAAGGAATTTGGAAGTTCTCCCTCCATTTCTATCTTTTTGAATAAATTAAGTGGTATTGGATGTAGATGGTCTTTAAATGTCTGGTAGAGTTCTGCTGTAAATCCCTCTGGTCCTGGGCTTTTTTAGTTGGGAGGTTTTGTATTACTGCTTCAATTTCCTTATGTGTTATGGGTTTATTTAAGTGCTTAATCTCTTCTTGGTTTAGTTTTGGTGGTTCCCATGCTTTTAGATACTGTCCATTTCTTTTAGGTTTTCAAATTTAGTAGCATGTATGTTTTTAAAGCATACCCTTATAATATTCTGAATCTTGTGTCTGCTGTGATGTTTCCCCTTTCTTCACTGATTTTGCTGATTTAGAAGTGCTTTTTCTTTCTTTTGGTTAACTGAGCTAGCGTTCTGTCAATCTTTTTTTTTTTTTTTTTTCTTTTCAAAGAACCAGCTCTTGGATACATTGATTCTTTGAATTGTTTTCTTTTTTCCTATTTCATTGATTTTTTTTTTCCTGTAATTTTTGTTAGCCCTTCTTGTCTTGTGGGTTTGGGTTTTATTTGTTGTTGCTTTTCAAGTATCTTGAGTTGTAATGTTAAGTCATTTATTTGTGTTTTCTGATTTTTTTAATGGCTGCTCTTAGAGCTATAAACTTCCCTGTAAGGACTGATTTCAATGTGTCCCAGAAGTTTGGTTGTGTTGTATTGTCCTTTTCATCTAGTTCCAGGAATACTTTTATTTCTTTCTTATTTTCTCCTTTGATCCATTCATCATTCGAGAGTGTGTTGGTTAATCTCTATGTCTTCATGTAGTTACTATGGTTTCTTCCGGTGTTGATTTTAAGCTTCATTGCATTCTGGTCTGATAGAATGCATGGAATTATTTCAGTCTTTTTGTATTTGTTGAGGTTTATGTTCTACCCCAATATTTGGAGAACGTTCCATGGGGCACTGAATAGAAAATATATTCTTTGGTGCTTGGTTGGAATATCCTTCAGATGTCTGTTAAGCCCATTTGATGCATGGTATTATTTAATTCAGATGTTTCTGTTAATTCTCTGTTCTGTTGACCTATCTAATGGAGACAATGGGGTATTGAAGTCCCCTACTATTAATGATTTGGGATTAATGTGGGTCTAAAAGTCCTGTAGTACTGATTTTATGAAGCTGGGTGTACCAGAGTTTGGTGAATATATGTTCATGGTTGTAATATTTTCTTGGTTTATTGTTCCATTGATCAAAATGAAGTGACCCTCTTTATCTCTTCTGATTAGTTTTAGTTTAAAGTCTATTTTATCAGGTGTTAGAATTGCATTGTCTACTTTTTTCTTAGTACCATTCACTTGGTATACATTTATCCATCCTTTCACCTTAAGGTAGTACCTGTCCTTGAAAGTGAGATGAGTTTCTTGCATCAACAAAAAGATGGGTTTTGTTTCTTAATTCATTCAACTAGTCTTTTTATTTTGATTGTGGAGTTCACTCCATTGATATTTAAGGTTATTAATGAAAGATGTGTATTGAATCCTGTCATGTTTTATTTCTGTTCATAATCTTGGTAGGGCTGTGCATTTCCACAGTTATACCATCATTGAGTTTCTTTACATAAACCCTTAGTGTAGTTGTTCCTTTCTTCAGCTCTTTGTATTGCTTCAAGAACTCTCTGAAGGGCTAGTTTTGTGGACTTGAAATCTTTCAGCATATTTATGTCATGGAAGATTTTTCTTTCCCCTTGAACTATAATAGACATTTTGGATGGGTAAAGTAATCTGGGTTGGCATCTGTGGTCATGTAGAACTATGAATACTTTGTTCCAGGCTCTTCTGGCTTTCATAATTTGCACTGAAAACTCAACTGTAATCCTGATGTGTTTTCTTCATGTGTGCTTTGTTGTTTTTCTTTTGCAGCTTTCAGTATTGTCTCTTTGTTCTGTATGTTTAGTGTTTTACTGTGATGTGCCGTGAATGAGTTTCTTTTCTGGTCCTGTCTATTTAGTGTTCTATATGTCTCTTGTATTTGTATGGGCATGTCTTTCTTTAATTTTGGGAAATTTTCTTCTACAATCCTGTTGAAGATCTGGTCCATACCATTACCCTGAGATTCTTCTCCTTCCTATATGCCTATTATTTGTAAGTTTGATGTTTTTATGTCACACATTTCCTGCATATTCCATGCTTATGTTTGCTTAAATTTTTCATAATCTTTGCTTGAGTGGTCTAATTTGTCCACTTTATTTTCCATTCTTGATATTCTGTTTTCCATTTCATTCATCCTATTGATGAGGTTTTTTTCCTATCGTTTCTAATTGGTTTACTGAGTATTTCACTTCCTTCTTCATTTCAATTTTTCTCTTTCCTGAATTCATTCAGAAGTTTATCCTTATCGCCTTTCAGTTTTTTTCTTTGTGTGTTCTTTAAATTCACTGAATTCTTTTATTATGTTTATAATTGCTCTTTTGAGTTCCATGTCCTGCTTCTTTTCGTAAACTTTATGTACCTTTGTAGTTTACTTGTTGGGCATGAAAAGCTGGTTGATCGAGACTTCAGGTTCTGTCTTTTGATTTTATATTGGAGTGGCCAAATTGCTTTTGTCTTCAGGAGTTCCCACAGAGGCCCTAGTCAGATGACGATCAGATGGTCTCAGGCTTTCTCCTAAGGTCTTAATCCCTCCAGGAAAGATGCTGGTCTCAGGAATTTGGGGCTGGTCTGGTCTGGGAGAAGGGTCCAAGAGAGGGCCTGGTCCCAGGAAGCTGGCGGCTGTGCAACCCAGGCATGCAAAGGGAGGTGTGGCAGAAAGAAGCCCCGAGGTCTCCTGGCGACTACTGGGAGGAGCTGGCTTGTCTGGATGCAAAGATCAGGAAGCAGTGGGGACTCTGGGCCAAGAGGTCAACCAAGAAGTGTAGGGTGCCAAGACAAGAAATGGGCCAGTGCCCAGACCAGGAGGAGAGATGGGGTGGGGGAACTGGGAGGGTGAAAGAGGCTGGGGGATAGAGGTGCAGTGGGCATCGCTGGACTCACCCAGGAAAGGTGCTGGCACGAAGAAGCTGGCGGCTTGCCCCCTAGCGACATGAAAGGCTGATTAGATTTTTTAATTAATTTTTTTTAATTTTTTTTAATGTGTATGACTATATTATTGCCTGCATGTGTGTAAGAGCACCTGTGTCATGCAATACCTGTGGTGGTCAGAAGAGGGCATCAGACCCCTGAAAGTGGAGGTAAGGACAGATTTTAGCCACCCTGTGGTTGCCTGGAATTGAACCCTGGTCCTCTGAAAGAACAGTTGGTGCTCTGAACTGCTGAGCTATCTCTCCAGCCCCCATGATCAGCTGTTTTAAAACAATTTCTCTCAGTTATATTTTATTTGGTGTTTTTCTCATGATTTGACTGGAACTGTGTTTTGGGGAGGAATTTGACAGAGAGAAAGTGCCCTAAAGGAGGATATATCTGAATATTTGGAATTACTTTGCTGGGAGTTTTGTCTATTCTCCTTAATATTCATATTGACTGAAAGACAGGGATTTTACACATTGAATTATCATATAATACACTTATGGTTAGCTGAAAAATTCTATTTTTAGCATCAAGGGAGATTGCTCATTTGCTTCATATACTTTTGGCTCATTACCTGTGTGTATATGTGCATGCAATATGTATTATTGTGAATATGTGTGTTGTAATGTGTGATATATGTGTGCATATGTTTGGTATGTATGTATGCATAGATACATATGTGTACATGTTATTTCCTTATGTTGTAGCATGACACACAATCACAGATTCTTCTTGCATATATTTCCTTCCCTGACCTAAATGGGCAATTCTTCAGTAGACCTGGCGCCTCTAGTAGAGGATGATATGAAATGGTATTAAAAACCATTTGTGGCACTGAAGACTGCTAATTGTACATTACTGTAGGCTTTTCAGCTAGCTGAACAATGCAATATTGTGAATACTAACTAATGAATATTCACATATCTAGAAATATATATCTATATCTATTCTTAAGTTTTAAAGAGATAATTTAAAATAGTAATTATACTGGCATTATGAAAAATTTTGAATCATGAATATTTAAAACATCTATAAACATATCTGTACCTGGTATGCTAACTAAATAGGGACTCATGAAGTACAAGGTGACCTTGACTTTCTGATTCTCCAGATGCCACAAGTGCTGTATTACAGGTAAGTGCCTCCTGCTCAACTAAATTGTGGTATATTTAAGACCCATAGATAAAAGTCCTATAATTAAGCAACTAATATCCATAAAAAGTTTATGTCATCATTTTTCTTGCATTTAGTTTATAATTTTCTGAATTTACTAATTCTGAACTCCTTGCTTGTTTACTTCTCTCCATCCTCTAGCTTCCCCTTAGGAGATAGATTAAAAGGTTTGTGAAATAAAGTTCACAAATAGAAAATACTAGGACTTTAAATGAATTAACAAAGTGTAGTGTTTAACTTTCAAGATAACAGTTTTTAACTCACATTACATCTTGCTAACACAAAAGTTTAACTTAGGCAAAACTCTACATTCATATCATCATGATTCCACAAAGTAACTATACCATTATTATAAGGATGCACTGTGGGAAGACTATCTTAGCGAACACTTCAATAACCGCTCCTTTAACAGTTATGATAAATCTTAAATGAATATGAGTCTATCTCTGTAGCTTATAGATTTTAAGATATACTTTAATTGACCAACACATTTTTCTTAGACAAATTGTGCTTGCAGAAATATGTCTAATTAAAAAGAATTTACAATTCTTTTAGGGCTGAGTTATACAGTGTTTATTATATATTTTAAAGAGAGATACATATTAGTAATTTTTCTTAAAGAAGGTATTTCAATTTGCCCACAAGTTGCTATTTAATGATTTTATTTGTGGAATACCATTCTGTTTTAATTTATTGTATAATTTAATATTTGTAACGTCATGGTATAGGTATTTTTATTCTATATTTTAATTATGGAAATGAAGGGCATAAAAATAAGTAACTCCTCCCAGATCATATAATAACCAATTCAGGATTTAATACACATAGGATTGAATATAAATCTTGGGTGTCATCCATCAGGCAGTGTCACCTACACTCCCAGGCTGCAGTGCTGAAGCCTGTTCTGAAGTGCCTGTGCTCTTGTAAGAAAACTGTGATTCACATTTGGCTTGTATCTGTTAATGGTTAATTATTATAGTATCATATTGGTACATTCACATTTAGTGAATCTTAGGTGTCAATTAACTGCAGGTATCTCAAAAGTCTAACATTCTTTGATTCAAGCTAAGAGGTCACAAGAGAGCCTCATTTTTGTTTGATACTGAAAAATATATCTTTATGGCATTTACATAGTTATAAATCAAAATAAATAACTTTACATTAGTATGTCAATGCAAAAGTATAACTTTCACCTCAAAGGGGATAAGGGATAGTTTATTCTGGAGCCAAATATGAGTGACCATGGACAGGAAACACAGATTCAGGTTACCCCAAATTCCATGTTCCAGCGTGGTAACAGTTGCCTTACATTTTTATAGTAGCAGAACAAAGAAAAGTCATAAATCAAGACACTTTTCAAATACATTGGTGGATAATTTCAGTAGGTGGGTAACAGCAAAGCGGGAGGGTTCTTACTATAGGTCTCAGATATTATCTGATGACCTTCTTAGCTTTTGGATTGGTGAGACCTGGTGGTCTGCTAAGTTAATACATTCTAAAAGGGTTTTATCTGTTAGTCACAGGATGTTAGATCAGAAAGAGAGGTGGGTAAGGAGTGGCTGTTTAGGTGGCTAAAGATGGCCCAAGATAAATTGTAATTAGACTCTGGACGTGCAACATTCCAAACTGTCCACAGTGTCCAGAGTGATAACCAGTTGGTCAGTCTTGCAGGAAGTTCATTCCAAGGTACAGGAGTTCTTTTGGGAACTTCTTTTTCACAGGTACATGTCTACCTTTGCTGGAAAAATATAAAGTGACATTGATAAATGAAACAATTCTCATAAAATCCTACACAACACAGAACAGAAATGCAAATCAGTGGTACTCCATACTCCCTAGTTGCTTTTAGATACCTGGGGACTAGGAAGAAAGCTCAGTTGGTAAAGTATTTGCTGTGAATGCAGGACAAGTGTTCAGCCTACAGCGCTTATTGTTAAAGCCAGGCGTGGTGTGACATTCTTGTAATTCTAGAGCTGGGGATGCTGACACAGGTGGTGCTTGTGGGCCACCTAACCTAGTTGAATCACTGAACTCCAGGCCAGCAAGAAACTTTGTCTCAGAGCATAAGATGGGTGATGCTAAGGGGAAAATCAAACATGATAGGGTTCGGTACAGGTGACCCCAGACCCAGAAACCATAAGGCCCCTAAGAGGATCTGAGTCAGGCAACTACCAGCCACCTACAAGCTGACAAAAGCAGCTCTGGAAATTGGTAATCCAATGCATTGTGATCACGAGAGCATGCTCTGTAGGCTGAAAAACAGATTTCCAAAGCCCTGTAGCCGCAATGGGTTCCTGAAACCTTGTGTAATTGTAGAAAACATGTGGTACCAACCCCACACTCTCCCTGAGCAGCCCCCACAGAGCCCCAAACAGCAAAAAGATATTCTCCTTTTCCTCACTCTTTTTCCCTTTATAAGCTTTCCCCTTGCAGCCATTAGGCTGTTGGCTTTACTCACTCCAGAGTTGAGACCCAGCCAGCAACCCACTCTGTTTCTGCAATCCTAACCCATGCCACCTTTTTGTCTAACAAAACAAACAAATAACAACACAAAACAAGCAAATAACAACAACAAAAACCCAGAGATTTTCCTCTGGCTCCCACCTAAGTTTTCGCCACTAAGGGAAAAAAAAAAAAAAAAGCAGGGATTGTGTTCTGGCTTCCACATGCACCCACATACATGTGCACCTTCATAGGTGTGTACCACCCCACACAAAAATATGCTCATAGATACAGAAAAACAAGGGAAAAATGGAAGAATCAAGTGTCCTGTTGTGTCTTTGGATCAATAACACAGGCACACACACACACACACACACACACACACGCACAATGGAAATTATCGATATGTTGGCTTTACTGAGTTCATGTAAGGTAGACAGATCAGTGGGCACAACCCACTTTATGCTGTTGACAGCAAGTCCTGTGTGATATGATTGCATTCTCCTTGTAGGTGTCCAGCAGTCTCCTGCCCTGAGATGGTGAAATGAGGAAATACCTGACTTGTGAAGAGCACTTTGCTGCTAGCCAGTAATACTGGCTTATTCTCTCTTACTCACTGCATTTTTGGTACTCTTATCCTCCCAAGAGTTACTGCTCGGGCTGAAGAGGCTGGGATGGTTAAGCAGGTCATTTCTAGAGTGCACAGTTCATGGCCAAACAAGTGTTTTAGATCAGGTCATGGCAGAATTGGCCTTCCTGTCTGCCTTGGGAAAACAGCAACCTTTATCTCAGGCAGTTACTCATTTATTTATTCATTATCTCATTCAAAATTTATTCAGTGCCTACTGGAGAAACTACAAAATAATATAAAGTGCTTGTATTTAAAGTACATTGAGGACTTGGCTAAAATCCTATTTCTGCTATGAAGCAGCTCTCTCACTTCATGAAACCCACATTATAACCCTCAGAAAAGCTTCCAATCTTGTACAAATGAGGGTAACATGACCTACACTACCTTAGCTTACTTTTTCAATGTTAAATAAGAATACTATATATGAACATATAGAGAAATGGACTGATAACATCTCCACTCATTGTACCTACCAATGCTCAATGATAGGATCACTTGTAAAATTTTGGAGCCGGGCCAGCAAAATGGCTCAGTGGATAAAATAATTGCAGCACAAGTGTGAGGACATGAGTTCTATTCCAGGAATCCACATAAAGGTGTAAGTAGAGAACCAATTCTATACATTATCCCCTGCTTTCCTCATACACAGTGTGGTATGTGTATCCCCACCACATCACGTGCACACAACATTTTGATTTGTTTTGTTGTACTTTCTACCTTTAGGTATTGAGTTTATGTTTACAGCAAGATGCTTTGCCTGCTAGGGAACCCTGCCTTCTTGCCTACTTCAATCCTAGGTCATGTGCTTTGAACTCAATCTCAATTCTAGTTTAGAACATGTGTCCTTAAGCATAGCTGGTCAGTGCTCCACATACCTGCTGGGTGACTCCAAACAGTAAGGCCTAGGGCTCTTCCAGAAACCTTCAGGAGCTGTGGCCGCTTTCCTAACTGAGGAGGAGTCCTCTTCAGTTGCAATGCCTTGTCAGTGAATTCAGGGAGGAACTCAAAGAAAAATAGAAAAATCAGAAGACCCGAGAGAAAGAGAAGGGTAGGAGAGGGGAGAAGAGGTAAGGAGGGAACAAAGGAAGGAGGTAGGGAATGAAAGATATTCATTCCTATGCATCACTACCAGCAATCATTTGTCTCAGACTGAAATGTCTCCTGGGATATAAGACTAGCTGTGCTATAATCAGCACTTTCAGAATCCTAGTACAAAATAGTGTTGTAAATGTTCTGAAGGTGGATTATGAGAATGCTGTAAACTGTAACAATTTGCTAACATTATTCGATTGTTACAGTCACAATGATTGAATTTATGGCAAGCAAATTTTAAATCTACTCTGTATCTGACATAACATTTGCATGTAGCATATAACGTGGAATGATTATGCCTAAATTAAAATAATCAAAAACATTGCTCAGTCTAATGGTGTAAATGTAACAGACTAAGGCAACAAACATTAAAATAAAAATGAGATTAACTATGTTTCTCTCTCTATTTACAGCTCTATGTACTCTATGAATCATTTTATTTATATTTAGAATATTTAAAATCTATTTTTTTAATGTTTGATTTCTCTATGGACCACTTGACCTTATAGCTATAACCTCATGTAGTGGTTAGCTCTAACTCTACTACTTCTTACTGTGAATAATGGCTTCATCAGTTTTATTATATTGGTATCATACCAGATTTAGTTTGGAAAAAAAATGAAACATAGAATTACACAGAAATAGAGTATTCTTTAACTTTCTTCTAACAAGAATGTCTTCCTTTCCATAACAAATATTAATAACAGTAATTTGGAATTTTAAACACCTTGAAGACTTAACCAATAATTCTTTTTTTTTTTTTTTTTGGTAATTTTAAAGATTAGAAATGGAAATAGGACACTAGAAGGAGTCACTATAATCCTGTCCATTTTCTTAGTAAAATATAGATATTGCTTAATTATTTTTATCCTGGCTAATTTTACTATATAGGATAACTTAGATATTCATTTAATCAAGGAACATCAGCATTTAAACTAGAAAATATCATGAATATTGTCATTATTAGCATGATGTCTTGTATAATTTTGTACTATATAGGATAACTTAGATGTTCATTTAATCAAGGAACATCAGCATTTAAACTAGAAAATATCATGAATATTGTCATTATTAGCATGATGTCTTCTATAATTTGGATTAGATGTATTAACCCAAATCTTTGGGTATTTCTATCTAGAGAAATTAAGACTGTAGTTACTTGTTAAACATTGAAGTACATTATAGGGCCTTTTTGGTCTAATTGG
>NW_008342018.1:8749096-8772668 GCF_000622305.1 Nannospalax galili | reverse complement strand
ATAATTATGAAAATCCATATATATTTTTACAAAGAGTGAAAATGCTTGAGTCTTTTAAACATGAAAATTAGTTAAGTAAAGCAGGGGTTCTAAGTAAGCAAATATTAATAACAAAAAACATAATTGATGAAAGGAAAGAACATCATAATTTATAACTTAATTTAAACTAAAATTAGCATCATTTTATCATTTATAAATATACTAAATGAAATATTAGATATTAGAAACCATTAAAAATAGCTAAATATAAGAGTTTAAGAACAAAACAATGAGAAAAATGTTCAGTTACTTGGGGTACTTGATTGTCAGTTAGCTGAAGATGACTCCCATCCAGCATCTCTGAAATCATCACGTATGAGTTCATAGATGAAGTTGGTACATGAGACTCTTAAAATTCATTTTCCTGAATTTTGTAGTACAGAAGTAGGTTAGAAGTATTTGGCTACAGTCTTTACTTCCCAGTTGAATAGAGTGTTTGATGTGATATTTCTTTTTTTCAGTTGATGAAATACTTTGGTTTTCTTTGTCCTTCAAGGAAGACTCTTTAACTAATTTTGATTTTTTAGTAATATAATTAAAAGTCCTTGTTTTTCTAAACAAATTAACAAAAAGAAAGAAAAAAGTAAGAACTGGATCATGATGGCTAATAAATTGATCTAATCCAAGAATTTTTTCTTATTGGCTCTACCACCTAGCTATTCCTCTCTCTTGAAGACTGCTATCTCACCTACAACTGAACCTCATCTATATCAGATTCTGTTTCTGAATTAACATTCTTTTGACTAATAAAATGTGTTAACTTAGCAGTCTACCAGTTCTCACCAATCAAAAAACTAAGAATGTCATCAGATAGCATCTGAGACCTATAATAACCACCACCCCCCTCTGCTTTGTTGTGACCTGCCTACTGAATGTATCCACCAATGTATTGAAAAGTGTCTTGATTTATGACTTTTCTTTGTTCTGTTATTATAAAAATGTAACATAACTGTTACCACGCTGGAACACGGAATTTTGGGTAACGTGAATCTGTGTTCCTGGGCCATGGCCGCTTACATTCGGCTCCAGAATAAACTCTTATCCCCCTTGTGTTAGGCTGAACTGGGTAGCAATATGGAGTCACTACTGACCAACAACATGGCAACCACAAACTCGCAGGCAGCATTCTGGGTAACAGAAACTAAAACGTCTTAGTTTCCCAGTGACTACCTGATCTTTATTTTAACAATGCACCCTAGTCATAACAGCAATCTTCTATCACAGCCAACTGAAAAGCTGCAAAACACCTAATTGAAACTCCCCCTATTAAGGTACCTGCTACTGACTCACCTTTCTGCTATAGTTCCACTACCTCTTACTCACAAAAGAAAGAAATTCCATAAAACCCAGCCTGCTGTGGCAAGAAATCCCTTGCTTTCTCTCTCCCTTGGGAATAGACCAGTCCATCAGTTCATTCTTTCCAATAAATTTCTTCTTTTCTCTCCTCAGAGTGGTCTCTATTGGTCCTGATCTTTGCACTAACCTAATAATGTGAAAAAAGGAAATTTAAACCTACTATAGCTGTGTATATAATGAAAAATAATGATGAAAAGATTGATGTTCCTTATAGCATAAATGATTACTAAATAAACAAATATACTATTCAAATGCAGATTGGACAACCATAAATGTCAAAACAGGTAAAACTGCCTCAAGGTACTGAAAATAATAATGTATAAACAAAATCTCATAAGCCTCATCAGTATATTATATAGCCTCAATTTTTTCTATTATTAAAGACGACAGCCTGAAAATAATAGACCATTTCTGTCCCAACTTTTTCCTCACTTCAGAACCACAGACATGTTAGTGTAAATATGCCATATCACTACCGTGTTTTGCCACAGTCATATGACACATTTATAGACATCATATTCTTCTATGCTCTTGGCTTTTAAAAAGTAGTAACAATTTCATGTTTGGGAATGGAGACAATTTTCAGCAAACTTACAAGGGCTTTCCCTAAATTTTTATTCAATGATTAAATGTTTATATATTTTCATGTTTATTTCAAGTATTTTTCTTAATGGCTATGTTTTTCCTATGTAATATTATAGTTTGAGAAGAACAGTTCAAAAGATTACATTCATGACTTGCTGCATTCTGTTACATTAAATAGAGTTCTATGTGTTATTTAAGATACAAACAAATTCCAGTGGTTACCTGCCTGCAAATTCTCTGAAAAATTTCCTCTGCTTATCTTCAGCTATAGAATAGAAATGTAACATTAAAAAGTATTTTTAGCCTTTTAACTTGTCTGTTTTTGTAACATTCCCAGGCCTTATTCCTGCCTGTCACTGAATCTTGGGTTTTATTACAGCATCTGTCAGCATTTGCTGACATAAAACCGGATCAAAACAGACGCATATCCAGCCCAAGGTCACATAGTTTGTGTAACAGGAATTTTTAAGAAGAGATGACAAACAGGCTCCAATCTTAATGGAGAAACATATTTGCACATCATTCTGTCTGAGAGGCCACTCCTTTTGTCAGCCTGTCTGGGTAAAGAAGTTCATTTTTCTTTCAAACTTCTCCCCTAGCTCTCAGAATTCTGACTGCTTCTTAACCTTTTCATACCTGAGTAAGAAAGGAGCAGAACACGTGTACCAAGGTTCCTTCTTGCCTGATGATGTCCAGGGCTAATAATCTAAATATCCTGCAGAAGTTTAAACTAACTCTTTCATGACTGAATCTTTTAGAGTTGTTGGGAGCTCTGCCTGTACAGAATTATTTCACTGAGCTCTTGGGGTTGAAGACAAAAGATTTTTCGGTTTGGATTACTTGCTCACCCTTGAGAGGCAGGACTTCCATACATGGTCTGTATCCATAAGCTAATATCTGATCCACTCGGACACTGACACATTCATTTTCTGAAGGCGTTAGAGAAGCATAGTTGCATCTTAAATATGAGGCTTCTACTCTAGCGACTGGTTGATTCTTCTGACTTCGCTCTCCTCTTCGTATACCACAGGTGTAACTCAGAGTTTCACTTCCCTAGATGATCAGGCTTCAAGACAGCTATGAAGCTCTTAGCTTTTTTTTCTGAAGTTAACTGTCTTGAAATAAGAAAACAGAATCCCACCTTCTCCTAAGGAGCATGTGCTAGCTTATGACAGTTGACAAATCTTCCTGCAGTATTATTCTCTAATCCCAAACCTGATGCTTTTATCCTCTCAACACATGAAGATTTTAAGTATTCTGAAACCAATTTATTTGTATCTTTTTATAAGTCCTACTTGATAGTATATTATAATTGATTGTTCATGAACAATACTTTGAATGATACATGTTAATATCCTGTTATACACAATAAGTAAATAGCAATGGACACTTGATGTACTGCTTGGTGTTGAACTGATTCATTATACATTTGTAAGTCATTTATCTTCAAACTACAATTGAAATATCAAAATTAGACTAAAGTACTATAAAAATAATGTATATTGGCCTGGCGTGCTGGCACAAGCCTTTAATCCCAGCACTCAGGAGGCAGAGGCAGGCGGATCTCTGTGAGTTCAAGGCCAGCCTGGTCTACACAGTAAGTTCCAGAACAACTGGGGCTCAAAAAGACCAAAAAAAATTGCTGGGCGTGGTGAGTGGGAGGCAGAGGCTATTAGCTGTCTATGAGATGGAGGCCAGCCTGATTCATTTAACAAGTTCCAGGCCAACTGGGACTACAGGCATATCCTGTCTCAAAAGACAAAGCAAAACAAAGCAAAGAACTAACAAGCAAACAAAGAAAGAAACAAACAAAGCACACAAACAGGAATAAGATGTATTAACTTAGATTCTTTAGAATATTGTTCACAGCCTCTAAAACAAATTAAAAGAAGGGCCATTCAGGAAATGACCCTTCCTTAATTTCTCCTGAATTTTACATTCTCACATATAGAAACAAGATAACGAGTATCACAGTTTGCGTTTATGGAAGGTCAGTTTAAATATTTCTTGTCATTCTTTCAGCAAGTAATTATTAATCACTGGGAATGTTCATGCTGTACCAGATGCTATTGTGATGAAACTAATTTTATTTCAAGGTCAGGATCAAGACCAAATTGGAATTTTCTTAAACCAGTTTCTTAGATCTTTGACATAGTGAAACAGATGTTGGTGTACTGTTCATGAGAAAAATGTCAAATGAAACACAGTGAATACATGTTAAATCACTTGACTCCTCTACTTAAAAATGTGTAGTTGTATGTTCACTCTCCTTGAAAATGTTTGTCTATCTTTAAGAAAAGCCAGGTTTTGGTGATTTGATAAAAATCACCTTCCTCAACACCATAAATATCTAGTAGTCAAGCAATTAGAAGTGTCACTAGATAATCAGAATCCCCATTTCTTGGTGGCTATTTTCTGACTATATTTTGTCAGAGGACATAGATAAAATGTTGTGATAAATATGAGCTATTAAAAGGATAGGCACTCCAGGACAGGAAGACATCTGACCATTTGAAAGGAACAAGGAGACTGTGACAAATGGAATAAATGGTACATGCAGCTTAGATACCTGATAGGGATAGTTTCTGTGAAGATGAAGGACAAGAAAATTAAAATGAGAAAAGGAAGACAAAAAAAGATTACTGAAAAATATTATAGACTTCACAGGCATGGTTTCAGAGCTCGCTGAGACAAGCAAACCTTTAAAAGGATAGATCATTAATCACGGATATTTCAATTAGCTGATATTGATTGGGATGGCAATTGTGTCATTGATAAAAGAAGCCTCCTCTCCTGGAGTGAGCACAGGCTGCTCTCTGGTGTATTTTCAGAACAATCTATAAGGAGCAGAGCCTAGTCTATACTTGACCCTAATGTGGTTGGGAAATGAGAAAAGGAGGAACAATTATGTCTGGTACAGAACCACCCAAGTCCAGTGATCACAACAATATCAAATATCCGTTCCCATGAAGTTGTTCAGGATGGTAACAGAAGGAAAGCAATAGATTGAACAAACATGACTAACCATGAGGAAGTGTGGAATTTCCTTCTAAAACTACCTAGAATAAACCTCAGTTTCAAAAAATTTATGAAAAACATTTTTAATGGAAAATAGTAGATAAAGATATCTTTCATTCTCACTTTCTGAAAGTAAATATAGCAGTTCTGTTTTCTAAATTATATTTCCTAGTTCTGGGAGAAATAAAGGAAACTCAACTTCTCTAAACAGCTCATCATCTCAGGGTAAGGAGAGGGAAAGTTATTTTTCTTGTAGTGTGTGATACCTGGTTGGTTGACCAGACTACAAGGGATGACCCACACCCAAGAGCATTTGGAGAATGCAAATTAGATTTGATAAGCATTTTTTTTAAAGAATAATAATAAAGGACAAGAAGCTAGGAGGCATCATAGGGCTTAGATTAGGGGTAGAGATAGAGGTAGGGGGTCTGAATATCATCAAAATAAATTGTATGAAATTCTCAAAGAATCAATAATTTCAAAATTTTAGGAATATTTGAGAATTTTTGTGTTGTATTTTTGAGACAGGATCTCTCTGTAGACCTTGCAGGAAATTGCTATGGAGACCAGGCTGAACTTGATCTTACTCATATCCATTCTCCTGACTCTGACTCCAAGAGCTGGGGTTAAAGGCCAGTACAGCCACATGCAGTGATGAATATTTGAGAATTTCATAGAATATAGTTTGATGGTATTTAGATTCCCTCCCTTATCTGTAACTCCCTTATTGCCTCCACCTTATTTAATGTACTCTATTATAAATATAATAAGGCCTACAGAGTCTAATGAGTGTACCCAAATGTCCTTTAGTGTGGGACCATCCACTGGAGCCTGGTTAACCTACCGAGCCCCTTCCTTGAAAGAGAACCCCCCAACCCCCAGTAGCCCATCAATTTCCAAAAGTTCCTTAGAGTGGGTTGGAATTTCTTACCTTTGCCTACTGCCCCATGTCTGTGTTGGGACTTTGTCTGGTTTAGGGTTGCATGGTACTTGTGCATGCTGTCACCGTTGCTGCGAGTTCATATAATTAACTGACCAGCTGTCTGGAAACTCTATTTCCTTGTGCCTTACACCTCTGTCTCTCACAGTCTTTCTACCCACTCTTCCACATGATGCCTGAGCCTTTGGAGGCAAAAGTTTGATATAGGTATTCTATTAAGAAGGAGCACTCTGCAGCCTCACCTCTTGTTCTCTGTACACTGGCTAGTTGTGGGTTTCTGTGTTAATTGCCATCTACTGCATAAGGAAACTTTTCTGATAAGAATTAAGAAATGAATTAGTCTGTGGATATAACAATAAGTCATTAGGAGTTCATTTCATACTATAACTCTTTAATAGAAAATTACTATTAGTTTCTCCCTTATGTCCTGTGATCTAATCTCAGGTTCCTAAGCTTGATCTCAATATTATGTATGGTCTCCATAATATTATGCAGACCTTAAAAACATATTTTTAAATAGTGCTTGTTGCCCTTCCAGAGAACCCAAGATCAGTTCTGAACACCCACACTGGGTGGTTCAGAACCACCTGCTCCAGAGTATGTAATGCTATAACATCTGATCCTTGATCATCAAAGGTCCTGACCATCTCATAATACAAAATGCATGTAATTAAGCTTCAAAAGTATTTATAGTCTTTAACAGTCTCAATACTTTTGAAAAGTTCAAAGCCCCTTATAAAGTTAATTACAAGCTTTCAACTGTAGCACCTATAAAATCAAAACACAAGTTATATATTTCCAGTATACAATGCCACAGAGTAAACATTCTTATTCCAGAAGATAGTAATCGTGGCAAGTAAGGAAAAATCAGTACAAAGCAGGACTAAAACACAATAAGTCAAATATCAAACTCTTTAGCTCTAAAATTAACCATCAGCAGCAACTCAATAAAATAGCATTTCTGACACAAACTTGGTATTTTCCTTTAATTATTTAATTTCCAAATTCTCTGTTCAATAATACTTAGGGCATAAAATTATGTACAATGCTAAAGGAAGCATGTTAAATAAGTGACTCACTACAACAGTAAATTTAAAAAACAAAGGACTAAGCTAGCATATTGTGTAGCAATATTTCGGACAATACAATTTATTATATCATTACACTTGTCATGAAGTTTTCCACAGTAGGTTCCTGCTTATTTATTACTTTGCTCTTTTACTAACAACTAAAAGCATACAATTGTTTATTCAAGTAGTGCCTATGCTAAATAATTCAGGATCAACTCTTCATTAGTATATGTGGCCATCGTGTACACTGGATAATAATAGTCTCACTACATACAGCTGACATGGAATCATGCAATAGAAATTCCATGTTCCATGTAACACAGATGTCCAGGAACAAAAGTCCTGTTCTAAACGCAGACTTCCAGATTATTGAATTTTAGCTTTCTCTCTACATTGTTTTTATTTATTTTATTTTAACACTGACTTTTGTTTATGCATCTTTAAAATTTTTTACACAAATTTACTGTATTTCATTATTTTTTTTGTGCGTGTGAGTGTGTGTGTGTGTGTGTGTGTGTGTGTGTGTGTGTGTGTGTGATTGTGGAGTTAAGAGGACAATTTATAGGAATTGGATTTCTTCTACCATGTAGGTCCAGAGCATCAAACTCAAATTGTCAGACATGGAAGCTTGTGCCTTTGACAATACTGAGTCACGTCACCAATCCCCCTAAAGATTTTATTTTTATTTTAAAGTATATGTATGTGTGTGTATGTCTGAGTATGAGTTTGTGCACACAAGTCCATTTCACATTGAGGACAAAAGAGGGTGTAGAATCCTTTGGGGCTGGAGTAACAGGGGATTGTTAGCTGCTCGACATGGTTGCTAGGAACCAATCTTTGGTCCTCTTTAAGATAAATAAGTGGTTCTCTGTAAGAGCAGTGTGTGCTTTTAAACCACAGAGCCGTTTCTCCAGCACTCGTTGCCCTTTATTGCTCTGGAGATTTTGGAACTCCTCCCCATCCTGACCTTCCCTGTTTTCTAAGGTCACTGTACCAAGGGACTCCTCCCTTGGTCCCCCAGGTTCCTTTGGCATGGGCCTTTTGAGTGACCATTATCCATTATATTTGGCTTTGGAGTTGGCTTAGGTTAGTGATTGCAGACACTGTCTCTGCTGTTCTCCTCTCAGAACATGTTCTCATTCAGTTCCTTTGTGGTTATATCACTGTCCTTAAAGTATTTTGTGTTTCTTCTTCCTCAGTGTCCCATGTGTACTTATTTTTTATTGTTTTATTTTTGAGAATTTCATATGTAATTGTATTTGCAATGCTTCTATTCCTACCAGAGCTCTTGTAACTCCTCCCATGTCCTCTCACAACTCTATCTAAATTTTTGTCCCTTTCTTTGATTATTATTGTACATATATGCATGCACATTTATATATATATATGTATATATATTTTTTATATACATATATACTACACTTATTCCATTTAGTGGTTATTATTGTTTGAGTGAAAATGTCCTCCACAAGCTCCAAGTATTTGGACAGTTCGTTCCCAGTTGGTGGTGCTGTTTTGTGAGGTCTTAAAGGGGTAGTCATGCTGGAGGAAGCACATCACTGGCGGCAGGCTTAGAGAGTTCTTAAGCCTTGCTCCAGATCTCCAGTGGTGGTCTTGCTTCCTCAGCATGCATTAGCTACCTATAGCTCTTTATCTTGAGGTGGGACCTCCATTACATTTCTTCCATTCACCTTGGCATGTCAACTGATATTGTCATTATGAAGATGATCTTATTAGACTACCATAATATGCAGGGATCTTGTCCCTCTGGTTATTAACATTATTTCTGCCTCCTTTTCCTCAGTGTTCCTTACTATGTACAATTTTTTGATTTTCTTGTGTTAGGAATCCAATCCAGGGCCTTGTATAGTAGGCAAATGCTATACCACTATGTGACCCTCTATCATGGAACTCTGTCTTCTGTGCATGGCATTTTTTTTTTTTTTTTTTTTAACTTAGAGGCTGATTACCACAAGAGACTTTCAGCAGACTGGGCACATTAATGTTCTCTGATGAAGTGGGGAAGGTTATTCCTGGCTTCTACCTCTCCTTTAGGATATATAAGATTGACAGTTGCTTAGAGAGATATATTCTTTAGTGTGTACTCACTTGTAAGTTACCCTTTCTCTTGTATGTAACTCTTTGCACATTGTGGAACATTACACTAGGTTTAGGCTTTAAAAGTTCTTAGTCACATTGATTTCCAGTTTTATTTCTTTTCTTCCTGTGCATACTTGAAGACGTGAACCTCTCTGCCATAATGGACTCTTATCTCTCTGGAACCATTAGTTCAATAAACTCTTCCTTCTATAATTTGACTTGATCATGATGTTTTATCAGAGCAACAGAAATGTAACAAATGCATACATGTTTCTGTAATTAATCATATTGGTTCATCTATGTAGAATTGGTGGAATCATTTACTTCATCTATCACCTGTGCCCTATCAGGAGTGAACACATATTTGTTTATAATTCCAGGAAATTTTGACACGGAACAGTTGTGTGACTGTTAGTCACCACATATGTGAAATGTAGAATGCTGTCAAGTATTTGTAACAAATTTTGCATCTATCATGAAGTCCTCAGTGGTAGGTTCCTGTTTATTCATGAATTTACTAATTTACCTTTATGACTAATAACATCTCATTCTTTATTCAAGTCAGGGTCTATGCCTCACTAAATAATTTTAGGGACAACTTTTTCATTAGCACACTTGACCACCAAGTAAGTTAAATATTAGTGTTCTCATTATACAGATAGGAGAACTGAATTAGGAACCAGGATGTCCATGATCCATGGAATCCAATGAAAAGAAACAATGATAAGGCATAAACACAAAATGAAATAGTATCTACCTATATCTGTATAGGTCCAATGAAGAGATAACTACATAGCAGGTTTAAAATAAAACTTACTGTTATTTTATGTATATGTTTTGTCTACATGTTTGTAAGTGCACCCATGTCTGTAATACCCACAGAGGCCAGAGAAGGGCAGGTGTTTGGTAACCTTGAACTGGAGTTACAGACAGCTATGAGCCACCATTTGGATACAGGGAACCAATCCTGGGTCCTCTGTAAGAGAAGCTGATGTTTTTAACTTCTGAGCCATCTCTCCTCCCCCTAAGATAGTAGTTTAATATACTTTTGATAAAAAGACTCTCCAAACTATTATTAAGAAAAACAACAATTATGTGAGGAAACCAGGGGTGTTATTCTCGTGTTAAGAAACAGAACATTGCTCAGGTTAGCCCAAATAGAAGTAAAGACACAAAGACCTAAAAAATACAGTTTGTATTTCAAGGGGAATTAGAAATAATTTATTATGCTGTCAAATATGAGTTGTTAATTCACACATGGAGTTGAGTAATAAGTGGCTTTCTGGACTAGCAACATTCCAAACTCTCCATGATCACTAAAATTTTAATCAGTCAATGAATCTTGTAAAATGTTCAATGTAGGGGGGCTGGTGAGATGGCTCAGCAGTTAAGAACACTGGTTGTTCTTGCAAAAGACCTGGGTTTGTATCCCAGCACCCACATGACAGCTAACAACTGTCTGTAACTCCAGTCCCAGGGGATCTGACAGCCTCTTCTGACCTCTGTGGCCATCGCAAGACACTACCTGTGGGAGACAGGCTTAAGCCTGGGGTGAAAGTCTTATTGACAACCATACAGCACGCCTGAGGCAATGGCCCGACAGCTGGAGCCACAAGGAATGCCTTGTGACATTTGCTCCCATTGGCAGATCATGAGATTGATGCCTAGAGCTCGCCACTCCCTAATCACCACCCCTGGAATCCAAAATTGCAACACTTAGATATTGCAACAGTCAGGGTCACATGGATTCCAGGAATCCAGGACCTGTAATCTGAAACCCAGTGTGCTAATGAGGCATCCTTCCCTCTATTCTGTGATAGGACGTTAAGTCTGTTATGCTAATAGGATGCTGTCTGTTATGCTAATAAGGTATCTTACTTGCTGTACTGTGATAGGATGCTAAACCTGTTATGCTAATAAGGTATCCTACTTGCTGTACTGTGATTGGACCACTACCCCTATATAAGCTTGTGCCTTCCTGCAATAAAAAAGACCTGTGTCACTGAACCTGGTCTCCTGTGTCTGAATGTGGCTCCGCTGACACAGTCTCCTCACCAGCACTGGGGTCCAGGACTGGGCAGAAGCAGCGATGACAGAAGATGGCAGCAGGCAGGAAGGAGAGCAGCCTCATCCCAGGGCAGGCAGAAGAGTGGCCTGAACCCAGGGCGAGCAGAGGAGCAGCCTCAACACCCATGAGAATGGAGGAGCAGCTGCCACTGGTGGTGACTGCAACTATCTACATGCAGGCAATGCATGCATACACATAAAATAAAAATGATAAATAAAATTAAAAAAAAGAATTTCAATGTGCCTCTCTATGGGAATTTAAAGCAATAGAACTCATTGTAGAAACTCAATGAGAGTAGAGTAGTACTTCTGAATGATAGATAGTAGTACTTCTAATGATAGCAGAGTTCTCTGATTGACCAGGAGCTCTTCTATATTCATTGGATGAACATTCAGCCATCATTGAAGATGAGGGTGATATGTGGTGAAAGCATGCATAAGGAGTGGATCCTTAGCAGGCAGGCCTTGGAACTCATACAGGCCATGGGAGTGTGCAGGAAACATTGAGATCTGGAGCTCATCAGGGAATTTGCTCAATGGAGCCAGTGCATATGGACATATGCTTTACACTTTGTAGAATTTATTGAAATTAATTAGTCACTTTCGATACATCCATTATTTGTATGTCATTCGTATGTTTTTAATATAGAGAAAGAACATTTACTCAGGTATCCCTTATACCTAACAACCAGCAAAGTACCTTAAAATAAATCAGTGCTGAAAATCTGTTGAATGAACAATCAAGACATTAAATGAAGTATCTTTAAAGCATAGCACACTTTTTCAAAAATGGCTTCTTTTTTTATCTTTCTTGAACAATCTCACAGTTCACCTCCCTTTTCTTGACCAGAACCATTCTCAAACACATACCAGAGACTTACTTCCAAAGACTTATCAATGATATTTTGGTGTCTGTCCTAATTTAGAAAAACAGTGTTATACAAGAGCCATCACCTTTATTTTTTCTTTCCTTTCAAATTTTTGTGGTACATGTATTTCCCATTTATTTTGTTAAAAGAGCAGGAAGATTTTTATATGACTAGACAATTACATGAAAACTACCAGTAAACAATAGGTAGGATCTGATTAATTCAGAAAATATGATTTCCTATTTTTCATCACTTTAGCATGAATACAGAAGAAATGCAATTTTGGATGACAGGAAAGAGAATGCTCTAGTAGATTGCATTTTTAAAAAGACTGGCATGTTTTTATTGACAGGTATTCAGAGTGATTTTGTGGTTATCTTTGATGGCTTAGTTCCTTAAACAGACATATGCTGGAAAAATAAGTTGAAAAATAATAAAGTGCCTGCCATGTTTTTCTTGGACAGATCAATAGCAGGTCTATTTTTCTTCATTTTTAGTGATTTCCAGGTTCATAAGGAGTATACACAATCAGAAGCAACCACAGGATGCATTTCAAACTCTTTCCCAACCTCCTCTACCCATGGAATTCTCTTTTTTTTTTCAGTAATGCCTCAAGCACAATATTTATGCAATTATCATTCCATTATATTTTATAAACACTTCCCCAAATAAATGTAAAAACTTTAGAAAATTGATTTTGTATACATACATAAAAATGACTTAAAAAAGACTTCATTAGAAACAGAACAATTCAAACATATTCAACTGATTAATGTGAAATTGCAAATTTCTAAACAAAGCAAAGATCCTAAAACTGAAATGTGTTATAAACTGACAAGATCAAAACCAATAAGAAAAATTGTTTATCATTCCCAAGAACCAGCTCTTAGATTCATTGATTCTTTTCATTGTCTCTTTTGCTTCTATTTCATTAATTTCTGATCTGACTTTTGTTATCTCTTCTTATCTCCTGGGGTCGGGTTTTATTTGTTGTTGCCTTTCCAGAGTCTTGAGTTACAATGTCATTTATTTGTGCTCTTTCTGGTTTCTGTTTCATTTGTTTGTTTTTTGTAGGCACTTAGAGCTATAAACTTCCCTCTTAAGACTGATTTTGAAATGTCCCAGAGGTTTTGCTGTATTGGATTATCCTTTGCATTTAATTCCAAGAATGCTTTTATTTCTTTCTTAATTTCTCCTTTGACTCATTCATCATTCAGGAGTGTGTTGCTTAATCTTCATAAGTTTATATAGTTGCTAGGGATTTTTTCAGTGTTTATTTTAAGCTTTATTATATTTTGAGCTGATGGAATACCTGGAATTATTTCAAGTTTTTGTTTCTTTTGTATTAGTTCCCCCAGTATTTGGTCAATTCTGGAGAAAGTTCCATGGAATGCTGAATAGAAAATGTATTCTTTGGTGCTTGGGTGGAATATTCGGTGGATGTTTCTTAGGTCCATTTGCTGTGTGCTGTTATTTAATTCAGATGTCTCTCTCTGTTTCTACTTTGTCTGATTGACCTGTCTAATGGAGACAGTGGGGTATTGAAGTCCCCTACTATTACTGATTTGGGATAAATCTATGTCTTGAAGTCCTGTTGTACTGTTTACATATTGGGTGCACCAGAGTTTGGTGCTTACATGTTCATAACTATAATATTTTCTTGGTCAATTGTTCCTTTGACCATAGTGAAGTGACCCTCATTATCTCTTATGATTAGGTTTAGTTTGAAGTCTATTTTGTCAGATATCGGAATTGCAAGCAATGCTTTTTTCGTGGTTCCCTTTGCAAGGAACATTTTTTTACATCCTTTCACCTTATAGTAGTAGTTCCTCTCCTTGAAAGTGAGATGGGTTTGTAGAAGACAACAAAAAGATGGATTTTGGTTATTTTAAAAAATATATGTTTTATTTGCTATTGTATTTTATGTGTATGAGTGTATTTTCTGCAAGTGTGTAAGTACACTTGTATTGTGCAATGCCCACAAGGGTCAAAGGAGGGCGTCAGATCCCCTGGAACTGGAGTGAAAGACAGTTGTTAGCCATCATGTGGCTACTAGAACTCAAACTCGGGTTCTCTGCAAGAGCAGCCAATGGTCTTAGCTGCTGGAACTTCTCTCCAGCCATGGATTTTTTTTCTTAATCCATTCAAGTAGCCTGTATCTTTGACTGGGAAGATCAGTCCATTGATATTTAAATTTGTGTATTGGTTGCCATCATTTTCATTTCTTTTTCCATTCTTGATATAATTTTAATTTTCCACAATTATATCTTCATTTAGGTTTTGTTTTGTTTATTTATTTATTTATTTTTTCTGTTGCCCCTTTCTTCAGTAATTTGTATTACTGAATAGAAGGGCTGATTCTTTCAAAAGATATACAAGATAGACAAACCCTTCTCCCAGTTAACCAAAAGGAAGAAAAAGCAACTTCAAACCAACGAAATCAGAGATGAAAGGGGGAACATCACAACAGACTAAAAATAGATTCAGAACATTATAAGGGAATACTTTAAAAATATATACTCTTTACATTTGAATGTTTAAAATCATGGGAATCACCAAAGCTAACCATGAAGAAATCAACAGCTTCATAACATATTCATAACATATAAGGAAATTGAAACAGTAATACAAAAACCTCTCAACTAAAAAATAAAACATAGGCTCAGATGGATTTATGGCAGAATTCTACCAGAATTTGAAGTTCTACAACCAATACTCCTTAAATTGTTCAAAAATATAGAAACAGAGCGAGAACTTCCAAATTCCTTCTATTAGGTCAGCATGGCTCTAATACCAAAGTCTGGTAAAGACACAATTAAAAACAAAACAAAACAAATAAACAAACAACAACAAAAAAAAAAAACTATAGCTCAGAGATGGAAGCAACCTAAGTGTCCCTCAACTGACAAGTGGATAATGAAAATGTATATTTATAGTAGAGTTCTACTCAGCTAGAAATGATTTCATGACTAAAGATAAATCATGAAATTTGCAGGTAAATGGATGAAACTAGAAACTGTTATACGACATGAAGTAACACAGACTTAGAAAAACAAAAGATTTGTAGATCCTAGTACTAAATCCTTATATGTGAGTATATATCCTTTTGTAACTGCAGGAACCAGAAATTGGAAGAGAACCAGTCATGTAAGGAGCAAGAAGGAATCTGAAATAGAAGAACAGTAGGAGATAGGTGTTACTAAGGGAGAAATGTGTAAAATAGGAGAATTTAAATGGAAAGGTGGAGGGAGGGTTATACAAGGAAATAGGAGGATAAAGCGGAAGGAGTTCAAGAAAGGAGGAACCACAGTACACTGTTATGAAGGAAGAAATGGGGATATTTTAAAAGCAGAGAGTGTGGAGGGAGGTTTAGACAAGGAGAAAGAAAAAAAGACATAAGTAATACCTAGATAGTACCAAAAATGAGGAAGAATCATACTTGTCTGAAAACTTATTGACAAATTACACATTAAATATCTTTACATGAGTCCATCTATGTAACTGAAGCCGGCATAACAAGAAACAGTACCAAACAGGAGAAACCTTCCTTTGAATTGTTGGCCAGGGTACTCTAGAAAACTCCCCAAATTACACAGGCTATTGCCACAGTCCTTGATTACCTCTCAGAACTTGAAGGTAAGACCCTATTCCTCAATGACAGGGCATACTTTGGACACAGAATTTGGAGTAGTGGAGCTGAAACTGACGTGGAAACAACCTCCCCCAAAGACTCACTCTCATAGCTTTGGAGAGCACTATGCAAGCTGATAAGGAAGAATATCAATCAATTGTCCAACCCTGTCTTCATGTCCTGATAACTACATCAATGACTTGCACAGCAAATGACATGTGTGCAGTAGTGGCACTTTTATCTTGGGGGTAATCAACAGCTACCTAATTATATTTAAATACCACTCAATGGAAGGAAACTGAATGTGTGGTATTGTACATATCGTCAAATACACATGGTTTGAGAGGTCTTAAGTCTTAGAGAAAACCCCCAAGGCTGTCACATCCCTAGACAAATGTAATTTCTTACCATGTGCAAATTATGGATTTAAATATTTACAGACAACTATCCCAGTCAGCACTCATCAAAGAAGCTTCTCTTGGAACAGATGGAGACTATTACAGAGTTCCACAAGTCACAAACATTTTTTTGTGAATTGCCCAGGCCTAAGAAGCAAATCCAAAATGCAACCTCTACACCTAAGGCTCATGGAGCATAGACCAGGGGGTAAAGACAACACTAATGCATCTCTCAGTTCTCATCAATGATGATCCCTCAAGCAACAGAGGACCAGGAAAACCAGGAATACAAAAGATCACAAATGGCCTAAGTGTGGAGTGTAAGTCTGCAGTTTGGGTCCTTAGTGAGGACTCATATTAAACTCCACCCTCCTGGGGCTCAGGGACCATTGTGTAAGAGGGACTGGAAAGATCATAAGAGACAGGGAGAAGGTGCACAACCATATGGTAACAGAGTCCTACAAGCTCATACGAGCCCACACAATGGTGTCAGCATGCACAGGACCTATTAAATTCGAACAGACAAAGCCCCAGTACGGAACTGTGGAAATGGTCCACAAGCCTATTCTTAGTTAAAGAACTATTGGCAGCTGATTATGCTGGGGAGGAAGAGCTGATCTTCTTAAAGGGAGAGACTCTAGAAACCCCAGTGGATGAACTTGCACTGAGGGACATCTGGGGACTCTAACTTGACAAAATAGGCCTTAACACAAATGACAGAATGTATGAATTCCAGTGGGGTAGGGGCTATGGGAGGGTGCCAAAGAGAAAGAGGATATAAAGATGAATAAGACTGATTAAGATGTTCTGTGTGAAATACACAAAAATCCAATAAAAAATTACAGAAAGAAAGAAAGAAAGAAAGAAAGAAAGAAAGAAAGAAAGAAAGAAAGAAAGAAAGAAAGAAAGGACACAAACAAAAATTGTGACCAGTGAGGTGGATCATCCAGTAAAAATGCTTGCCATGGAAGCCTGAAAAACCTAAGGATATGAGTTTGATCTCTGAAATCCATAGAAAAATCCAGATGTTCTGGCTCATATCTCTAATCTCAACAAGATGGGAAGTTGAGAGAAGAAAACTGACCTGAACCAGGTATCTGTAGCAAGCCACAAAAATAAGAGAACTTGCTTCAGAGACAAGGTGGTAGAACTGAGAACTGAGTCAGTCAAAAGTTGTCCTCTAACCTTCATGCATGTGCACATTGCCTCTCTCTCTCTCTCTCTCTCTCTCTCTCTCACACACACACACACACAGACACACACACACACTAAATGTTTAAAAACAAATAAACAAGTAAAGAGAGTAAGAATCCCTGAAAAAAAAATGTTTTGTGTTTGTGCAAATGTAAAGGAAGTGAACAAATGGTCAAGTGGCTCTGACAGAGGACTGGATTGTAAATCCGGGAGGTAGGGGTCTCCACCTCTACCATGACATTGTTTGGATTTCACCTAGGGTTCTACTTGGAAATCCGTTCACCACAGACCGGTAATTACCCTGGAGGGCCTTTGGTGAGAATTGAATTTTCATTCAGTAACGCTGACACTAAGACTAGAGAGGAAGGGCATCAAGATAGCTATTTGTAAATAAAGTTATGAGGATAAGATAAAGACACTGGGCTTGTCTGACAGTTGGTTGGGAGATCATTAAGACATTTGGATAGATGGTGACAATAACAGCTGCTTGTTCCTCCCTTTGACTCTGTGAACTTACTGAATAGATACAAAGATGTAAGAAAAACTGGAATTTATGCTTAGACTTGCATCATTAGAAAAGTAAATATTTTGAATATGTTCAGCCACAAGTGTAATCTTCTTTGAAGAAAGTGTAAGTTATTGTGAAAGCATAACTAATTATCTAAATTATTCCTAGAACTATTAAATCAATTTCTGGAGGTTATATAATCTAAGGAAAACCCAGTATATCATTCCAGTGAATGTGTTAATTAAATTTTACTTAATAAAATGAGCACTTCCACTCATTTACGTGTATGTGTGTATGTTTCAGCTACATGTGTTATGTGTATTCAGAAATTATATATATATATAGATTTATAGATCGCATCAATTAAGTATATTGTTGCTCAAAATGATACAAATAATAGAACTGAGAAACAGATTTTTTTCTGCACTCGTGACATCTAATTTGACATGAGTCATTTGAGGATATCTTAGTAAATATTGATATAAGCAAAGAGCATAGATTTCATAGATTTCTCGAATGGCCATTTTTAAGTTGCTAGAAAATTCAATCTGTTATGTATCTACCTTTTTAATTCCCTTTTTTCATTTTATTATAATTTCTCTGACAATTTTATATATGTATATAACACATTGTGGTTACTCACATCTCTACAAACACTATCTTCCCTCCACCCCTGTGAACCTCTCCTTCTTCTGACAAATTGATTTCTCCAGATCACGTTTTTTTTGCATTGTTTTGTGACTCACTGAGTATAACCAGGGTCGTCTGTGTCCATGAGCTTGGATCTGTCCAATGGCTCCTGGTAGTCCCAACAATGGGAATACAACTAAAGACAGCGACTGCCCCATCCCAGAATCCATCAGTAGCCAATAATTCATCAGGGAAAGGCAGAGCCCAGAAGCCCCTGCCCAGTGTTAATCAGGGTAGTGCAGGAAGCTTCTGCTTCTGTGTTTATGGTGTCAACAGTTTGATCATGTCCAGATGATAACATTCAGCAGTGCTTCTCCCTATCATCCAGTGCTTGTATTTTTTTCATCCCCTCTTCTGAGGTGTTTCCTGAGCCTTAAAGTATGTGGTATAATTGTCCTGTTTAGGGATGAGCACTTCACTTATTCCCTGCACCTTGAGCAGCTGTGATCCACCGCAGCATTCAACACCATTCTCTGTAGAGAGATATATTGCTTCTTTGATTAAGGCTAAGAGTACCATTTGCTTATGGATATATATATGATGTCATGTGAAGTCAATTTAGCTGAACAACAGTAGTGAATTCCCCCTAGGGCCTATGACCTCTACAACCATGGAGTTTTATTTATTTTATTTTTTTTTAAATCAGATCTACAATACAAGGCATGAACCCCCTCTTTTAAAGCAGATCTCAAGTCCAATCATTGAGTTTGTCATCCTCATAAGGACCATGGCACCACTGTACCAGTAGGGACATCTTGCCTAACAGGTTGTTGTGGTCTGTAGGGTTTACAGCAGCGTAAGATTGTTGATGGCATTTCTGCCCTAGCACCCTGCATAGCACCTGCTGACAGCATGAGCCCTAGTCAGCAAGGAGAAAACTTCCAGTTAATTTATGACTTGATTTCTAAATATCTTAAAGCAAAGATGCATAGTACCTTCTGCAGTACATTCTTTAACATCTATATCTGGAGTGTATCCAAGAAGAATGGCAAGAGTTTATATTGCTCCTGGGGCCTCCTTGGGCAACCTGTACAACACCTCATAAGTAGGTATCCCACACCTGGCATTGGGGACTTCGATTAATAACTCTTGGCATTCAGTAACAGCATTATCCATTCATGCAGGTATATCCCTCCAAACTATCTTTTAAATTATATTGTTTGAGTTACAAAATATCAGGATTTCATGTGACTTTTTTCATATACTTTTCATTTTGAGCTTACCTCTGTCTGTTGCCTCCTCATGTCCCGCATCTCTCACCTTCATCTTTGCTTATATCTTTCCATCCCAGTATTCATCATTTGCACTTTCATATCACCTATGTTCTGCTAGCCCCCTCCTTTTATGCCCCACCCCAGGATGAGGCATAGGTACTTCTATAGGTATTCTGAGTTAAACACAGACATCTAAATATTCCAACCCAGGATCAACAGTTCAGAAAGAACATGTTGCATTTATCTTAGCTTAATGGAGGTTGTAGAACTTATGAAATCTGTACAAAAGTCACATGACGTGGTCCTTCTGTTAACTAATTTTTGAGGCTACTTAAGGAAGAAGCATAATTTACAGTCTATCTAAAAATAAAATAAATTACTTAAATATAAATATGCATGTAACCGTAAGTATATAGTTCTCACAGAATGGGCTGTGATATCAATATGATATGTTCTAAGCATCAGTTCATGTCATTAAATTGAAAATGTAGTTCTTCTGTGAGAGCATGAACTTGATGCAGGTCATATTATATGGAGTCTCTTGTTTTTAGAGTCCTTGTTGAGAACAACATAGAAATATTAAAAGAAACATGAGCCAAGCAAGTTTAAAGTCAGGTAAGTAGACTGGAATAGCTAGGAGACATTTGTATTCAGCACTGGGTGCCTCTTGAGGGAATAATAAACATCATATCAGAGGAGTTTTTTCATATCAGTCTACCTGTCATTGGGTGTTCTATGTATGAGAGGAGATAGGGGAGGACTAATGCATATGATCAAGGTACATTGTATGAAATTCTTTTTTATTTAATTTATTTTATTTTATTTTATGTGTATGAGTATATTGCCTGCATGTAGATAAGTGCACCTGTGTCGTGTAATGCCCTCAGAGGTCTGAAGAGGCTGCCCGATCGCCTGGGACTGGAGTTACAGACAGCTGTTATCTGCCATGTGGGTGCTGGGATTCAAACCAGGGTCTTCTTCAAGAACAACCAATGTTCTTAACTGCTGAGTCATCTCTCCAGCCCCATTGTAAGAAATTCTTGAAAAGTTATTTTAAAAAGTAACAATGAAATTAGTCCATTTTCTTCTTACAAAGACTTTTGTATTTACAATTCCACATCCTGTTTAACAAACATCTGCCTTGTTGACTAGTTCTTATGTAACTGAAATAACTTGACTGTGGAGAAGACAGCAAAGTAGTCTATGAAAAAAAAGAGGCATGTTTACTAGAAATCCTCCTTTCTTTTGAGTTCCTAGATGTCTTTTTTTTTTTTTGTCTATTTTGAGACAGGATCTCCTTGTAGCCCCAGCTGTCTTAGATATCTTATATTTTAAGTCTTTGAGAACTACAGTGGAGTCTTTCTGAATAGCTGACTTTCTATAGAGAGCTGAAGTCCAGCTCTTTTATCTCTTTTTGTTGTTGTTGTTGGTGGTGGTTTGTTGTTGTTGATTATTTGGTTTTCATTAGTTTATTCCTTTCCTTGTTTGTTTTTGTAGTCAGACCATCAGTAGTATTTTAGAGGACTTCTCTGTGTAGTGACTGATCTTTTCCAAAGAATACTCAGGGCAGATGAAATCTATTAGGTGTGTCAAATTTCTTTTGTTCTGTCCTTCTAAGTTCTTACAACTATAGTTTAGGATTTCCAGGGAAATAAGACATCTTTCTAAAAGGACTGAGCATGACTAATTATGAATGCATTCAATTAATGAAGGTGTCAATCCAAGCTCATAGAATTACCACATATAAATGAAGAAATATCTTGTAGTTATTCACAATTTTACTTTATTAAAAAGATACAAAGTGCTAGGTATAGTATTTGTGAAGTAGTAGACCATGTGAACATTGTAGACTGTACAATTTACCCAGTGACATTTTAAAACTAGACTTTCCTTTTCTCAGTATAATTTCAAAAAAACTAAATGCAACGCTTAGGTAGATGTGGTATACCCTCCACACCTTGAAATGTAGAGCCTCTTGTATTTTAAACATTTTACACCACATACCTAAGTTGACATTTTATTATTATCTCAATTCCATAGTTTTGTGATTGTGCATTTTAGAGTATCTGACAAGTGTCCACTGTTATACTAACACATTGAATAGTTTGTTTACCCATTAAATGTCCTTTGTTCCATATGATCACTCTCCCCTTCCCTCTGTCCCTTTTCCTTTTTCTCTTGGGAACCATGGACCTTTTATACTAGTTCCTTAGATTTGTTGTTTTCACAGTGTCACTGAAACTGGAGTATACATATGGCTACATTTTAAAAATATTTTATTTATTATTTTTATTTTATTTCTGTGCATGTATTGCTTGCATGTAGGTAAGTGTACCCATGTTGTGCAATGCCCATGGAAGACAGAAGAGGCTGTCAGACCCCCTGGAATTGGAGTTATGGATGATTGTTAGCTGCCACGTGGGTGCTGGGATTCGAACCCAGGTCTTCTTCAAGAACAGCCAGTGTTCTTAATCACTGAGCCATCTCTCCAGCCCCCACATATGGATATTTTTATATTCACTTTTTTACTTGGTAATAGTCATATTGCCTCCTGTTTATTCTTTTAAAGCTTATTTCATTCATCTTTTATAATGAATAATATACCACTATATAGATACATCACAGTGTAGTCATATGCTTGCTGAAGAAATGTATTTATCCAAGGTTTTTCCCTATGTTTCCAAGTTTTGGCATTTTTGAATAAAACTACTATGATTATTCATTTACAGTTGTGTGCACATTAGTTTTAACACATTTGAATAAACAGTAGGGAGTTCAGTTGCTGGAGATAATGGTAAAACTATGCTTAGCCTTTAAAACAAATGGTGAAACAATTTGCCAAAGTGACTGTATTATTTCATTGTGGAATAGGATTTCCTGTTGGCCCAGGATGTTCTTGACCTTGTTTTGTGTTTTCTTTCTATTCCAAGAGGTATGTCGTGATTTTTCACGTTCTGAATTGCAATTTCCTGATGGCATACCGCCCATCGTAGACATGTTTCATTTGCTTAGCTTTCATTTGTGCATTTTCTTTGGTTTGATGTTTCTTGTTCACTTTTCAACTGTGTTGTTTATTTTTACATTATTTTTACTAATTCTTTCTGTATTTTGGATAATAGTTTTTCTTTTTGAGAAATCTCTTTTATCAATATTTTATCCTAGTCTCTGACTTGTTTCATAAATTTTAGTCTTTTCCTATGTTATCCTACAGAAATATTGAAGGTTTACATTTTGATCCTTGTGATTTTAGTAATTTTTGTAAGGTGTTAGGTCTGTGTCTAGATACATTTTTTATATGTGTTATCAAATAAGTCCAGGAACATTTTTCTCTAGTTAATGAGGCTTTAGTGTTTGCCTTATTCTTTTCAGTTGTTCAAAGAGTGACACTCAGAGGAATTTGCAAATATTTCCATAATTCCTTCAATACTGTAGATATAAAATTGCTGTCTTTGTTTTAGTTAGTGCTTTCTAATATCCCAAAAGTGGTGATGTTGTATATTAAGAGAGCCTTTACTACTGCCTGAAAATCAGTTTTTAAAGAAGAAAACATATCCAAGCCATTAGACATTATCATCCACAACATAATTGGACAAAACTTTCTACTTTTACAACATTTGGTATATGTAGTCAGCCTGTGATCTCATTTTTGGGGTCTTCAGCTCAAGGAGAGCTCTCTGGGAAATAACTATAATGAATTCTGTTGCTAAAAATCACATCACTTTTGTATGTCTTAACAATTTCTTCCAACTGTTTTTTTTTTAGACATGGTGAGAGTTTATTGTATTCAAAATCCCTAATTTATTTAAATAGTGTTGATGACCAAAATCTTAACAAAGTAAGTAGGAACTAGCGTGTGACAGGACTGTTATGCACTACCATAGTACATGAAAAAT
>NW_008342018.1:8745371-8748885 GCF_000622305.1 Nannospalax galili | reverse complement strand
GTTTACAGTGAAATTATTACAGTTATACAATATTGTACTCAGCATAAACCCTATAAGACATAAAGTTAAATGAGGTTTTAACATTTAAAAAAGATCTCCATTTCATTATTAAAATAAAGAATTCATGCAGAAAACTTCATTTTTAATGCAATTGACATTAAGATGTTTGCATGTGCATTTCTAATCTCTATATATCAGATTATTACTAGTCACAGTCAGTTACTTTCTGAGCTCCTTGGCATCTGAGCATGGATACAAAGTCATCAGGTAGATTTCAAAAATAATGTTTTTCACATCAACTAATTATTAAGGAGCAAACTTTTATGCTTTGAAGAATTATTATTTTTTAATCATTATATTTTTTAATTTTTAGTAACTACATGATTAGGAGCTTTTCACTACTGCTTTAACATATTCAGTAACACACTCCAGAGCAACAGTACATCTCTTTCACAAGTGGGTGTAAGTTTCTAGGTTCACAGTTGAATTAATATAGTTATATATTATTGAACTCAGTATAAGCCCTGTAAGACATACAATTGGATGAGTTTTGAACCTTTAAAAAAATTCTCCATTTCATTTTAAAATATATTGTTCCTTGCAGAGTTAACATATTCAGTAACACACTCCAGAGCAACAGTACATCTCTTTCACAAGTGGGTGTAAGTTTCTAGGTTCACAGTTGAATTAATATAGTTATATATTATTGAACTCAGTATAAGCCCTGTAAGACATACAATTGGATGAGTTTTGAACCTTTAAAAAAATTCTCCATTTCATTTTAAAATATATTGTTCCTTGCAGAGAGAGTCATTGTTTTTGCTACTAACACTGAGATGTTGCATCTCTCATCTCTAATCTGTATGTATCTGATTATTACTAGTCAAATAACTTTTAAAAATGTTTTCTTTTCTTTTTTTTTTTTTTTAACACTAGTAATTTAAGACCTCGAGCATGCCACCACTGAACTAAATCCCCAACCTTGTGTGCAGGTGCACCATCTAATTAGCATGACATAAATTTCCATGCTTCCTCTTCAAATATAATACATTATTTATTATTTATATTTCATGTGAATTGAGTATATTGCCTGCATGTATGTAATGCTGTGCAATGCCCGTGGAGGTCAAAAGAAGACGTTGGATACCCTGGAATTGGAGTTAGGGATGGTTGTTAGACACCATGTGGGTTCTGGGAAGTGAGACTGGGAGTCCTTTGGGAGAGTAGTCAGTTCTCTTAACCCCTGATCTATCTCTACAGCCTCAGTAAGAAATATTTAGTTGATCCAAATAGTTCTTATCTTTAGAAACTTTATTTTCCATATATTAGCTCTACAATGAATTAATAATCTGAGCTTCTGACAAGCCAGCTATCAATATATCTCAGGAGATATCTTAGTTAATACTGTTAAAAAGAAAATCCTCTTTAAAAACAAAGCTCTCTGATCCATGACAGATTCCACGTATTTGTGTATCGAAAATCTAGACCATGGATGTTTTTGAAAATCCAGACAATAGTTCTTTTTGAAACTGTTCACTTGCATAATTTTAAAGACTTAATTCTAGACAAAACATGAAATTCCAAGGGTTTGTAAACCATCACAGAATAACAATTGCTGGAGAGAGAAGAATCTCCCACCAGCCCATCAGCCTACAAGTTGTGCAGGAATGTCCATGAATGCAGCCTTCAAAAGTCATGACCCATGGTGGGTGAGCTTTTTGTTTATCAAGTAGCTTTTGAGTCACTCAGCTCCTGTAAATATCTCTCCCCCATAGTATTGTAAGTGACTCCAATAAACTCAGTGGTTCACTAAGCTAGAATCCAATGGAACAGTTCCTGCAGTCGGTTGTCAGTGCCTTATCTGTGATGGATAGATATTTGTTCATGCCTCACCAGAAGGCACAAAATTGTTTACAATTCTGAACTCATAACAAAATTGGCTAAAATGTTTTAAAGTAGAAGGCCATTTTATTGCCAATAACAGCTCTAAGACTGTTTGCCCATATTGTCACAGAATGTGACCTAGGTTCTTTAGTACCGTACTAACAACAGATGTACCAATATTTTAAGACAGTTGAGCAATACTGCAGTTTTCTAAGGAAGTTTTGAGCCTCAGTGAAGAAGAAAATTATAACAAAGTCAACTTTTTCATTTGTATTGCTCTCTACTAAGACTGCCAAAAAATTAAACACACTAATTACAGATTTCTCTGGTGGAACAAGTTGCTAAGTTTTTCTTTTTTTTAAATCACAAGTCAGACTAGTAGCAGACTCCTGAAACACTTGAGGATTCCTGTCACTAATTCTTAACTCCTTTACATGCAAGCACACACAACATTTAGATGGGTTGTCAACAGAAATAAAGATATAGAGAATAAATAACAAAGAAATATCTCACTGACAAAATTATGAAATTCAGAAATCAGAATGGTTGCAGTTTTAGGAACTATAGCAATTTATGGCTGACATTTTGACAAATATAAAATTAACAGTTTACATTTGACAATTGTATATATAGTTGGCAAACATTTTTATTAAATTTGTCCTTTTTATTATAAATATGGAAGCATTAAATTTGAAAAGGTTTTCATGTTTCCCTTGTATATTTATAAGTAATTTAATTTTCTAAAATTAAGCTTTACATTAAGCCTCTTTTTGTCTGCCCTTGGACTGTCCTTCAGCTGTACTATTTTTATTGACTGGCTATCTATTTCAACTAGCATAAATTTTCCCTGTATTGAAACAAAGCATCAACTTATTTCATTAGCATGGTAGTATTTCAGCAAGTGTTGTGCAGTGCCTGTGAAGGACAGAAGAGGGCATTGGATTCCCTAGAACTGGATTTATAGTCAGTTGTTAACTGCCATGTAGGTGCTAGAAGTCAAGCCCGGGTCTTTTGCAGGAACAGCCAGTGCTCTTAACCACTGAGTCATTTCTCCAGCCCGGTATGTCTTAATCTCTGCAATATCCCTAATTGTTCAGAAGGCACATGCATTGCTACCAAATCCAGTGCTGCCAAATCCAGAAAATCAAGATACCGTCTATTCAAAGTAGGAAATAAGATAATTTTTAATATTCCTAGCTGCTATTTATAATTTATGTGTAGGACAATCAGGAGAAAGTGAAGACAATACTCAGGTAGTGGGAACTACATCTGTATGGGAACTATAGTAGAAAAACACATAGAATGGTGATATAAAATATCAACAACCTGCATTCATCCATCACAAAATGCAGAGAAAGACACTGCTGAGGGAGTTACAGAATAAAGAGCATTGGTGTGTGTTAGGAAGAATAACGATAGCTTGGACTAGGGGAACATTATTGGCATAATTTACCATTTCTCACCTCTGAAATTTCTTCAATTTGCCAGAGTTTACTTACTAGCTGACTAATTCCTGGACAAAACATTTTTTCTTCTAGACATTAATCACAAATATCCCTGAAGTATCATATCTTCTAAAATGTCCTTCTGCCACCCTTTTACAGCATCCTGGCTTATTTCAATAATGATT
>NW_008342018.1:8718332-8745328 GCF_000622305.1 Nannospalax galili | reverse complement strand
CTCCCTCCCTCCCTTCCTTCCTTCCTTCCTTCCTTCCTTCCTTCCTTCCTTCCTTCCTTCCTTCCTTCCTGTGGTGGTTTGAATGAGACAGTTCCACATAGGCTCAGTGATTTGAACTTGATCCCTAATTAGTGGTGCTATTTGCAGAGGGTTAGAAGGTGCTGTCCTGTTGGAGGAAGTACATCACTGGAGGTGGCTTTGGGAGTTCATAGACTCATCCCACTTCCCATTTTCCCACTCTGCTTCCTGTTTGCCTTTGAAGATGTTAGATGACTTTTGGCTCTTGCTGCCATGCCTGCTGTTTGAGGCAAAGCCTCCCTTGCCATGGTGGACGCTTATCCTCTGGAAGTGCAAGTCCAAATAAGCTCTTCCTTCTGTAAGTTACCTTGGCCTTTATGTCTATCACAGCAACAGAAAAGTAATAATTTTCCCTTTATTTGGGACAATTACCCACTGCAGGGATTAGTCCCTTCAAACTAGAAGTCTTCAATTTTAAATTTTCTTTTTAGTTTCCTCTAGACTGCACCCAAAGTGAGTTGCTCCAGGAAGATTTGAATAATCATCTATTCTTGTCATCCTAATTCTTCATCTTTGAAGTATGTGTTCTTAGGTTTAAGCAGTCTTTAAGAGCACAATACAAACAAATATTTGTAAAACTCGAATGTGATTAGAATTTGTCTCTTGTCTAGGACAGTAAATTTAAAGAAAATCTAAACAATCTGTGGATGTCATTAATGAGGTTTATAGATTTACTCATATCACTACAACTTTTCCCAGATCACCTGTACTAGAAAGACAGCAAGTATTTGAGATGGTTAATATTTCTTAACAGGATCTAGAATCACCTTAGAGACATACCTCTGGGCACATCTATGAGGAACTATCTAGATCAGGTTAATTACTGCCCAAGTGTATTAGTTACTTTTCTGTTACTGTGATAAAACATCATGACCAAAGAAATTTATAGAAAAAACAGATTATTGGGCTTATAGTTTCAGAGTCTAAGAGGCCATCATGATCAGAGGCATGGCATCAAAGGCAACCAGAACAGGAACCTGAGAACACATTTCTTCAAGCACTTGCAGGAAGTAGAGAGAGAAAACAGGAAGGGCAAGAGGCTATGAACCCCCCAACCCTGCCCCCAGTGATATTCTTTCTCCAGCAAGGCCTCAACTCCTAAATGTTCCGTGACCTTCCCAAAATAGTGGCAGGAATAGAGGACCATATACTAAACATTAAAATGCTTGAGCCTATGGGGGACATTTCTCATTAAAACTAGCACATTATGGTTGTAAGGGAGTTGAGTAGGTTAATTGAATTTGAAAGATCCACCTTAATAGTGGGTGGCACCATTTTCTGGGTTGAGTCCAAAGCTACATATGAAAAGGAGAAAGCTAACTGAAAATGCTGTTCTGTTTGCTGACTCTAGAGGCGATGCAGTCATCTGCCTAAAGATCCTGCTGCCATGACACCCTGACAATGATGGACCATATCCTTTCCAACTGTAACCAGAAGCAAACACTTCCCATAAACACTGGAAATTCATTTAGTTGAGATGAGACTTGTTGTAACACCCTAGCAAACATATACATTTATCCAAATCAAAACTCACATTTTGGAGGCTGGGGAGGTGGCTTAACTGGTAAAACCTTTATCTTACAAGCATGCAGACCTGAATACAATTCGCCTAAAGAGCTGGGCATAGTGATGTACTTTTAATCCCAGTATAGGGACAGCAGATGCCTGGAGCTCAAGAGCCAGGCATGGTGATGTACTTTTAATCCCAATATAGAGGCAGGCAGATGCCTGGGGCTCATAGGCCAGATAGCCTAAACTAATGGATGAGTTCTCTGTCTCTGCCTCTGTCTCAAAGATCAATTAAGTGCCATTACTGATGAATAGGCCTGAAGTGGTCCTCTTTCCTACACATGCAGCTGCACACACAACATGTGCATCTAACACAGATGTACACCCATACACACTGCCACACACACTCACACTCACACATATACATGCAGATATTCAAAGTAATAACAAAAAGAAACATCCTTGGGCCATGACAAGGTTTGATTTTCACTGTCCATTACAGATGCGATTAAGATATTATCACAAAACAGGTAGACCTGGAGGCAAAATTCCAGATTTCTTCTCTTTTCCAATTGCATGAGGACCCTGACAGGATTTTCAAACTCATACTTTTGGGAATGGAGAGATAGATTAACAATTAAAAACACTTGTTGCTGTTGCAGAGGAACCAGTACTAACTTGGGAGCTCAGGATTGCGAGAAACTCCAGCTTCCGGGGGATCTGAAACTCTCTGGCCTCTGCAAGCCATCCATTGTGAACTTATGTTATGCAGGCAAGGTGCTCATACACAGAAATAAAAACAAATAAAATAATTTTAAAAATTAAAAAAACTCACTGTTTTTAATTTGTTAATTTCTAAAATTTCAAATTCACTTGTAATAACTATAAATATTACTAGCATAGACTGAGATATTTCAATATGTGTGTTCAGTGTACACAGATCATTCCTGAGTAATTAGTGTTTTCCTCTCTTTGTCCTTTCTTTATGTGAGGAGAGGATAATAGACATTAAAACACAAATAAAAGGAATGAAATCGGTTTTCTGCTATGCAGTGAGACAAAGGCCCAGGAGAGTAAGATTTGAATTTCTGAGATGCTTTACTTACCTAATGTTCACAAAGAGCAGCTCTCTAAGAAGACATTACAGGGTCTCTGACCTACAAAAATGAGCTTTGGCTGGTCAACTTAACTTGAGACCTTCCTGGCTTTTCATTCTTACACTAAAACTCTTGCCTCTGCATAAGGGCAGATATGAGACAACATATCACTTTGAGTAGGCTGGTTTTTACTACTAAGAGAGGGTGGAGGATGGTGGAGGAGTTCACTCTTTAGATCAGATGGGAAGAACAGATTATTGAGTGTATTATAAGAAATCAGTGGACTGGGAAATAACTGGAGTACCACGTGTAATACAGAGTAATAGCCTCCTGTATCCTCCATTTGGGAGAAGTACTTTATGGTTATTGTATCTTTACATACATATGATTTCTGCTATAGGAAGGAGGACAATCCACATTGGATGGTGTATACTCCTTGGGTATTAGCATGAACAGCTGTGTAAATAATGTGCAGTTGTGCAATCTGTACCATGCAAATAAGGATGATGGAGATTATGACTGTCTTGGATGATCAATGTTAGGTCCTGGTTTGGGTGCCAGGGTACTAGAATGAAGTTCTCTGGTGTGAGGTCACAGCATCCCAGTTTGGGGTTGTTTGGACTGCACTTGTGAAAATTTAGAATGAAGATCAGTGCCATTTTCAAGCCATTTATTTTTGGCCTTTCTGCCTCACTCTTAATTGTAGAATAACCATGAACGTACAATCTGAAGCAGTCCATGAAGTGATCACATAGACATAAATCACAACCTCTCATGGAGCTGAGCATTTCATTAAGTGTTCACAGAGATCTAGAATCCCATTCCACCTTTTCATGGAACTAATGTACTAAGTAGTACATTAAGCTCACAGAGGGATAGAATTGTACTCAGTCATGTAGATGAGCCATCCATTAGGGGATCAGAGGCGGACAGCATTCCATCTTGCCCTATAATTGAGCAATACAACACATTGCACACGAATTCTCAAGATGAACAACTGTGCCGAAGTAAGAGGACATAGAAACACTGTTTATTCTCAGTTCATTTCCATAATCAAGGTGGTCATTTGTGTTATATAACTGACTTTAGCAGAAAAGAATAGATTATGTTTATAGCAAGAAGTAATTTTGTAAGATCGAGTGAGGAGCCTGGCATTCCAGGAGAATTTGGGAGACAGGAGCACTATTTTTCTTGATAATTATATATAAGAGATGCTTCCCAAGAACCAAGGCTTAGGAGAAACAGTCTTAAATCAGGAAGCCAGAAAAAGGCTTGTTTAGCTTTTTAAAAAGATTAATGTGCATTTCAGAGAGAAAGCATACACGAGTTTTCTAAAGTAAACACTCTAGGTAAAGGTAAAATATCTATTTCCAACAAAAAAAAATTTCATTTTTTAAAATTTGTATTTATCTTTATGCAACTCAATTAAAAGCTGTCTATATTCATCTCCATATCTCTACCATGCAGTTTCTTTGAATTCACCTGACGCTTTCTTTTCCCATTCAACCTAAAACATCTATTTGTAACAGTTTTTACATATACTTTTCTTTCAGATTATATTCAGACTGTGATCACCTATCAAATTCACTGATAACCCATGTCTAATCTTCCACAAATTCTCATTAAACTCTCTCTTGCTGTATTTGACATCATGACCTCACCCTTGGCCCTGCTCAAACTGCACTGGCACTCTATTTTAGTATAGCAGACAAGGTCATTCTTCTAAAGTGATAATCAGATCATTGCTCCTCTTTGCACAACTTCTCAACCTCCTCACTAGTCATCTTGGTAAGAGGCCATCCATTTTCAGTGTTGCCCCCCACATCATCAATTTGCTATTCTGTCTCCTCCTCTTCCAGGTGTTATCACCTCATTACCCTGTTCATCATTCAGCTATGTGCATATGCTGTCATCCTTAGTGTTAGTTTTATACACCATTCAGCTATTTGATGATCTTCATGGCCTTTATTTATGCCTAGACTATCTCTACAATACTTGCAGTTCTCAGTTCTTTCCTCAAATAATACCTTCCCACTGGGGATTCATCTCAACACCTTATTTGAAAATGCAAGACGCTTTTACTTCCTGTCTTCCTTAATTGTTCTTTTGAAAGCATTCCTTTTCTTTATATTTATTTAAATTTCTTACTTTATGCCTCTCCCCACTACAAATGTAAACTTTTCCAGCTCAGGGAATGTTGGGTGCTTTGCACAGTCTTGAATATCCAGTATTCAATTAATCCTATCTGCGTCAATGAATAAAGGGCAGGTAGTAGTTCATATTTACTATGCATACCGTGATATCTTGTTATCATTTTCATAGAAGAACTGTGAAATATTTAAAATATAATGCAGAATAGATGTTCTGAATGAATCTACAAAGTGGAGAGAGAGAGACAGAGAGAGAGAGAGAGAGAATCTATATGTCTATGCATCTGTGTGTCTTGTCACTGGTGATTAAATCTAGCACCTTGCACATGCTTGACAAGTACTCTACCACTCAGCTGTGTCCCCACCAACAGGTATATGTTCTTAGTTGATATCTAATATTATTTCTAAGCCCAGAGAAATACCGCCAATCCCTTTCCCTTAGATATACTCTCTGAGTTCCGCATGTTCAACCCTCTACAATGACTTTCCTATCTTTCCTTTGTTCATGTTTGCTGAAGCAAGAACTCTTAAATGTTCATAATGTACCTAAGATATAAAGTAGAATTTTCTATTATAATTCTAAATTTTTTCCTTCTGAACACTTGCAATCCCAAAATTACACAAACTTTAACAAACCTTGCAAGTACAACTTTTAACAATGCAAATTAATTTATGTTTTCAACTAAAGTCATACCTATTATCTTTCTTAAGGGAGAATGAAAATTGACTAAAAAATAGTTTAACAAGAACTGTGGTAGTTTGACTTTTATGAAAACTCCCTTTCCAAACCATAAAATTAATATCTTTTATTCTATTAAATGTTTTTTTATTTATTGTAATTTTTATAAAAACTTTATTGAGAATTTCATACATGTATATAAGGTTTTTTGATCAAATCTATGCCCACTCCCCCCCAACATTCCCCCTCTGAAGAGGTAACCCTAAAATCTTTTAAGTATTAGATACTTTTGACATTTTTGGCCTCTGGAACAGAGTATGTTGCTAACAGGCCCAAGGACATTTTGACTTTTAGCCAAGAAACTGGCTACATTTCTTTGGGGTCTTTTTACCCTAAATGCCTAGCCAATTTCTCCCTCCTATTCTTATCACACCATCCTCTGAAGGGGTTACCCAAATTGTCAGTAGGGAATAGGGATGCCGACCATTCTGGCTTCTTCCATGCTGATCAGGGATGCAGGGTGAGGCAATTGGAGTACCCCTTCAGTGGGTCTATCTAAATGACTCCCAAATTGCATAACTTTTGTCTCTAAGGGAAGAAGAAATCTTGAATAGGAGATATGAAGGAGAAGTAAAGGCAAGAGCAATTAGCAGGGAACTAGAAAAATGTCAAAACGGCAATTTTCAAATGTTCATATGAGAGTCCATTGGAGTTTCTTGACAAGGGCTTCCAAAAGCATCCCTCTATTGGGTTCTTCCTCATTTTTCTTTTGTCTTCCAAGGCTAGACGAGTTGGCTGGGAAGATTTATTCTTTTGAATTTTTAGTTTACCTTTCTTTTGTCTATTGAAAATTTTCATGCATAAAGGAATTCATCCAATTGACAGGCTTAATGACCAAACATATCTTTTTTTTGAACTGGATTCTAATTGTGGATGATTCTAATTAAGTTGATGGGGGAAAATTAATATAATGTGGAAGTAATGAACTATGACCTCAGTGTAACTTTTCTGTGCAGTAGATGAGTAAGTAGTGACAAATGTAATGGACAAAACCTTATATACTCCTAGGAATAAGTGTGCTTGTTGGAAGCTTCTACTTGCACTGAAATCACAAGCCCACTCTAGCTGTCCTCAGACTGAGATAAGACAAGGCAGACAACCACAAAAACTGCAATCTGTCAGCACCTTGAAGAATCCTGCCTCTTGCAGTGTGGTCTTTGAGGAACATCTGCTACAATGTGTCTTATTTATTAAGATAGGTAAGATTGCACTGGCATCTTATCGTATCACTGGGAAATGTCACAATTTAACACTTGCCAGAAAATTCTGCTTTTTAGTAAAACTGCTGAATGTTTAAATTCTTTTTTTCTCAAGGTTTTTTTTATTAACCTTTTGTGAATTTCCTAATAAAAACATCTTAATCAATTTTATACCCCCTTCCCCATCCACAACACACTATAACCTCCTCCAACTGGATTCATGTATCCTGTCATATATGATATGCCCTAATGAGTTAAGTTAATGTACCAAGATGTCCCTCCTTGCAAGTTTATCCAATGGGTCTAGTCAGCCTATCTAGAGTCTTTCTCTTAAGGAATATCAACTCTCCCTCACCCAGAAGTAATCAGCCTCCAATAGTTCTTTGGCTAAGGTTGGGGCCTGAGGCCTATTTCTTCAGTTCTATCCTGGGTCCTGGGATTTGTCTGATTGAGTTTTCATGGATCTTGTGCATGCTGACACCATTGCTATAAGTTCATATGAGGAAGGTACCATGAACTTGGAGGACTCTGTTTCCTTATGGTCATGCACATCCTTCCCTAGCTTTTACAATCTTTTTGCCCCCTCTTCTGCAATGAACCCTGAGATCTAGATGGGTGAAGTTTCATAAAGGAATCCTGTCTACGGAATCATACTCTGTGGACTCTTATTCTCTACATTTTGTAGCCTTTTGTGTTCATTGCCCTCTGTTTCATGAGGAAGCTTTTCTTATTACAGTTGAGAGATGCATTACTATTCTCTCTATCCCTTTTTCCACTATGTTCTGTGAGTGTTAGGTGTAGAGTTCCATTGTAGATGTGTCACTTAGGGTTGGGCAGCTCAAAGAAACTTATTTATTCTTTGTGTGTGACTAATTGTGGAACTCTGTAATAGTTTCTGTCTGTTGCAAAAGAAGCTTCTTTCATGAGTAGTGACTGGAATTCTTGTCTGTAAATATAAGGATCCATGCTTAGAATATAGTAAGAAATTACATTTGTCTAGGAATGTGACAGAGGTAGGGTTTTCTCTAAGATCTATGACCTCTCCAGCCATGTATATTTGGCTTTATTAACAATGCCACACATGAGTTACATTCCATTAAGTGAGCTTTATTTAGGTTCAATTAGGTAGCTGTTGATTACCCACAAGGTAAGAGTGCCACTACTGTACAAATATACTTTGCTTTGCAGATCATTGTTGTGGTTATTAGGCTTGAAAACTGAGACTGGATTGTTGACTGATTTTCTCCCTTAACAGCTTGCATAGTGTCCTGAAAACACTGAGGGCTAGTGTGAGAGAGAGGAATAGTAGGAGACTGGTATTACCAAAGGCAAAATGAGTAAAATGGGTTTATTTAATTAGGAGGGGAAGAGAAGGGGTTATTCAAGGAATCTTCTGGGTAAAGTGGAAGAAAGAGTTCAAGAGAGAGGGGCATAGGAGACAGGTATTATCAAGGGGAAATGGGGAACATGGGATACTGGGGATGGAGGATGGAGGGTAAGATAGGGTGAGAGAGAAGAGATAAATAATTCTTAGCTGGAATGAAAAACCAGAGGGAAATGTATTAGTTCAAAAGCCTACTGAAAAATTACATATCTAATATTTGTGCCTGAGTGCATGTGTATAGCTGAAGGCTATATAAAAAGAAACTCAGCCCAGACTCCATTCTAGTTGTTGGTCAGGGTAGTCCAAGAAACTTCCAAAATTACACAGGCTCTTGTCACAGCCCTTGATTACTTCCAAGAACTTGAAAGTAAGACCATATTGCTGAAGACAGGATATACATCAGACACAGGACTTGGAGAAATAGAGCTGAAACTGACCTGGGAATCTTCCTTGAAGACTGAATTCCCTATAATAGCCTAATTGGCATATATTCTTCTGTACTGAAAATCTCAAATCCACCAATATGATTAGTGACAAGGATGACGTGACAAATCCTATAAAAATCTGTAGGTATTTTTTGGTACAGGCCTTCATTTCTACAGAAGAAGCTTAGACTGGAGCTGTGCGTACAAAAAAGAAGAATAATTTCCTCCTCAGGATTTTGAGTATGGCTTGAGTCTTCTCCATAGGCAAGATCAGTTTTGGGCTAATTTCTTTTTTTTTTTTTTGTAGCAAATTTTTAATGGTTTGATTGGAAATTTTTGTTGTTGTTGTTTATTAGCAGAAGTATTTCATTACAACAGCATTAACCTATTAAATAAAACAGTTTTCTGAGCTAGGCTGCACCTCTTACAAAATTGGCTGTACATTTTTAGGTTTACAGTTGAATTATTACGGTTATACAATATTGTACTCAGTATAAAACCTATAAGACATAAAATTAAATGAGGTTTTAAACTTTGAAAAGGATCTCCATTTCATTGTTAAAATACACAGTTTCATACAGAAAAATTCATTTTAAGGCAATTGACATTGAGACGGTTTCACACGCATTTCTAATCTCTCTATATATATTACTGGTCACAGTCGCTTACTTTCTGAGTTCCTTGGCATCTGACTATGAATATAAACTCATCAGATAGACAGCCTTCCTCTCCCACTAGAGCCTCCATACTCTGTCATCCCTGCCACTGTCCACTGAGTTGTCAGGACCCCCATCTATTCCCCCCTATCTGCCCTTACCTGGCAGGGGAGATACCATGATCTGGCTAATTTCTTTTTAAAAATATTTTACTTATTATTTTTATTTTATGTTCATGAGTGTATTGCCTGCATGTATGTGAGTCACCCGTGTTGTGCAATGCCACAGAGGTCAGAAGAGTGTTATCAGACTCCCCTGGAACTGGAGTTAATGATGGTCCTTAGTCTGTGGGTGCTGAGAATTGAACCTGGATCCTCTGAAAGAGCAGTCAATGATCTTAACCTCTGAGAGCTATCTCTCCAGCCCCTCAGGCTAATTTCTTTAACCAGGTAAAGGTGATAAATACCATTGTCTATAATTTGCTTCATTTCCTCATTACTGTTTATTCTTTATGGGATACAAGATATGTTTGCCAGCTTTTCATTACTGTAACAAAATAACTGTACATGAAAACTTCCAAGAGAAAAAGCCCATTTTGATTCATGGTTTCAGAGGCTTTATTCCATCAACAGCTGGTTCTATTTTTGAGGAGCTGGAATGAGGAAGAGCATAATGTCAGAGAATGCCCGATGGAGCAGGCTGTTCACTTCATGATAGAGAGGAAAAGAGGCAGGCAAGAAGGAACCAGGGGCATGATGGACCCTTCAAACGCACATTGGGTTACCTACTTCCTCAACTCAGGCCCCACCTCCTAATAGCCTGTTCAGTATGAGGTCATCAAGGGATGAACTTGAAGTTACTTCCCTCCTGATCCAGTCACTGCTTAATATTATCATTAGCCTGGGACTCATCCTACAAAACATGAGCAGTTTGGGCCATTTTATACCCAAGTCATAGCCCAGGGATATGATGCAAGGTACAGAAAATAAACAAAGATTCAGTAGCAGCTTTTCATGTATAAGTGTATTAATGTGTTCATAACATTTATGCATTTTTTAGAAAATATATATTTTGCCATTGAATATAGAGAGATAGAAAAAACTACCTTAGCAATTCAATGGTGATTTCTTCATTGGTAGTCTGTGGACCTGGAATTATAATAGTGATGGAATTATGTAATATTAATAACAATATTTTTCATAAAGGTTCTTGATATCCAGATTCCTTCACTGTACATATATGTGGAGGTCAAAGGAAAACATCAGGTATTTGTCTCTACATGTATTGCTTGAGTCAGGGTGTGTTTACATTGATTTTCCTTGGCATACTCCAGTCTAGCCGGCCCAAAAGATTCTGGGGTTCTCTTGTCTTTACCTCCCAGCTCCTCACAGGGACAATGGGACTACAGTGCTTCTTCTATGCTTTTGATTTTAATTGGATTATAGGAATTCAAATTTGGGTCCTCATACTTATGTGGCAAGTACTTTCACCCTCTTAGTCATTTCCCCAACCCTGAACCTGCATTTTAAAATGTATTTCATGACTTCTATCCCTATATACCAACAGTGTGCAGGCACATAAACATACATAAAAAGTACATATAACTGAAATTAACATAATGTAAAATTTATGATTTTATTTCAGTTAATATATCATAATACTTAAATGTATGGAGGTCAAATTAGTGTAGCAGTAGAATTTCATAAAATACAATCTCCATTACAGGAATCAGGGGATTTAGGGTCAAAAAAGTAAAATTTGCACCCTAAGTGTAGGAAGTAAAACATGAATGTACCACACCTGAAAGCACATCATACAATGATCAGAGGCTTTCATTATGTTTTAAACACCATTTCATTTTGAAAACAGCACATCAAAAGAGAAAGAAAAAGACCTAAAGAAAGAAAATATCAAACAGTATCACTGAGTGAGCATGGCTTCAGGAAAAGTGTCCTCTGCCCCCCAGGAGAGGCCCTTCCTATTCATTTGTCATCACAAGCTAATTTAACAAATTAACCCAAGGTAGTGTGGAACACGGATCATCTCAATTATAGCACTGCAGCTTCTATTATGGTTCCATTATTATTCTATTCTACTTAGATCCATGTTAATAAGTCTCACGAATAATTTTGACTCATAATTCACTGGAAATTTCTTCTCCAAGAGCCCACTTATTAAGCATAATTATTCAAGATTCACATTTATTATTATAATTTAGCACAATTTCAAAGATGGAAATTCTCATTATTCCAAAGCAAGTGACATTATACTACAAATAGCAATAAGAGCAATGAATGTAAAAATGTAATTTTTAATGTTCCCGAATGCTCAGAAGTTACTGGGGGACAGTGTTCTACTATGAGCCTTTTGACCTACAATCATTGGTCTGTCACACAATGGCATATAGACTTGCCAAACCTCACTTGTTTGTACTTTGTATACAGTAAAATTTATAGGTTATTATTAAGCCTAAGTAAAGAAATTGACTAAATTCCTTACTTGTTATGTTTCATTACATCTTGCTCAATAAATATTCTGGACAAAATCCCAAACAGAAAAATATTTCCTAATCATTATTATTGCTAAATGGCAGTGCATACTTACCAATTTGGCAAGCTTATGATTACATTGATTGAAATGTCTTCACATATTATCAACTGCTTCATCAACTGAGTTCTCATCCTCATAAAGATTGTTTTTCCATATGCTACCAGACAGTACCAGTTTTCAATGACTTTGTGGATCAGTTTCTCAGTCTAGATACTCACCAGCCAAGGGACAGTTAGCTGACTTCTGCCCAAACAAAGAGAAGGTTTGCTTTTGCCTTGGCACATGTTTTGAATTAATTAATATTAATTCCACACATATCCTTGGTGATACACCCATCAAGCCCCACCCAGTGTAGTTCAAACTTGTTATTTTTGGTTTATAACACTCATAACCATGGCCTTCCTTTGCATTATAGTACTTTGTTTTTTACTGAATTACAAATATTGGATATTGTTCCTTTGAATAAGAGTCCCAGAACTTACTAATTTTCTTATTTAATGGATTGCAAGCAAGATGATGGAGAAGGCACATCTAATGGAGATTTTCCAATTTTAATACAGAATATGCATTCTTTCATTTTCACTGAAACAAATTAAATGAGAGAACACAAAATTCAGTAACTCATTTGAGCTTCTCCATGGTGTGTATTATTTGAGGATATGGAATTAAAAAGTGAAGTGGTAAATTTTTATTAAGAGAAAATAAAACACTTGAAGTAAATATGCACCAAAAGTAAAGATATATACCTGTGACAATAGGTAGACATTGATTTGAATTTCTTTTAGAAGACATGTAGATCAGTAATATCCTAAACAAAAATTTGCGTATGTGATTTATTCTCTTTCCTCTCATAAAATGGACATAGATAATTGCAGGTGATTACCGCCAGAGGCTGTCACAAATGCATGCCTGAAAAATAATAAAAACCAAGTTGAGCTGCCCAGTGTCTGAATATTTAATTCAAATATACCTTGTATCATAATGTAGTAGTATCCCTAAAGAAATTAGGTAAGTCCAGACTCAGAAAAATGATCCCAGGAGAGGACTGGGGGCAAAGTGAGCAAGCAAAAGTATCAAATAGAATATGAAATGTGAACTTGTAACTTACTGCCTTAAGAAAAATAGCCAAGTTCACAATTATATATTAAATAATTCTGGATAGAATAATATAAATATAAAAAAACAATTACTGTGGAAGTGGTTGTCAATAAATTCAGTACAGACAAAAAAATTCAAATTTGCTTAATTTATTTGTTTATTTTTGAGGCAGGATCTCAATATTTAGCATTGGCTAACTTGAAACTCACTGTGTAGACTAAAATGGCCTTGAACTCACAGCCATTCCTTTGTCTCTGTCTCCTGAGTGCTAAGATTAAAGAAATATGCCACCAATCACTGAAAACATATTTTACTGTACTGCTGTGTGTGTATATGTGTGTGTGTGTCATTCTATGCTCTAAAATAAAAAGAAATAACGAAATTTGTTAAATAACACCACAAGAGGTGTACAGTAAAAGTGACTTTATGCTTGATATACAATGTGCACATGAGAAAATAAGATTCAGGAATTATTCCAATTTAAGCAAGATTAAAATACTCAAATGGGGGCTGGAGAGATGGCTCAGTGCTTAAGAACACTGGTTATTCATGCAGAAGACCTGGGTTCGAATCCCAGCACCCACATGACAGCTAACAACTGTCTGTAACTCCAGTCCCAGGGGATCTGACACCCTCTTCTGACCTCCGCTGGCATTACACGACAGGAGTGCACTTCTCTACATTGAGGCCATACATGAATACACATAAAATAAAAATAATAAATAAAAATTTTAAAAAATTCTTCAAATGCCCATGGAGTTAAATTTGTGTCCCTTAATGTCCTTCTGTGTGAGTCCATCCCCTGGAACCTGACTAACTTACACCCTTAAAGAAGACTGACTCTCCCCCACCCAGCAGCTATCAGCTGCCAATTGTTCCTCAGTAGAGTTTGGATATATAATGGAGTACCTGACATCAGGAGGGGGTATCTACAGGGTGTAGGTGAGGGAGTATAACTATGATTAAAATACATTATATGAAATTCACAAATGTCAATTTAAAAACATTTTTAAAAAGAAATCAGAAAGGAGTGAAGGAAAAAGAAGTTAAAAAAACAGTGAAAATATAAATCACTGGAAGTTTTTCAATAGTAAGAGGAAAGAAAACAAAATAATTTAAGCCTAGATTATAAAAAGTGTCTGTTATATGTAATGATCATCTCATATGTTTGTTGGTTTTAATCAATACAAAGAATACATGTAAATATGCACACACATATGTGGAAAATAAAGGTATATTTATTAACCAGATTAGTGCCTGTTCATAAAAATACACACACACACACACACACACACATATACATACACAGGATTTTATAAAATATTTTATGAAAGAAAAAAAGCATTCTGAATAGGTAATGAAAAAAAACCACAAAGATATAATCATAGAACTCATGAATTTAGCAAGTCAATATGACAACAAAATACTATAAACTCTGATATGTTTAACAAAGGAAATTAACAAAATTTTAATTAGAATAGTCTATTTGAATATGGTGTCTTAAAGACTGACAGGCAGATAAAACAAGCCAAGTTATCAAACAGTTAGAAAATACTGAGCCACCAAATTATTGAGGGTCCATGTCAGTGATTATTGAACAAGAATTTGACAAGGGTGATGGAGAAGCTGTGTGCAGAGACATTTTAGGTGGAAGGTTCAGCCAGTGCAATGTCCTGAGGATTCTCATTTTTAGTGGGTACTGGGACAACAAACGGCTATTGTAACTGAAGAACAGAGTGAAAAGGTTGAGGCAAGGGGCTGGGGAAGGGGGAGTTTGCAGACAATTCTTGAAAAGGATTCAAGCATTCTAAGAGGAAAATGGGAACTAATACCTACAGATAGCTCCTCCCAGAAGTTTAATTTCAGAAGAACTACAAAGAGGGAACAAGATTAGGTAAAAGGGAAGAAATTCTTTTCTATTGCTTTTTGTTTCATTATTTTTTTTTCAGAACATAGAAACAGCATATTTTCTTTACAAAGGAGAGAGTGGATTCCAGTGACCCCAGGGGAAAAAATCAAGTTTGCTGTTTCCTTAAAGGAAACTCTTAGTGACAGAAAGAAAAATTATATAATTATGTAGCCAAAGATAGGCTGGGAGACCAGACCGAATAAGAGGAAGATGAGAAACCAGATGCTCATCCTGAAATCTGTATATATCTTGTGCATATTTTATAAAACTTGCTGGTTCTCTGGGGTGAGTGCCAGGTTATGTCTCATGGGCCTTCACATGGTACTAGGTTAATTACACACCATATGCCACCATGCTAATTGTCTTTCACAGAGTACTAAGTTAATTACTATCACATGCTAATAGGTTAATTACCTTCCTCATCATACTAGGCTAATTACCCTTACTGGTACTAGGGTAATTACCCTTACTTGGTACTTGGTTAATTACCTTCACATGGTACAAGGTTAAGTATCCTTCAGATGGTACTAGGTTAACTAACTCACATGGTACTAGGTAGTAGAAATATGGTACTAGGCACCAAAATTGCCTATACATATTATTAGGTTAATTAACCTTCATATGATGCTGGGTTTACTACCCTCACATAGTGCTAGGTTAATGACCCTTAATGTGGTTTCAGATTTCCCTCCTTTGTTCCTTGAGTACAAATTAAGGAGGACATCATTCTGTGATCTCCTGGTTTCACTGAAAGGCAATATTCATGTAGTTAGTAGCACTAGCTTCTTCCTACCATTGGCTAACCTCCACTGCTGATGAGATAATTTTCCAGAAGCAGTGACCACTTCAGAGAAATAAGATATAATCTCACAAATGAACCAGGCTACCACACAGTGAAGAACAAAGGCACTGCACTCGTTTTGTTATGGAGGAGGATTTGTCCTTTCCATCCTCTAGTGGATTGTAACCCATGATAACATCTTGATTTCACTCTAGTTGTACTCATTTTGTATTTTTGGACTCCAGAAGTATGCCAGAATACATTTATGTTAGTTTATACCACTTGGTTGTTACAGCAATCAAGGCAAACTCATTATACATTAAGAAAAATCTCATACATTTTTACGCAGATGTACGTATTCTATGACAGAAGAACATTGTATGTTAGAGACTTTGGAAGAATATACTACATCTTGGAAAATTGAATCTCAGAGTCCCAAGATCTTGTTCCCTTGTTGAATCATAATCACATATTCACAACATATACAATATAATGTACAAAATATCATAGGGATAATAGTATACATATCTATTGCTAAATTGACATAAAGGAAATTCATGAAAGTCCTCAATTTTAAATAGTATTTTTTTTCCGTGCCATGTACCTGCTATGCCCTTTGCTCCAACTATGGGTTTAACATGACTTGGTTTGTTAATGGAAGGCCAGTCAATATAAGGAAGAAGGGTCTCATTTATTGCTGCTTCTGATAGTTGAGAAGAAGAGTATGATTAAAGTGACTGGTATAGTATGTAAAGGAGTATGAGATGTGAGAGACTTTTGAGGTCTGGTCCATGTCCCCACCAAGGTAATCTGAAAGCCCCCACCTGTCATCTCATGACTACACTTACCTAAATTAGCTAAAACTTATAATGATCACTTGACCCTTCTCTATAAAAATCAGAGATTGTTATTCATTGTCTCTCCCTCATGGAGTGATTTGTTATGTGATGTTATCATACACAATACAACAGGCAGAGTAACTGTAAGACAATGTTAGAATATCTAAAATATTAAAGAGCACCCCCCGACCCTGATACTGAAATTTAAGGCCTTAGTGGGACCACTTACATGGTGTGTGGTAACACTGAATGCCTTTAGAAAAAGCTGTATGGACACCTACCAATATAGAAGCTACTTAAAGTATATACATATACAATATAAAAAGAGATTAAGTATCGTAGTTACTTTATAACAGGGGGAAATTTTCCATAATAGACACTATAGAAAAAGCCCAATGCCAGGAATGGACTTCATCTTTTGAAACTGTTGACTAGTTATCCTGTAGACTCTCAAACGATACTGGGCATTGCTCTTGCTCTTGATTATCCATCAGAACTTGATAACTCTACTGCTGAAGACACTATATAAAAGAACCATAGAACAAACAAGGAAAAATCAAGCTTGTGCTATCTGCAAAGTCTCATCTTTTACTGTCTATCTTTCACAGTGTTGGAGGTGCTATGCAGGCTACCCGAAGAGAAAATTTAATATGAACCTTACACAGCTATTAATCCTGTAAACTAAAACAAGTGGCCTGGCAAGATATGCCTACCCATGCAATAGTGGCATGAATTCTACAGGAGTGACCAATTACTTTCTAATTCTATATAAGCTCTGCTTCATGGAATGAAACTCATACCTGACATTGGTATCAGACCTAGGAATCTAAGAAGAGACAGGCCATGGGTAATGAGGGAGTGTCTAATAAAACTATTCAGGTAGGCAGATATAGTATTAAAATGATTTCTAATGCCTTATTGTTGTACTCATAGGTTAATGAATGTCTCACCTTGCAGCTGAGGCTCTTCCTTAAGCAGTATGCGGTGATTAACACAGAGAGCTACACTGATGAACATGCAGAGAATAAGAGGCTTCAGGCTACTTGTCCCTGAATAGAACACCTAAATTGAACCTCTGTTTCCCAAGTCTCAGAGATCATTGAGGAAAAGGGGACAAAAAGATTGTAAGAGGCAGAGGAGGTGGACGACCACAAGGAAACAAAGTTTTCCAGACAGCTGGTCAGTTACTCATGTGAAGTCATAGCAACAGAGACAACATGCACAAGTCTCATGTAAATTCAAGCCAGATAAATCACATCATAGATGTGAGGAAGGGTTTCTCCAACCCTATCTGAGGAACTTTTGGCAACCAATGACTGCTAGGAAGGGGAGATTGAATTTTGTTTAAGGATGAGACTCTTAGTTCTTTTGGGGACACAACTCTTTATCTATCTATCTATCTATCTATCTATCTATCTATCTATCTATCTATCTATCTTATCTATCTATCATTTATCCATCTATCTATCATCTATCTATCATCTATGTATCTATGTATCTATGTATCTATCTATCTATCATCTATCTATCTTCTATTTATCTATCTATCATCTATCTATATCTCTCTCTATCTTTTTTATCATCTATCTATCTATCTATCTACCTATCATCTATCATCTATCTATCTATAATCTATCTATCTTCTATCTATCATTAATCTATCTATCATCTATACATATGATGTATATATATTATGTACATATTAGAATACAGAAATTTTTGAAAGTTAGAAAGGGGCATATAGATATAGGAGATCTGAATAAGAATCTAAACATGATCAAATACACACACACATATATGTGTGTGTGTGTATGTGTGTGTGTGTGTTGGAGAAATGGCTCAGCAGTTAAGAGCACTGTTTTGCAGAGGACTGGGGTTCAGTTCTGAGCACCCACATGGCGGTTAACAATTGTCCATAACTCCAGTTTCAGGGGATCTTTCCTCCTCTTCTGATCTCCTTGGACACTGAATGATACAGATGCACTGACATTCATGCAGACAATACACTCATATACATAAAACAATAAATTAAAATATATATTGTATGAAATTCACAAAAATTCAATAATTTTTAAACAGCAAAAAGAGAAAGTCATCAATTAAATACTTTTAAATGTTACTAATTTTTATTAGCATATATTTGCTGTACAGAGATGTATTTAATTATGACATTTCCATACATACATATCATGCATTTGATTATATTTATCCCCCTTCACTTGGCTTCTCATTATAACTCGAGTCAGAAATATATGCTATATATTTTCAAAATGGTTTGTTTCCAGCATATGACTTAACCTAACTGAAATTTCTAGCCATTTCAAATATACTAGCAGAAAATACCAGTCCTTTGGAAAGATAGAGGTCTTCATTACAATTTGTTGATAATGTATCATGATATGCGAACAGCATAAACAACAAGTGCATTGATTTCTGTATTAGAAGTACCACATGGGTCATGTCGAGGGGTACAGATTATTCCTAATCCTGTTATGTATTTGTGTCTTAGCAAAACAAAATAACAACAAAAATTCCACCTATCTTGGGCCATCAGCTTCTTTTACAGCAAGCAGTAGGCAAGCCTGCTGATTGTCCTACAAGGAGATATTAGTTCATACCTTCTGCTCTCTTGGTGAAAATGGAGCCTTAGAAATTTTCCAAGTAAAGTGTAGTCAGGGCCAGTGCCCTTGACCAACTGAAATATGCAGATATTCTCTGAGAACATGAAAGAATCTTTCCATGGTCCACCTTTCTCTCTTATTATATTTAAGCAATGAAAATTTTCAATTATTATCCACTGATTGGTTTAACAGAGTCTATTATTGGGCTTTCTATGACTGTAACAAAAACCTGACATGATTAATTTATAAAAGGAAAAGATTAATTTTCAGATCATAATTTTGGAGAGTCTGAGTCTATGGCGAGGCAGTAACTATGGCAGTAATTTCTGGTGAATCAAAAACCTGCTGACCCCAGAGCAGTCAGGATGAAAAGGAAGAGGGGAAGATCCCATGTACATGTCAAGCCAAGCTGCACTACTGACAAAACTTCACAAAAAGTGATCTGATAAAAGCAATTCCCGAAGCTGAAGACATTAAGAGCACCAGCTGCTCTCTTCCAAAGAAGCAAAGTTAAATTCCTAGTACCTATGTCACCATGTCAGGTTGGCCACAACTGCCTGTAACTCTAGCTCCTGGGTGTCCAGTGCCCTCTTCTTGCCTCTGCAGGCAACTGCACTCATATGGTGTGTGTGCATGCATACACACAAACACACACACACACATACACACACACACACACAGAGAAAGAGAGAGAGAGAGAAAGAGAGAGAGAGATAGTAAAAATAAACATTTAGCTAGGCATGATGGCAAAAGCCTTTAATCCCAGCATCAGAAAACAGAGGCAGGTAGATCTCTGTGAAATCAAAGGCAGCCTTGTTTGCATATACTTAGCAAAATCCAGACCAGGTGGGGCTACATCCTGTGATTGATCGCAACTTAACCTATAAGAGCCTATAATAAATGGCCTCCGTGAAATTGTAGTTCTGGTACTAATGCAGATAAAAATTAAAAGCAAAATTGAGCTTTATTTTGAAAGTACAAGCAATATGAGACTAAATCAGCAAGTTGTGCTTCAGACTGTACCACATTACCTACTTAATTAGTAGACAATCTTAAGCAAAAATTAACAATAATAATAAGAAAATAAGTAAATGATCTAGTTATGCCATATTGAAATATTACATGGTTATGCCATAACATATATGTCTTAAATTTTTCATATTCTATATCCTTGAATGATAATCAGTTTCTCATACCAGAAGGTAGTTTTAAAATCACACATTTAATCATTTACTACCTTATGTTTACCAAATATGCTCTTATTTTCATAAATCTGAACGTTTATTCACCCTTGAAACAACTGATCACTCAAGAAACTTTCATGAATGTAATTTAATATTAAAATCTGACCTCACAAGATGAAAGCATATCAATTACTTTTTTTTTGAGGCAGGATCTCCTGTAGTACAGGGTGGACCTGAACTACCAGGGGGATATATGATCAACACTCATTATATACACTTTTTGTGTTTTCCTCTTGTGAACTTTTGCCTATGGAAGTGATTCCAAAATTAAAGATGAGACAGTAAAATGATGTTTCTAGATATAAGTATTTTGACTTAGATTGTCTTTAAAGACAAATATAACTGAAAAGCTATAGTAGCTTCTATGGAAACTGATATCAACATGAAAAGTACTATTATTCATTTAGTTGTTCATTATCTTTCTATTGCCTTGTGAACTTTCTTTACTGTCTGGTTACTATCTGTTGTCAGATGTATGGTTCCAAGCATTTTCTCTCATTCTTTAAGTTGTACCTTTACTCTGCTGATTGATTCTTTTGATGTGTAAAATCTTTTTAAGTTGATATAATACCATTTGCTAACTTGTTTCACTGTGAAATTGGAGTTAACTTCAAAAATTCTTTGCCCAAGGCAGCATCCTGAAGTGTTTCCCCGATCATCTTCTGTTTGTTTAGGTGTTTCAAGACTTATATTTAAGTTTGTGATTCTTAGGATATCACTCTCTAAATTTCTATAGAATATTTTAATTGGTTCAAGAATTTTATACAATGCTGTTTGATAGTAATTAGATTTTTGTCTCCCCTTTCCAAACCCACCTTCCTAACTCCCTGACTTCATGTGCTCTATTAGTATTTTTCATTTTCTCAATTCCCTTCTTTGCCAATTTCATATAATGTACTGAAATATAAAATATAATGTATCATTGTTTCATAAGTAGGCATCTCCATTGCAAATACCCCTAGAGTTTCTTCACAGTAGATTATCCACTGAGTCACAAAGTAGATTAAAATTTCAAAGTATCAATTCCAAGCTTACAATAATTCTTCAACATCTTCTAGCATTATAAAATAAATCCTATATCCCTAGTGCATATTTTTTATGAATAGTGGAGCATATTTTCTACTTTCCACCTCTTAACAGCTGTCTGGTGTTCTTTCCCTCTCCATTCTAAGCTGAAGCATCGTTATAAATCCTTTGAATGGGTGTACTCTAGCCTTGATTTTACATTCTAACCAAGATATTTTATGGCATGTCTGAGACTACACACCTTTCCAAATTCCTTGCCAAATATTAATTAGTAGTTTTATAGCTTGGTTTCAAGGTCCAAGGGGATGTACTTTTAAAAAGAAATATTAAACAGTTCCTGTCATCATATTTTAGGCTTTACCTCTACAAAGAACACTAAAACGAGAATAACATTTTTCCCATGAGGAAATAGGGAACATGTTGCACCCCAGGCAAAATTGCAGCAATAATCTTTCTGCTTGCATTTCCTTTCTATATTTATCAAATGTTCTCCTCTTTCCCTCTCCAGCAAAACTGTCTCCAAATACTTTACCACTGAACTTCAATACAGAGGACTTGAACAGAACTGATTACAGGCTGAACTGACCCCATTCTTCTTAGTATCAGGAAGGGACACTTTTACGTACAAGCTTTTCTAATTCTGTGAGTGTTAGGCAAAAATCATGATTTCTTCCTGTGAAATCCTCCTTATATCTCTCCCTTCTTTCATCCTATCCAACATGCAATGGTTGTATGTTCTCTCTAACCCCTCCACAAACCCCCTCTTTTACAATGGGAAGACCTCTTCTTACTATTCTTATGGAATCATAAATAATTTTTATCAATGAATATAGCATTAACATTTTTTACTATGTTCCAACATCTAATAACAATATTCTCAATCAGATACTCTAATATTATCCCACTTTTACATGACTAACAATTAATAATACATACCTGTAGCACATTTATTAAATTAATATATAAATTATTATTGTATATCAAAGTAGCATTTTTTTCTAGCATCCTTAGTTAGTTTTCTCTTATCTTAAGTGATGATTATTTACCCACGTGTGAGATTTTCATGAGATGCCCAGACATACAGTGCAATCTCTACACCTACGGCTCAGGGAACATGATGGAAGACATCATTGAAAGTTTGTAAGAGCCAGAGGTACAAGACACCAACTGCTAGTTAATGCATTCTAGACATGATAGGAAAGCTACATCAATGAATTCTCCATAGCATGGTAGTCTAACAAGATGTACATGATGGCAAAATCAGTTAATATGCCAGCTGGATGGGAGAAATTTCATATGATCCCACCTCAATATGAAGAGCTACAGGTAATCAATTGATGTTTTCTCCAGACACTAGCACCTGTGAGATTATTCCAAGTGGACATCCCTAAACACATATACACATGAGTACTGCTAGATGGACTCAGTACATTGTATATGTATATTTATAAATTTATGTATGTATATGTAACAATAATAAATAGGACAAGAAATAACTCCAGTTCCAGGTGATCTGACAGCCTCTTCTGTCCTCCGCAGGCATTGCACAACAGGAGTACACTTACCTACATGCAGGCAGTATGCACATACACACAAAATAAAAATAATAAATAAAATATTTTTTGAAAATTATGTGACTAGATAGGACTTAATGTATATGACAGAATGCATAACATCTGGTGGGGGATATAAGAGGTGTGAATGGAGGAGGGTGTCTAAATGACTAAGATCTATTATATGAAGTTCACAAAAATAATAAAATATTTTGAAAATAAATAATGTTAATGAATCGCTCTCATTTTTCCATATATGAAGACTCCCCACTTAATTGACTAAGGGTTCTGAATTGGCATTCCCTGTGGCTGGGGAGATATTTCAATTTGTAAAGGTCTTGTGCAGTCATGAGGACCCAAGTTTGATTCATGTAAGTCTTCGTCTAAAAGCCAGTCACAACCTATACTTACAACTCATTGCTAGGGAAGCTGAGACAGTCAAATAACTGGGGCTAGATTTCCAGCCAGCCCACTTGTATCAGATAGAGGCAAGTTCAATGAAGAGGTTCATCTCAAAATTGAAGGCAGTAAGTAACTTAGAAAGATCTAACAAACACCTCCGGCCTTTGTGCATGTATGAGTGAGTGCACTTGCACAGATACACATAGTGCCAATAAAAATAATAAATAAAAAATAATGGGCATTTCCTACTTAAAGTTAAAAAGTATTCCTTTTTCCCTTGTCTACAGAACTGACTCCTTTCCTACCACACCCCACTCACCTGAATGTACCTTGTCTTCATAGACCTCTTCATGGGAAAGCCTTGGGATTTGCATCTTTAGCTCATGGTTTTGCTAATGCTTCTCATTCAACTATTAAAATTATGGGCCGCTTGATCATAAGATTTCTAGCTTATAATTACTGTGATTCAGAAAATGGACTTAGGAGCTATTGAAGAAATGTAATTTCCCATAAATACTTTTCATAACTTGAATTCTGAGTTTGTAGTCATCCCCCCTTTATTTCTAGCACTAATGTACTTGTCTAAGCAAGCATTAAATCTCCTCAGGAGAGCTGCTTAACTTCCACTTGGATGTTTCAAAATATTGCACAAGAAACTTGTGATTGTTTATTCTCCCAATGCTAAAATGAATCTTAAAAACCCAAACCAGTATGTTCCATGAGTCTTAGATGTAGAGGTTAAACTGTAGATGTGTCACCTAGTACTGGGCAAGTCTCAGATGTATATTCTTTGTGTCTGATCAATCTGGAATTCTGCAGTAGCATTCCTTCTGTTGCACAAAGAAGCTTCTTTAATGAGTGGTGTATGGTATGCTTGTCTGTAAATATAAGAATCATATTTAGGGGCTGAAGAGATGGCTCAGCGGTTCAGAACACTGACTGCTCTTGCAGAGGACCTGGGTTTGAGTCCCAGCACCCACATGGTGGCTATGAACTGTCCTTAACTCCAGTTCCAGGGGACTCCGAAGCCCTCTTCTGACCTCCATGGCATTGCATGACACGGATGTACTCACATACATGCAGGTAATGCACTCATACACATAAAATAAAAATAATAAAATATTAAAAATATGAATCCATATTTAGCATATGGTAACAAATTTCATTTGTTTAGACATATGAAAGAGATAGGGTTTTCTTGGGGATTTATGTCCTCTCCTTCCATGCGTATGTGGCTGAGTTTACAGTGCCACCCATGAGTTCACTCCCATTGAGAGGGCTTAAAGTCTAGTTAGATAGCTGTTGATTACCCTCAGATAACAATGACACTACCTTACCAATACAGGTACTTTGCCATGCAGATTGTTATGGTTATTAGGCTTTAGGGCTGGGTTGGACCATTGATTATCTCCCTTGGCAGTTTGCATATTATCATCTAGCTTTATGATATCGATACCTCAGGTAGAATTATTCCAAGTCAATTCCTCTTCCAGTGCTCCAAGTCCTGTGTCCTAAGTATACCCTGTCTTCAGTGGTAGGGTCTTATCTACTAGTTCTGAGTGATAACCAAGAGGTTTGGCAATAGCATGTGTTATTTTGGAAGTCTACTGGACCGCTCTCATCAACCATTCAAAGGGATATCTCTTCTGTCTAGCACTGTGTTCCTTGCCAAGCAGCTCCCAGTGTCTAAACATGAACTAATGTTTAGACAATGTTTATTCATTTTTCATGGGGTGTCCAAGGCATCACATTTTCTTCTGTGTTTCCTATCCTCCCAACATTCATTGTCTCTACTCTTTTTCCTCCTATCTGGCCTCTCTTCTCCCTCCCCAGTCCCAGTGCCCCATTATCCCCACCCTTCCCACCAATAACACCAGTCTCCAACCATGCCAACTTTCCTGACTCCCTACACACACAGTATGGCCCCTTGCATGTCCCTCCTTCTTCTCCTCCATGCCAAACATTGCCACTTCCACCACCTCACCCCTGGTAACTTCTTTTCCCTACTATCCCCCTCTTTTGGGTTCTTTCTTTTCCTCTACCTCCTTCCCATTTTCTTGATCCTGATGTTACATCAGAAAAAGGATTGTTTGTTACTTCACTTAGTATATGTGATGATTTGAATGACAATGTACCCCATAGGCTCCAATTATTTGGACATTTTGTTCACAGTTGGTGACACTGTTTAGAAGGTGTGGCCATGCTGGAGGAAGCAAGTCACTGGGGGTGGGCCTAGAGAGTTCTTAAGCCTTGCCAGATATCCAGTTGCTCTGTTGTTTCCTTTGTCTGCTTGAACATGTGAGCTCTATACTTACTGCTCCCGCTTCCGTAGCCTCCTGCTGCCATGCCTCCAAGTTTTAAACAGTAAGAGGCTGCAGAGTGTATATCCTTGGATAAGACTCTTACATTTGACCTTTTCTACCCATGGCTGAGGGACTACTGTGGAAGAGTGGGCAGAAAATTTGTAACAGCCAGGGCTCCTTCATGAACACAGGGAAGCAGTGGATTTTAGGCCACCAGAAGCTTGCATATGTGAGCTGGTGACAATGGCGGCGTCGAACTCAGGACATATGCCAACTCAGTTAAACAAGAGTCCAGTAGGGAGGAGAGATATGGGTGGCGGGCTGCCCTATACTGAGAACTATTGGAGACTGATTGCTACGGCATGATAGAGAATAAGCCTTATGTGCAATCTCTAGATGGGCTGACTAGACCCCAGTGGACACATTTACACTGAAGGACATCTGGGTACAAATGCTTGACTGGATATGACTTAACATGTATGGCAGTATACATGAGGATGAGGTGTATGGATGGGTGAGGGGGGTCTATATTTGATTAAGAACTGTTGTATGAAATTACAGAAGCTCAATAAAAAATTTTAAAAAACCTAGATTGGGATACTTATTACTTGAACACCTACAAAATATAGCGTTTGTCTTATTTAATTATGGATGAACTTATACATAGAGCAAGAACACTGACTACTGTTTTGTTAGTTTTTATTTTGTAGACAACTCATCATGAAGTGCTTCTATACTTTATATAGCAATCATGATTCTTTCATTCAACATAAAATATATACTTTAAAATATATCTGTATTTTCTCCTCTAATGTAATCTGTGTATGCATTGAAATATTTTCTATGGTGCGAAGATGAAGTAATTCAAAAGCATAAATGCTTGACTAAAAATATCATGTCATTTTTTTTTCAGGGAAGGAACTCAACAGTTCATTCTCATTATCTGGAGTGAAATTATGCATTGGGTTACCATGAAGCTTTATCATATAGAACAATTTGCATAGGGTTGTTTTCAAATAAATTGAATGACGTGTGATTTTAAAAGGTGTATTTTAGTATAATCCAATTATGTTTAGGAGATATTCATATTTCAAGTATTGCAATTCAGAAAGAGGATTTGGAAACTTTTGAAGACCTATAATTCCCCATATTTTTCATAATGTGAATTCTGAGGAACAAAAAACGGCTATATAAAGAGAACAGTTTTCTATAGACAATATTAATGAACAATAATTGAACCACATGATACCATATAAAGTTCTTTAATATGTTAATATTTGCAAAAGGATGTCCTGAGGTTGTTTATCTTGTTCAAACTGTGGTGAATGGAAAATTTCTGCACATTTCTACTTAATACAAAAATTAAATCTAGACAAAACATTTTCAAATTGATAAAACTTCCCATCACCTGGAAATAAAAGGAAAAGGGAAAG
>NW_008342018.1:8702790-8718247 GCF_000622305.1 Nannospalax galili | reverse complement strand
AGAGAGAGAGAGAGAGAGAGAGAGAGAGAGAGAGAGAGAGAGAAATAATCATTTTCCTTTGAAAATGGGGTTCGGGTTTTGTGGGTGTGTCTCAGTATTGCAGTGCTATGATACTTCAGATGCTTTCTGGAAATACTACAATGAGGATGTAGAGGTATGTGAAAAGAAATGCATCACTACTTAACAATTCATATATATTTACCAAAGTATGTGTTTAGGTACGATGCATTTCATATAAGAGCCTGACTTTAAAATGGATTTTTACATATTTCTCTATTAATTTTATGTATTTTCCTATTATATAATTTCATCATAAGTTGTATATACTAAAATGTTTGATATTTTAATACAGTATTTTAATTTCTTAGTAATAATATTTATGATTAAACTGTTTGAATTTAATACTTAAGGGTTTTCTTGCAAATATCATACAATATATATTTATCATATTTAAATCTCCAGTATATGGACCCTCCTTCCTAACTTTCCATTAATTCTTTATTGTAATATATAACAAGGCCTATAGAATCACATTTGTGCCCCTAAATGCCTTCTGATATGTGTTCATCCACTGAAGCTGGTTAGCCTACTAAGGAGTCTCACCCTTAAATGAGAATGAGTCTCTCCCTCCCAGCAGTCATCATTTGCCAAAGTTCCTCAGATAAGGTTTGGGTTTCATAACCATATTCTGGTCTATGCTGGGATTTTGTCTGTCTTGAGCTTATATGGGACTTATGCATGCTGTTACATTGCTGTGGATTCATATGAGTAACTGACCAGCTGTTTTCTTGTACTCATCCCCTTCCTTCTGGCCCTTATTATCTTTCTGTGAATCTTCTATAATCTGCAATGATCATGAGTCTTGGGACGCAGAAGAATGATACAGTTATATTAATTAGGGATAGGCAATCTACAGCCTCTTATTCTCTGCACATTGGCTAGTTGTGTTTTCTCTGGTTATTACTATGTGTTCTATAAAGACCTGTCTGCTAGAAATTGAGAGATGCATTAATCTATGGTATAACAATATGTCTACTAGACACCATAGGCTTTCAAATTAACAACCCTATGCCAGGGTAGGACTCCATCCTTTGAAGCTGTTGATCAGTTATTCTATTAACTCTTAAACAACACTGACCATTGCTCCTGCTCTTGCTTACTCACCAAAACTTTGTGGTAAGATCATATTACTGGTCTATATACAAGAACTGTACAACAAACAAGGCAAAATCAATCTGGTGTTGAGTTCAAAGCCTCATCTCTACTATCTACCTTTCATGTGCTGGAACATGCCATGCAAACTACTTAAAGAGAAAATTTAGCATGAACCTCACCCAGCTGTGAATGCTGCAAGCTACGCCAACTGGTCTGGAAAACAAGCCTGGTGGTACAACTGTGGCATGAATATTACAGCATAACTAAGTACATTATAATTGGATTTTGGGTCTGCTTCATAAGATGGAGCCCATATCTGACAGTGATGTCAGGCCTAGGAGCCTGAGGCTAGTCAGCTTGCATGCCACGGGAATAATTCTAACAGGGATGAAAATAGGGTGTTTATCATTATGCTATTTTTAGGGACTCAAATTTTAGTGTATTTCCTCGATTAATGAAACTATATTTATTTTTGGAGATGTTTAATTCATCATTTTATGTATATACAAGGAGAAAATGAAATATTGCTATATACATTTAAAAGTATTTAAATATCATTATAACGTTTTTGTTTTGTATACATTTTTAAACTTCTCAAAGCAATCTTTCATGTGTCCTCTGCAATGAAAGTCAAAAAATCTCTTTTTATTGATTTCATAAAAGTAATTTCATTTTTTAGCCATTTTCCTCTGACGTGAAATTTAGAAGTATTTATTCCAAATATATTGTGGGACACTAAATCTGTGGAAACCTGAACAAAACTCTACTCACCCCAGAGAAGGAACAAATCAAAGTAAAGCTACCTCAGAAGTGCAGCTTGGTGAATCAGTTACCTTTATTGGGGTTGATTACCTGAATATCGGTGAGGGGTTACTTACAGGAACAGAAATGACTCAAAGACAGCTGCATCACCAAAGCCCACTCCCACATGGATAACAGGTGATGAAAGCAGGAGATCTGGAGCTCACAGCTTAGAGCCAGTTCAACAGGCTGGGGAGTTTCTTCCAGGCAGCTCAGTTAATTTGAGCATATCCCCAGCAGGTAGGCTGGACTCTGCTTCTTCCAAGCAACTGGCTTGTCTAAGTGTTTCTCAGCAGTTTTGGTGAGTGAGTGAGTGTGTGTGTGTGTGTGTGTGTGTGTGTGTGTGTGTGTGACTATGATCAAAATACATTGTATGAAATTCTAAAAGAAGGAACTAAAAAGTGAGGAAAGAAAACAAACAAAATTGTATTTGAACTTAAAATTTTCTGTGGTTCATTTCCATGGTTTATTGTTGCCCAGAAAAAGAATACATATATTTTGATAAAGCTTGTAAATGCCCCCACAAAAAGAATATTTTTAACTCATTCAGGCGATGCTAGCTTTAGGGAGGCCCAACTCACCTGGCCTGTTAAATAACTAAGTTACCTTGAATATCTGACTACAAGAGTATAGATGTACAGTGAGAATTCTGGACAGATAAATGAACTGAATTAAGTGCTTCAGATTTGTTTTTGCTAAATATTCCCAAGTAACACACATATAGGTTTTTGTTTTTCCCATATCATAAATAGCAGCCCTCTAAAAATACTTTATTTTCCTGATAGGGTTAGGGAGTCCTAAAGTTTTAATTCTACATTCCTGTAAAGTTTTACTTCTCCTGAATAAATAAAAATGTTAATATATTGAAGAGATTTTTATCATTTAATGTGGCTAAAATAATGTGATCTCAAACATACTTATGCAGGAACAACTAATAACTAATAATTAAAAGAAATCACAGGCAACTCTTGAACAGTTTCTTAATTGCAACTCATTAAACCAAATTGTAGCATATTATCTCTATTATAATCCTCAAAATAGAATTTGTAATAATCTTTCTGACACTTCTATGTTATAGCATTAATTTTTAATATCTGATAACCAAGAAACTTATACAACAAGGTAGTCTTTATGTTTTATCTTATATAGTATGAATTGTTTTAAAATCTCAGAAATTATTGGAAGGAACATGGATGCATATTTATTTAGTATTAGCTCACTGAAGTTTAGAAGAGTAATGATAGAAGAATATAGCTTCTTTTATTTGTGTATGCCTTTTTAAAAATTCAGTGCCTATGTTTGTAATAATTCATGATGCAATATTTCAATATGATATATGCCTAAGAAAAATTCATTCTATTGAAACATTAAAAAATAAAAGTATTCTAAAATGAGTCCGTTTCTCTTATTATAAGTTAATTCTCAGGCATTTAAATGGAAACCAGAAAACATTATGATATAATTCTATTTTATGAATTAGCTAGACTGCTCTTAGTCTAGTGAGCATCTATTGAGCATACTATTTATTCTAAATACCTGAGGAATTATGCAATGACTACAGGAATGATACAAGCAAATTTACATAAAGAAGTGATCATGTCTTATTTTGTTTGCATGTGTTATACAATGGAAAGCCCAATGTTTACTACTGAATAAACATGCAATATAAAGGAAGCCTATAAAACAAAGACGGCAAAATTTGAAAGGTTTTTACTTGCCTTGAAATGGTAATGATAGCTAAAATATGTGACTTACATAAAGGCAGCCCTTACCTAACATGTTCTATGCTTATAACTTGTCTGAGGATATGACACATACACTTTTGTTTTCTTGGGGTTTGCTGGTTTTTAAAGATATTTTATTGAAAATCTTAGCATGAGTAAATTCATATTCAGTGTCCACTGCAATATATTCAAAGGGACAGAATTACAAGTTAGACCATATCGTTATTTTATAATATTTTCTCTGTCTTTTCTTTTATCTAGTACCTTAATTAAGCTGATTAATTTGATATATTTTTGCATTCACAATCCTTCCATTTCCATACATTTCTAATCCAAGTTAGGTATTATGAAAAGTGAAAATGTAGACTCCTGTTCCTTGTTTTGAACAGCTCTTTGTATTCTGGGATTTTTTAAAATTATTTTTTCTGTGTATTTTTGTATATGTGCATGCTTTAATCCCCACCTGGATACTTTTCTTTAGAGAAAACAGACACTAACACATTCTAAATAGTTATTTTTTCTGCTTATTTTCCACACTAATCCGCTCCACTTTCTGACAGCTCATTCCCCATTCCTTTCTTGCTCATTCCTAGAGCAAGTCTGTCACACCTGGCCACACACATGGAACTGCTATGGATGCCAGAAGGTGAAAATTCCCATTTTGCTCTTGAGGCACTCTAGTGGGGCATTTGATACAAGCATTGTTTTCTCCTTGTCAAAACATTGAACTTCTAGCATCCACATGCTTTTACTCTGTCCTTATGTGAGTATACTGTTCTAGTATGACTTGTCAATCTTAGTATACTTTTAGTTTTAAATTTTTGTTTCCTTTACTTTGACTCATGTAATACTATTATCTAGAGCCATAACATTAGAGTTCTTGACTTCATACTATCTTTCAGCAAATTCAATCTCTTCCACATCATGCTTTTAGTTTCTAATTATTGTGCATCCTCACTTAGCCTTGACTGTGCTATGGTCATCACGCACTTAGACTGCTTTAATATTTCACCCCTCATCCATTGCCTATATTTCACATCAATTATTCCTTGTACTCCTGTAGATGGTAGTCAGCAATATCTTTTTTAAAGTTAGAAATCAGATTTGGACCAATATCTTCCTAAAATACCCACAGATTTTCACACTATTAATTGTGGCATCCTACCTGTTAACATTGCCCTTTTTAAGTGTGTGCTTTAATGCCTTGTGGATCAGTATTCCAGAATAGGTATTAGTTACTTTGTCATCACAATAATTTAAAAAAATGGATGGACAGTTTAAGGAAAAAAAGATACATTTTATTTCATATTTTCAGAGAACCTCAGTCCATCCTTTTGGAGCAGTTGTTTATGGTGGCAGGAACACTGGCAGAGGCTACTTACCTCGTGGTAAATCAGGAAGATGAAAGAAAATAATAAGGATTAAGGACCAAGGGTAACCTTGAAAAACCCGCTTCTAGAGACTTGTTTCACCAATTAAGCCCCACCTCATTAAAGTTTCATTACATTTCAATATATTCTTCCACCATCAGAGAAGTAACATTTAAACGTGCCTAGGTGGAGGTGGAATGTTTTTTTTAGATGTCACATACACAGATACACAAAAAATCCCAACTACTGGAAATAGTCTCTTACGGCTCAAAATTAAGTCCCTCCTCATGAATTTCCTTCAGCCATAAATAGTCAACTAATACTAGTGCCTACCAAGTTGTAAGCCCTTTTGTATTTTTTAAAAGCTTGGCCATCTCAACTCCAAGCACCCTACAGAACTTCTTAGCTTTACATTTCTGCCCTCTCTTCTGTCCAGTTAGTTCTATTTGCCTTAAGACTTTGGATATGTTGTCCCTTATATCAGCTCTAGATACTAACTGAACTCTGATGTTTCTTTTGACCCTGAAGTGAGGTACCAATTTAAGGCCACAGATAATACAGAGTAAGTCAGTCCTTTCTTATCATACTGTTCTTTTTTTTTTTAACTACAGCCTTTGAAAGAAGAGTTGCATTTATATTTGTTTATATTTAGAAAAAGACTCCCCTCTACAAAATGCACCCCTCAACACCTCTATAATAGGCAAACTTGTCTTTTAATAGAGTTTATTTTTTTCTTGAAGTTTTACAATATTGAAATTTTTCATTTGTTTTGACGCATATTCCCCTGTCTGAATTTACCATTATTTCTTCTTTGCCTATTGGTGAGTTATTCCAAAACGAATATAAGCATTAAAGGAAAACAGAGCTCACCTGTTCATAACTAAACATAGCACAAAGCCCACATAAAGTATGAAAAACTGTATCTTAAGAAATAAATGAAAACCATCTTTTTTATAGGAAAACTTCACTGGTGAGAGTTGAGAGATACAGTGATGTTCTTCTTTAACCATGTTCTGTGTGCTTTATGTGTAGAGATTCCAACACAGTTGTATCATTTAAGACTGGGCTTCTCACAGGCACTTACCTTCTGTGTTTGACCAGTAATAGTCTGCATCTCCTGTAATAAGAAGGTTCTTTAATGAGTAGTTAGAGGTATACTTGTGTGTAAATATAAGGATACATATTTAATATAAAGTATGAAATTAACATTTGTCTAGGGATGTGACAAGAAACGGATATAGATTTTTGTCTAGGATCTATGACCTCTTCAGCTGTGTGTATATGGTTATGTTTACAGTACTGCAAATAAATTCCCTCCAACTGAGCAGACTTTAAGTCCAATTAAATATTTGCTGAGAACTCCAAGATAAAAGTGCCACTATCGCACCAATATAGTTTGTTGTGCCATTTTATGTGCTTGTTTGGTTTTACAGCTGAAGTTGGACCATCGATTGATTTTCTTCATTAGCAGCTTGCATAGTATCCCCTGACACTATAAGAGCTCGTCTTCAGGAATAAGGCTTCCAGGTCAGCTTTGGATCCTTTGCTCAAAATCCTGTGACCAAAGTATGTCCTGACTGCAGAAATATGGTTTTACCTTCAACAAGCTACAATTGACCAAAATTTAGAGAACAAAAGACTGCAGAGTAAGTACCCTGGACAGGACTTCTATGTTAAACCTCATGTACCCAAGGCTCAGGGACCATTACAGAAGAGAGGGTAGAAAGATTGTAACAGCCAGGGGTGTTGGATGACATAAGGAAACATAGGCTTCTGGGAAATTCATGCAAACTCAAACAAGACAAAAGCTTAGCACAGAACTGGGGAAATGGACAGGAGGCCCCAACTTTAGCCAAGGAAACATTGGCAGCTGATTACTGCTGGGTGAGGGAGAGTTGGTCTTCTTTAAGAGACTGATGCCAGATAGGTTAACAAGCAACTCACATCAAAAGACATCTGGGAACATAAACTTGACTCAATAGACCTTAATATATATGACAAAATGCAGGAAAGTGAGGGAGGATTTATGGAGGGGTTGCAGTTTCTTTCAAAATAGTCAGCTATGGTAAAAACATATATATATATATATATATATATATATATATATGAAAAAGAAACCAGAAGAAAAGAAAGAAATGAACAAATTAGAAACTCTCAAATGATTCCAAATTGTGACGCTCACATTTTCAAGCCACTGGAAATTCCGAAGCTTTCACGATCATTACTCATAAAGCTGAGTGGGTGCTTCAGCAGCAGCGCTCACAATGAACCCTTCATTTCTGGAGCTACTGAAATGATCACCTCTCAACATTTCATTAAGTGACTGAGCAACTTTTATATTTCTGGTAAAAGAGTTATTGTTCCTTTTAATGATTTTCTCTGTCATATCAACTCAGCATTATAAATAAGTCACTAAATAAAAATCAAATATGTGAGCTCAAGACCCACCATCTGTATTATCTATGCCCAAAGAGTTAATCAAGCTCCATTGTCCCTCACCTGGACTCTCCTAGTAGTGGTCTAATGAGTTTTGTTCATTTCAGTTATACTCCCATATTTTGCCTATTAGTCTGTTAAACCGCTTTAGTAATTTGTTACTATCAAATGCAATTTATTTCAACATTTTAGTGACTTGTGGACACTGTTTAATTGCAAAACCTGTACTCATTTTCTCTTTCCCTGCAGTCAGCCTTAGGTCCTATTCTCTAGCCTCAGTGCAATTGGATTTCCATATACATCTTCTGTTGATGACAACTGCAGTGTCTTGCCTCCTCTTCATCTGGATAATTAATAATGTCATCAATCTGTGGTTACTTTTTGAAGCATTTTCTGATTTTTTCATATTTATGATTCATTTCTTTCTGTGATCTCACAGAATTTTGCCAATGACAGGCATGACTCAATGACCAGAAGGCGGACAACAGGATACCTCTGTAACAAAGGCATCATGCCCTTGAGAACAGCAAAGGGATATAAAATTTCCAACTAACTTTACTATTATTTGTTTCATGATATAAAGTTTTTTTTAGTTAAAGCTGCTCTTTGGCCACTCTATTTTACCACTAACAGTGTTCTTCTGTGGGGATCTCCCACTAAAGTTTCAGTACTTCAGGGTACAAAGTAGAGCCCCCAAAGGATTTCCACGGAGTAAAATGATAAAAGAGGCAGGCAAGCTCCTTCTTTGGACCTAGGATAATAAAGACTTTCTTTGTCACTTTAGAACTAATAAGAAAATTCAAAAAGATCCCCACAAACTTGTTGGAATCCCCTTTTAATTTTTTTATTGGAGTATAAAAAAGCTTCTGTTTGATCAGAAGTTACTGATTCAGATTATACTGGCAAATTCTTACTATGATTTATTCTCTGTCAGATCAAAAGACTCCAGCTTTAACTTAATTGATGCAACTGAATTATTGTTTACTTTGTTGGTATCAAACATTGGTTTGTCACTACAAACCTAAGGACAAAGTTCTCACAAGAAATGATATTTTTTATAAATGTAATTATATCTCATGGCATTGGGATAACTAGTAAGAGAAAACATTAGAAGAGTGTAAGAAACAAAATGTTTTTAGTGACGAAGGATATATGAATGAATATCAAGATAGCTGAAAGTTTCCATAATGGAGAGAACTAAACAAAGCTTTGTGTATGTTATAAAGGTTTGAGTAAGTTATTTTAGATAAGTGAAAGATGAAACTTAGACATGATATATACAATCATGAAATTGCTCATCAAAGTCTAATCAAGTCTCTACTTAAGTTAATAGAATTATTTATATAATTTTGCTAACTGTCACAAACATTAGCTTAAAAAAATAAACTAGGTGTCTGATCAAGGTTTATTTAAATGAATTTAGTTTTGGCTAAATATTACAAAGTATTTAAAAGTACCAGACTTATTTAACTGATCTTCTGGGTGTCCAATAGCCATATCTGGAAATCGTTCTGCCGATATAGTTCCTCCAAACTACTATAGTGTTATTACAGAGTCTAAAAACTGCCTTTGTAAAGAGGCTAATAAGATAGTATTCAAACAATGAAATATATGAATATTAGACAATTTTGGCCTGATAAATTGTATTTTCTTATTAACCCTATATCAACCCAAGATAGGACTGTTGATCATGTTTTGAGGGACACTTTTCCATTCGAGACTGAGAAATAGGTACCTAATAATTAAAAGTAAGCACAGATTTGACAAAATCTCTGGGTCTGGAGAGATGGCTCAGCCATTAAGAACACTAACTGCTCTTGCAGAGGACCCAAGTTCGATTCCCAGAACCCACACTGCAGCTAACAACCATCTATAACTCCAGTTCCAGGGGATCTGATGCCTTCTTCTGACTTCTGTGGGCATTGCACTACATGGGTGCACTTAAACACATGCAGGCAATACACTCATACATATAAAATAAATATAAATAATATATAAAAATGCCAAAATCTTTACAAAGACGATTTTATCTCTCATTGCTCATCAAACAAGCTTCTTTTCACAACAGATGAAGAAAAACTATTAGAGAGTTCTAAAACGGGTCAAACAGCGAACAAGTGTCTTGTGATGCCCAGCTCTAAGTGACACATCTACAATGCAGTACCTACATCCAATGCTCAGGAAATACAGCTGAAAGGGGATAGGGAATAGAGAGAAAAATCAATGCATGCCTCAACTCCCCCTAGCGAAGCTTCCTCATGCAACTAATGGTGTTTAGCACAGAAAGCTACAGCCGGCCAAAATGTAAAGGATAATGGATTGCTGAGTGTATGTCTCTGGATAGGATTCCTATATTATTAAATCTCTGCCACCCAGAGCTCAGGCACCATTGTGGTAAGAATCAGAGGTGGTGGATCTGAGTTTTCCAGGCAGCTGAGAACTTGCTCATTTGAACTTACAGTGATGGTGACAGCATGCACAAGACTCATGCAAACCCAAAACAGGCAAAGTATAGTCAAGAAATGGGTAAGAATCTCCAGCCTTAGCTAAGGAACCCATGGCAACTTATCACTGTTGAATGTTGAGTGAGGGAGAGTGGTCTTCTTTAATGGAGTGATGCTAGATAGACTGACCAGGCTCCAGTGGGTGAATGCACACTGAGAGACATCTGGGGGCACAAATTATTTGACTATGATAGTCCTTTACTTTTTTTCTTTTTCTTTCTTTCTTTTTTTCTTTTTGATAGTCCTTAACATATATGATCAAATGCATGAAATTTGGATGAAGGTTAGGAGGTCTTCAGATAAAGGAGGCAGTGTAAATATGATTGAGATATAGTGTATGAAATGCACAAAAATTCAGTAGTTTACAAATAAGACTTCATTAAACTTGAAACAAAAACAAAAACTTCTGTACAACAAAATAAACAATCAATCAGATGAAGAGGATTTCTACATAGTGAGAGAAAATTTTCACCCAGCTGTATATCTATCAACATAGGAACATAACCGTCCCCTCAAAGGAGTTAAAGATAGTTTATTCTTAAGTCACATATGAGTGACTATTGCTCGGGAACACAGACTGAGAATATCCCAATTTCCATGTTCCAATGTGGTAACAGTTTCATGAAGTTTTTATAGTAACAGAACAAAGATAGTCACAAATCAAGACACTTTTCAAATACATTGGCAGAAACATAGGTGGTTACAGTGAAAGAGATAGCTCAGCTATAGACCTCAGATGCTCTCTGATGCTATTCAGGCTTTGATTGGTGGAAGCTGGCGGTCTGTTTTGTTTATCTGTTATTCAGAGGACGTTAAGTCAAAAACAGAGGTGGACAAGTAGTGACTAGTTGAGGGGGGGTGCTAAAGATAACCCAAGATTAGTTATGATTAGACTTTGGCCCTGCGATATTCCAAATTCTCCACAATCATTAAAATTCTAATGAGTTATTCAGCCTAATTCTAATCAGGATGTTCAGTTTCAAGATTTAGTTCTGGGAACTTTTTTCACACATCTGACAGAGAATTAGCATCCGGAATATACAAGGGACTCAAAAAACAAAGAATCAAGCAAAAAAATGACATTTTATAAATGGACTATGGATCCAAAAAAACAGCTCTCAAAAGAAGAAAGAAAAATGACTTAGAAACACCATAAAAAATGTTGAACAGCTGGAGCGCACCTGAATTACCAGAGTGACTTATCAAATAACATTGTGCCCATTCCTATTTTTCGGGACCACGTCCAATCCCGTTATTCCACATCATAGACCTTTTCTGCTAGCTAGTAAGAACAAGGCCAAGTGTTCCCATTTTCTAATCCTTGGCCCCACCTTATCAAAGCTTCCACAGAGCACCTGGCTAGCCTGAGTAAGTTACTTATATGCCCCAGTTTCCTTCCCTTGTTTTGAGACCATCTCTAGTCTTGCTGATATAGAGCTCAGGCCTTCTCTGCTAGATAGTAAAAATCAGCCCATCCTATTCCCACTGACCTTTTTTGGGCCTTGGCCCTGTCCCACTGAGGTTTCCAGAGAACACTTTACTAGCAGAGAGAAATAGCCAGATTCCCTCCTGATAGGTGAACATTGTACTGATTTGAGACTAGTCCTAGTCACATGGCTCCAGGGCTCATATCTTCTAGTTAGAACTTGTCCAGCTGATACCCATCACCTTTACTTGGGTCTAGGCTGCTTCACTCTCCTGGAGGAGAGTTCCTCACTGGCCTGCATGGATCCATTCAGTCCCTCAAATAAAAATATCAAAGGCCAAATACCTATTCATACTAGATCAGAAAGCAACCAAGCAACATCAACAATATAAACAGAGTTAAACTTCAACTGAATAGAAAGGTAGTTTCATATCAGAAACACAAGCAAAAAAATAACTTGACAAAAATGATAATACACAAATAATACAAAGAAACAAAATCACGCAAATCTCCATCTGTCCTACAAAAGTGTTCTACAATGAGAACTATCCAAAGGAAACTGAGGATACAAAATTTAAAACAAATGATCATAAACATGATTTTAAAAATTAACAGATTTAAACACACAACAAGCACAAACAACAACAACAACAAAAGTGTCTCAAAGAGCTCCAAGAGGATAGGGATAAACTCCAGACTGAAAGAAATAAACAAATGAATGAAATGACAAAGAGAATTCAGGTTTTGAAACTGAATTCACAAAAGAGAAAGAAATACAGACAAAAATTCACACTGAAATTAAGATGTAATAAAAAATCTAAATAAGAAAATTTAAAACAACAAAAGTCTCACCAACAGAATGAATGAACTGGAAAACAGAATATCAAGACTAGAGGATAAAGTTGAAGAATTGGATGCTCAAATAAAAAAACAACCTATCTTTTTAAAAACTATGGGAATGGAATATGCAGGAAATATGGGATATCATAAAAAGAAAATAATATTTGCATCATGGGCATAGAAGAAATAGAAGAATCCCAGGTGAAGGGCATTGATTAGATCTTCAACAGGACTGTAGAAAAAAAATTTCCTAAATTAAGAAAAGATACAGCAACACAGGTACAAGAAACACATAGAACACCTAATAAACAGGACCAGAACAGAAACGATCCATGGCATACTACAATGAAAACACTAAGTTTACAGAACAAAAAGAGACTACTGGAAGCTGCAAGTGAAAAACAACATTACATATAAAGGAAAATCCAGTAGAAATACAGCTTACTTTTCAGTGCAAACTATTAAAGCTAGAAGAGCCTGGAGCAAAGTATTCAAAAGTTGTAAATCATCATAGTTACCAACTGAGAATACTTTACCAAGCAAAGCTATCTATCATAGTTGAAAGGGAAAGAAAAATTTTACATGACATGAATAGGCTAAAAGTATACATGTCCACCAAACCAGAGAATACTCAAAGTGCTGCAAATGGCTGATGAGTGTATAATGAAGTGTGCTTCATTTACACAGTGGAATTTTACTGAGCATTAAAGAAAAACCAAAATTATGAAATTCAAAATAAAGTAACAGATTCAGAAAAATAAATGGTGTTTGTTCCTTTTCATTTGCGGATCTTAGCTCCAAACCTTAGATGTGATTATATATATATATCCCCTGATGTAACCACAGGATCCAGGAAAATGGAAAAGAGCCATGGGAGTAAAGGGAAAGAGGAGCTTTAGAGAGGGGCATAGTAGAGATCAATGTTATTAAGACAGAAATGAGGAAAATGGGGGTACTTTAACAGGGATGGGGGAGGAAGGAGTATAAATGGGGAGAGAGAAGAGAGATAAATATGCTTAGGAAGTATGAAAAACCATATTAAAATGTATTAGTTCTAAACTCTTCTGAAAAATACACAAGCAAAGTATATACATGTGGATAGTCCATGACTATGTAACAAATATCACCATGCCAGGAAAGAGAAATCTTCTTCCAAGCTGTTCATCAGGACAGTCCAAGAGATTCCAAAAATAAGACAGTCTGTTTCCATAGCCCCTGATGGCCTCCCAGAACATGATGGTAAGTCCTTATTGCTGAAGACAGACCTTGCTTCAGGTGCAGGACTCAAAGCATTTGGTCTGGAACTGACCTGGAAGCCTCTTTCCTGTAGACAAGCTCTCATAGTATCAGAGGACACTATGCAAGCAGTCAAGGGAGAAAACCAATCAATGATACCACCTAGCTGTAAGACCTAATAAACACATTGACTATCCCATCATGTTATTGCTATTGCTGCTGTAGTGGCACAATTATTTTCACGTAATTAACAGCTGCCAAATTGGACTTAAGGTACTCTCAACTGGAGATAACTCATTTGTAGAACTGCAAACATAGCCAAATACACAAGGCTGGAAAGTTAATAGAATAACCTAGAATAATCTACTTTTGTCACACACCTGGACCAATATAATTTCTTAGTATATTGTAAATACATATCTTTATATTTGTATACAAGTGTCTCTCTCACTACTCAATAAAAAGGCTTCATCTTGCAAAGATGAAGACTATTACAGACTATTCAAAACTTGTTAAACACAGAGGATAAGTGTCTGTGAGAAGTGCAGTCCTAAATGACATGTCTACAATGCAACTTTTTACCTAAAGTTCAGGAATCAGCCATAACAGGGGGCAGAGAGAATACTAATGGATCTCTAAACTCTTACCAGCAAAGTTTCTTCATATAATAGATAGTGATTAACCCAGAAAAAAACACAACTGGCTAAAGTGTAGTGAATAAGAGACTGCAGAGTGTTTGTCCCTGGGTAGGACACATATGGCAAACTTCCACCATCCAAGGCTCAGGGACTATTGCAGAAGAGGAGGCAAAAAGAATGTAATAACCAGTGGTGGTAGAAAACCAGAAAATAATATAAAAAAGTTTTCCAGAGAAGTAGAAAGTTACTCTAAGAACTTATAGCAATGGTGACAGCATGCACAAGATCCATGCAATTTCAAAGTAGACAATTTTCTAACATAGGAGGGGATAAATGGTAAGAAGGCACAAACTTAGCTGAGGAACTTTTGGAAACCAATAAATACAAGGAGAGAGTTGGTTGTATTTAAGGGAGTGACACTATATAGGATTCCCAGGCTCCAGTGGATGGACTCACATTTGTGGACACCAACTTACCTCGATGGGCCTTAACGTACATGACAGAATACAGGAAAATTGGCAGGATAGTGTTATGGGGCATGTGGACAGAGAAGGGACCTAAATACGATCAATATGTATGAAATTTTCAAAAGTCAATAAAATAAAAAAGTAAAAAAGTCTCAAAACAACAAAATTGTTATAAGTTTAAATGGAATGTATCAACTATATACCATATTGTAGTCAACTATTACTTTTAAATTACACTGCTTAGATATTTTTATAGCTTTGTAATTTGTTTCTATAATTTTATTTATGCACAGCTTTCTTTCAGGAAAAGTAAGAAGAGAAACAGTGAAGATGACTGATGAGTGAAAATAAATGTGACCACAATATGTGTAAGTTTCTGAACCTGTTGTGTGGTTAACAGTTACATGTGTTTTACTGTATTTTAAAACTTTTTATACATTTTTAAATTTGTGTATGTGTGTGTGTGTGTGTGTGTGTGTGTGATGTATGTGTTCACATGTTTCCTATGGCAGGTCAGAGGACAATTTGCAGAAGTGGCTTCCCTCTTTCTACACTGTATGTTCTGGGTATTGAGTTCAGGTCACCAGACTTGGCCAGCAAGCACCTTTATCTCCTGAATCATCTTCTCAGCCCTCACAATGTTGCACATCTAAAAACTGTTATTTGAAGGAAGATTATATAGAATTCCCTTTGAAGAATACAGATTTTTCTATGGTAATTTTTATTCAATATTTTGATCAAATGAATCCATCTTTAATAATCATTTTAACTATATTCATGCCACAAGTAAATACTGTTCTCAAACTCTCCAATTCACACATAAATCAGTTATTTATGCTAGTAAATTTTAAATAAAGCAG
>NW_008342018.1:8689059-8702705 GCF_000622305.1 Nannospalax galili | reverse complement strand
GAGTTACAGAAGATTGTTAATTGCCAGGTGGGTGCTGGGAACTAAACCCAGGTCCTTTGCAAGAGCAGTCAGTGCTCTTAGCTGCTGAGTCATCTCTCCAGCCCAAGTCCCCCTTTTAAAATATTTTATGTTTTTTACATGTATGCATGTATTGCCTGCATGTAGGTAAGTGCACCCATGTTGTGCAGTACCCAAGGAGGTCAGAAGAGGCTGTTGGATCCCCTGGGACTGGAGTTATGGACAGTTGTTAGCTGCCATGTGGGTACTGGGATTCCAACTTGGGTCTTCTGCAAGAACAACCACTGTTCTTAAGCTCTGAGCTATCTCTCCAGCCCCACTTTTATTATTTCTATTTATTTTTATTCCAAAGACAGGCAATTTTTAACATCTTTCAGAAATAACTTCAAGTAGGTTACATAAAAATATATATACAATGAAGTTTGTCACCTGAGTTCTCTTAGGGCCCCTTGCTCTTGGCTCTATTAGACAAACCCCACTAGATTTCCTCCTTTCTACTACCTTTTTGATCCACCCTCACTCTCTTCATGGTCTCATGCTCTTGAGATGCGTAGACAAACCACATTACACAACTTTATCTGAATTTTTCATAGTTTATATCCTGGGTAGGGGAAATAGAGTAACTTACAAAGGCAAACGCTGGAGTCCCATTCGGCTCTGTGGTTCAACAACCGCAGTTCTAGATCCCTTCTGTGCCCCACCCACAGTCTCTGTTAGCTTTTGCTCAGAGTCCTGGGCCTGTGATCTTGTCCCAGGTCAGTAAAAGCCCCCTCTTGTATCCATGCTGTTGAGACACCAGGGCCATTTTTCTCTTGCCACTCGCTTCCAAGATGGCACCAACACTCCTCCCTCCCCAGCTAACTCTCTGCAGATCCCTCTCCTTAGCTAATTCTGGAGCCAGTTCTCTGCAGCCGGCCCCACCTCGCTGAGGAACAATGACCTCTTGGGACACAAAGTTTAAGGAGGAAAATAGGAAAAATAAATCCAAGCCCAAAGGATTTGTAAACTTTGGTAGAATGGTGTAGGTTTCCATTAGCGCTCTTCTTCTTCTTCTTCTTCTTCTTCTTCTTCTTCTTCTTCTTCTTCTTCTTTTCTGCTTCTGCTTCTGCTTCTTCTTTTCTATTTTTTTTTTTTAAATCCTAATGTGTTTATTGGGCTTGCTAACAGAGCACAGAACATAGGGTGCAGATTTATTTACAGAAGAGTGGGAGCACTCCTCCCACCACTTTAATTTATGGCTGCACTGGAAAGTCCAGACTGAAATATAGATTCTGTTACTTTCTGACAGCTACACAAAAAGGCAAGAGAAGTGCCTCGTGGTGTACTCAGCTTTTATATCCTTAGTCCCTCTTCCACATGCAACTAACTGATTCCCCCATTGACTCCTTGACAAGCTTGTGAAGGAAGTGTGAATATAGCTTGCCTGTATAGTGGTTGGATGACACTTTCAATGATTTTTTTAAACACTACCTCTCTCATATCTCTAGAAAAATGGATTTTCTTGCTGTATACAAAATATGGGTTATTACATTTACAGAGAAATATAGTGTACACCACTCATCAAAGAAGCTTCTTTTTGCAACAGATGGAGGTTACTGAAGAATCCCATAACTGGTCAGACACAGAACATATATGTCTGAGAGACGCCCATTCCTAGGTAACATATCTACAATGAAACCTCTTCACCTAAGACTCATGGAACATAGTGGCATGAGGGTAGAGAGAAAACTAGTGCATCTCTCAACTCTCACCAGTGACACTTCCTTACACAACAGAGTGTGGCTACATAAATGGTCACAACTGACCAAGTGTGGAGGCTGTGGGAGAGTGCTGTTGAGGACAGGAGTATAAAGATGATTAAGATGATTTAGATTAATTTAGATGTTCTGTATGAAATGCAAAATATTCAGTTAAAAATGTTCTCTTAAAAAAAAAACAGAGTGCAAAGCACACAAAAGACCACAACTGGCCAACTTTTAAAGAATAAGAGAATGCAAAGTTTGTGTCTCATGGATGGTACTCTGATGTCAAACCTCCCCCACTCACCACTCAGGGTCAGAAGAAGAGGACAGAAAGATTGTTAGATTCAGTGTTGGTCTGTGAACTTAGGGAAGCAGAGGATTTCAGGCCACTGGAAGCTTGCATATGTGAACTTGTGGCACTGGAGGCATCAAACACAAGACCCATGCCAACTCAGTCAGATATAGGCCCATAGTGGATGGAAGAAAATGGGTGTTTGGTTGGGCCTAGTCTCAGAACTACTGGAGACGGATCACTACTGGGTGAGGGACAGTAGGCTATACCAACACTCTCTAGGTAGACTGACTAGACTCCAGGTGATGAATTTGCCCTGAAGGACATCTGGGTATAAATGCTTGACTAGAAAAGACTTAACATGTATGGTGGAATACATAAAGTCCAGTCAGCGGGGGCATTGATGGGTGGGGGTGAGGGTCTAAATTTGATTAAGATCTATTGTATGAAGTGTACAAAAGATCAAATAAATTTTTTAAAATTTCTCTAACATCTGATTTTAAAAAAAATGCATTTTCACTTGTGATGTTTTTCAGGATGTTGTTGCAACATTCCTCTCTATTATGCTGCAAAAAGAATACTGACAGCATATTATTTCTGTCATCTTGAATCATATTCTTTATGTATTTTAAGCAGAGTGACTATGAAGATGTTGGTTGAAAGAAGGATCTCAACAAGAAGTGAAAAGAGCTAGTGAAGAAAAAAATGACAGAATATTAACTGAAAAAAGTATCAAAACTGTACTTTTTAAAAATTATAGTCTCTATAGCTCAAAATCATTGTAAGGATTCAGAAGTTATTCCTTCTTCAATGCATATGAACCCAGTTTCATTTTTTAAGGCATAGTCAGGGAAAAGGATTTATTTCTATACTAAGTTCCAAAGAGACTTAGACTTGCTGTGTCAGAGTCTCTAGGGGCAGGGAGAAGAGGGATGGGTGACCTGAGGGAAGAAGAGGAATACAATTTCTGTTGTTTATAACAGGGTTCAACACGACACGCCAAAAATTGAAAATCTGATCAACCAGATCTTTGAATGATGACCTCTCCACCTACCCCACCCACTCTTTCCAGGGAAGAGAATTGAAAATAAAAGAAGCAATACAACTATGAAAAGCAATTTAAGACACATCGGTTTCCAGATTCCACCTAATAATTGAGTAGTTGGGCTCATCGAAGTTTCCTTCAATATATGTGTAATGTTTTTAACTTGAGGCTCAAGTATTTCCCCAAATCACAAAACTAAAAAATTAAGTCTAATGCAATAAATCTGACAGACTATAAAATTCTATATATGTTTTATTTTGAAATCTCATAGTAGACTATTCCTTATTACTATCAATCATTTAATATTGGGCAAATCTATGTAGGCCAATTTTAAATCACAGCAATTTTCCATGGCAACACATTACTTTTCATCATTTGTAATAGATTTAAATTATTTAGAAAGAATTTGTCTTATTATACATTCAACCCATTAACCAAGTATCCATTGTCTTTTTCAGTCCTTATAATTTCTAATCAACATATAGCAGGGCACAGTGTTGAGAAGCAAATAGCTAAATCAGAATGAAGTATTCATTTTCAGATGTAAATATATTCAAGGTATATATCTGTGATGCATTTTTTTAAAGTTTTGGATGTCTCATACGTGTGATAATTGCTAAATGCTCATAAAATAGGAACAGTAAGTGATATCAGTTACACTTTGTAATAGTAAGGTAGAGGAAATCATTGCTGCCCTATGGTCAAATGTAAAAGATTTTAAAAGCCATTTTTTCTCCTAAGCTTTTTTTTAGGCAAAGGGGCTCAAAATTTTGATCTTAGGCCCTGTTGGCACCAAGCAAGCGGTGCTCAGGCATGTACTTTTCCAACTAGACCTAACCATTTTAAATTTCACTATACATGACAAATCATAGGTGGTACTTGGGAGAGTCATAGGCTTTCAGACCAATGACCGAGTGATTTATATGTCCTGTTTCTTCTGTTGCCCTCATGAGTTTCTTTTCCAGCATAGCCTGACCCTAGGAATAAACAGATCCAGAAAACTTTGCAACTACAATGGTTGGTGAGACACATGGATTCCTTTGATTTGCTTTTGTATTTGGGTCATATCAATCAATCAATCTATCATCTATCTATCTATCTATCTATCAATCATCTATCTATCTATCATCTACCTATCTATCATCTATCAAGGGTACTTTGTTTTTTATGTCAGGGGTGCCTAGGAGTTCCCTAAACTTCACACATTTAATCATATGTCCTGATTCTCTTGCAATTTATTTTGTTTTCATTTCTTGATGGCATCATAGAATAAGCAATGCATTTCCAGTTCAGGCTAAGGGAAGAATGCCAGATCTCCACAATGGGAGTTTAAATTTTAACATTGTTTAGGGTCTGTTTCTAAAGGGGATTACTTTGAGTTTTAACTTCTTCTATGGTATATTTACTCATTTTTAAAGGTGATTGTTAAATTGTTTGGCATATATACGGATATTTAAAAAATCATTATTTTGTAATTGTTAATAACTACATGATTAGAAGAAGCATTTCACTATAGATTAACATAATCAGTAACACACTCCAGAGCAAGAGTACATCTCTTTCACAAGTGGGTGCAAGTTTCTAGGTTCACAGTTGAGTTAATACAGTTTTACAAATTTGAACTCAGTATAAGCCCTCTAAGACATAAAATTGAGTGATTTTTTTAACCTTTAAAAAAAGATTTGCATTTCATCTTAGTTTCATTTTAGAATATATTGTTCCTTGCAGAAAGAATCATTGTTTTTGCTACTAACACTGAGATGTTGGTGCATGCATCTCTAATCTGCATGTATCTGATTATTACTAGTCATAATCGGTTGCACTTGGATCCTTTGCACCTGTGTATGTCTATAAAGTCATTGGGTAGATTTCAATGGTAATGTTTATCACCTCTACTAATTAGCATGACATAAATTTCCATGCTTCCTCCTCAAATATAATACAGTTTTTTAAATTTGTTGATTTTGTGTGTGTGTGTGTATGTGTGTGTGTCTGTGTTTATCACGCAGAACATCCCAGACCATCTTATTCGACTATACACCCACTTCCCAGTTGGCACCATCTCATAGCCTCCCTCTCCCCACCAAACCCCCTTATACTCTGATATCTCTACTACTGTCTGCTGTGTTGTCAGCACCCCCAGCCATTCACCACTACTTGCCCTTCTGGTGAACCTAGTCAGCCTATCTAGAGGTCTTTGTTTTAGGAGGGTCAGCTGTTCCTCATCTAGCTGTAATCAGTTGTCAATATTCCTTTTGATAAAATTTGGGTCTGCTGTTCATTTTCCCAGTTCTATGCTGGGATACTATCTTGGAGTCCCTTTGGCCACCCTGGCCAACAACCCAAAAGAAGGTATCTCCTATCTGGCGTTGTTGTTTGTTATGTAGCCGTTAGCTATGCACATGTACTCTTAAGAAATTATCTTGCCCCCTTTAATCTTTGGTTATGCTTTTCTTTTGGGTGTTTAAGGCCATACAGTTGGCCAAGATAAACCAACTTATTTTTACTCTTAAGGTCATTTGAGTATCTGTTCCTCAGCAGTCACGTGGGCTTGGGATGAGCCCTTGGCTCCTTTCTTTTACCAGTTCCGCCTATGTGAAGATAAGTCAAAGGTCCTGCTTGACCATGGTTGGCTTCACTTGGAAGCATGGAGGAAATGATTCCTCTGTTGACCCTCCTCTTTTTAGACTGGCCACTGGTTCAAGTCCATCTTGTGGGGTCTCACCAGCCTCCTTGATCAAGAGGACAGTTGACCCACCACATTTATAGGACGTTTTGAGAGATGCTCATAGTCATATTTATGGATTTTTAAAAGGAATTATCTTTAGGTTTTGACATTGTTTGCCTGACATCTTTATCTGGTAGTTTTAAAGGAATTATTTTGGATTTTAACATCTTTTCTACAATGTTTACTAATTTCTAAAAGTTACTATTTCAAATTATTACTGTTTTACATAGTATATTTGTTAGTTTCTAGAGGGAACTTAAAGTTTTTCAAGTCATTTGCCTTCAAGGTGCAAAGGGAGCTGACACTTTGTAATAACTAGACCTGTGTAGCACATGGAAATTTGCTCTATTCCAGGACCAAAACCTAACAAGAGACAAGCTACTAACAACACATATTTGCAACAATGAGAGGTAAAAATGATAGTCTACTTGAGTGAGAGGCTTGAGATGCTGCCTCTACTGGTCTTAATTCCTCCCCTTTCTACCTGTGATTCTAACCTGTTTTTCTCAGGAATAGAGTTGTTTCCCTCTCTGATGCTCAGATGCTTTATGCTTGCTCCTGTTCCTGCCCCATCATTCCCTGAGTTCTTTCTAGTTATAATGTCTGGCTAATATTCATCATATTGGTAGATTGTCACGTGCGGTTTGAGCTCACTGAGACACTGACTCTGGAGATGGAATTGGCCCTCCCACTTCAGACTCAAGCCTATTATCTCAAGGTATGGTCTCCAGACTCTTCCACGTTCAGGCTGGACCCCTGACCCTGTGACAAGGAAAAGGAAAACAATAAAACAGCCTAAGAGTAATGGCACTGTGAAGTTGAGAACAGCTAAGGTGTAAATTAATTTCAACAGAGGGTATGACTGTCTATAATGAAACTAGCTAATGGGATTATTTTCAGTACTATTTATTTAGTCTTAATCTAATCTGTTAATGTTTCCTTTTGTCTTTCCTGTCTTCTCTGATTTGTGTTCTTAGATTGACAGGGCTTTATTAACTCCCTTCAGTTATTAGCTCTTAAACAGGGAAAAGATGTTACCTCAAATCTATACAGCATACTTAACTCTTTCTTTAGAACAGTAATTACCTATACAAAATGACATCTAAGCGGGTTGGATAAAATCCTATTCGTTGAACACCATTTTTGGTTTAAGTTTACTTTTAAGGTGTGTTAATTTTCTTTGTCTAGTTCAAATGTGTTTTGGTTTAAAAATGATAAACCACATTCTCAACAAAGAGTATATAATTAAATATGTATACACAGTCAACATAAATTTATGTTTCTTAAAATTAATTTACTTGGTATCATATTAATTTTTAAGTAAAATCTTATGTGAACTATAAATGTTAACTTAACCCAAAATATTTTTATTTTTTTCAGGCCAAAATAGTCTCTCTTTAACCTACAACATGGTTCCTAGTACTAAAATATATAAATTAATTTTAAATACCTCTCCTCTCTCTCTCTCTCTCTCTCTCTCTCTCTCTCTCTCTCTCTCCTGCCATCAGCCTTCTGGGGCTCATCTTTCCTCAGCCTCTACTATACTTCAGGATCAACTCATTCCACAGCTTACCTCCCTTACTGCGTTTTTTTGTTTGTTTGTTTGTTTTTTGTTTTTTTTTTGCTTTTCTCTCATCCCATTCCTTGTACTTTGTCTCCATCTACTGAGTGTTTGCACCATGCTCTCATTTTCTGCTTCTCTTGCTTGCCTCAAAATCACACCGGTGTGTCAGAAAATTCCTTCCTTTCTCTGGATATGGGATGCTATTTCTAGAGATAGGAACAAGCAATAATTCCTGTCCACGACAGGATCTCACCTTTCCTCTCCCTGATTATCTGATTGCAGGATGATATCTTCTGGGACTTGGAAATAAATAAAAAATAATAACTCAAACCCATATTTGAACCTCTGCTAAGAAAATGATGGGGGTTTTTTTGTACCTGATTCTCCTCCTCTTTTTGCATGACCGATGCCAAACCCCTTTTCCTCCTACTCACTCCCCAACTCTCAGTCCCTTATCTGCTGTGCTTTCCTTCCCAGACTCATCATCTTACCTCCACTCCCTAAGGGGAGAGGATTTTGTCTCCTGCCTGCTCAATTCTGTCTCTACCTTCTACCTGCTTGCTCAGTTCTTTCTCTATCTCCTCTTCACTCTGTACATAATCTGTCACTATGCAAACTACCCACTGAAAGTCTCAGGGTCTCACTTCTTGCTTGTCTTCTTTTCAAAATATTTTATTTACTATTTTTTATTTTATGTGTATGAGTGTACTGCCTGCATGTATGTGAGTGCACCTGTGTCGTGCAATGCCAGGGAAATCAGAAGAGGGTTTTTGAGTCCCCTGGAACTGGAGTTAAGGATGGTTCATAGCTGCCATGTGGGTGCTGGGAATTGAACCCGGGTCCTCTGAAAGAGCAGTCAGTGCTCTTACTTAACTGCTGAGCCATCTCTCCAGCCCTGATTGCTTGCCTTATTAAATCATTAAAACAACTAGGACTTTCAGATACCATCAGGCCCCAAACTCCTGAAGATCCTGTGCACCACTGCCTGGCCTCCATAGGAGTTAGATAATGACTCTGTTTGGACAGACACCAGAACCTTAGATGACAATAATTTGAGAGATTTAGAAAATTTCTGCCATCATAATGGCAAATGATCTAAATTACCATACATCCAAGCTTTCTTTGATTTCTGTGCTAATCCCTCCCTCTGTGTTTGGTGTTGTTCCCATCAAGTTCTTCTGGCTAAGACAGTTTCATGGGATCCCAACCCACCAGGGTTGTCTGCCATCCCCTCCTCCCTACCCTTCCACCTTGACTTTTAATCCTACCATAGCTAAAGAACTGCCTCCAATTATGACCCAACCCCAACCTTCTCCTGCTCCTCAGCCTGAGGCACAGCCAAGTCCTCCCCCTGCTTTACCCTCACTATACCCTCCCTAGCCTTTCATTCCAGAGCCCAACTTGGCTCCTCTTCCTTCTCCACCTCGAACTCCCTCTCCACAATTGTGGTGGTTTGAATAAAAATGTCCTCCATAGGCTCCAAGTGTTTGGACATTTTGTCCCCAGATGATGGCACAGTTATGGGAGGCTTTAGAAGGCGTGGCTATCCTGGAGGAAGCACATCACTGGGGGTAGGCTTAAAGAGTCCTTAAGCCTTGCCAGATCTGCAGTGGCACTCTTGTTTCCTGTGCCTGCATGATGATGTGAGAGCTTAGCGTCTGCTGCTTCTGCTCCAGCCACCTCCAGCTACCATGTCTCCCTGCCATGATGGACTGGAATTCCCCTGACCTGTATGCTCAAATAAACTCTTCCTTCTATAAATTGCTCCCTCTCCAGCACTCTAAGTCTGTCAACCCCTCTCCTTCCACTGACTCTCCTCTACTCAAGAAAATCCAAAACCTTAAACACCTTTTTGCCAAGTATTTCCTAGTCTCACCTTTTCTGGCTTCTAGTTCAAATAGCCCATTTATCCCTCCTGTATCTATTTCTACTTCTACTTTGATTCCAGACCTGTTTCCCTTCATGGACAGGACATCCCTCCCACCTCTCCCAGTCTGGCCTCCCTCCAGGTTTCCCCTTCTCCCAACCATTCTCCTATGTCAAGCCATACTCACTCCCACACTCAGTCTTAGGCCTCTGCCCATAAGCTCTCCCCAAACTAACATGTCCATTCTTCCTCTATATCACTGAGAATAAGGGCCAGGCATTAGGGGTTTGGGGACACATGAGCTGTCCCATTTTTGCTCCAGTAGCTTATCTCTCTAAATAGCTTAATACCACCATCTGGGAGTGGCAACCTTGTCTCCATGCTCTGGCTGCTTCTCTCCTGGCTCAGGAAGGACTTAAGCTCACTTTGGGTCAGCCTATCTCCAACCTTTCCCCTCACCATCTTAAGAATTGGGTCCCACATGGTGGAATATGCCGTAGTGTCTCTCACAGATGTCATCTAGTCAGGACCTCTACCACTTGGAACCATGTCACAAAAAGCCAAACTTGTGACACTCACCAGGGCCCTAATTTTAGCCAAGGACAACCTCTTACTCCAGCATCCTTCCCCTCTACATGACTATATACCTGTCTTCAGCCTTCTAAGGAAACTACTCAGGGAACATGCTGACCAGATTATTCCCCAGGCTTCTAAAGGCCAAATTGACCACCCACTTCAACCTGGAGATCACACCTACTTTCAAGTTCACACCCAACAGAAAGGGGTAAAGGAAACCCTCCAGCCGCATTGGACTGGTCCTCACCTGGTGGTCCTGTTTACCCTGACAGCAACCAAGCCTCTTGGGATAACCAGGTTGGATTCATCTCTCCAAATTAATACTGGCCAAGGAACACAGCAAATATCAGGCCACCAGTATCATGCCTCTTAAACTAAAAATCTTGAGGACCCTTCCCTTAACACCAATCCAAGAATGAGTTTTCTACTGACCTTATTCCTATTCTTCCCTCTGAACCCCACATTTTCTAGTCAAGGTTTATTTAAAGATGTTACCCAAGCTCTGTCTACATAACACATGGTAATTAGAAGTACCAGACTGGTGTAATTAACCTTGTTATATGTTTAATATCCAAATTTTAAGACCTTTATTAATCTGGTCAGAGGGACTCAGAGGGATAAATTTTTGTTCCTTGCCCTCCATGGTCAAACAAGTTCCAGGGGGCTCTGGAGCATCTCTCGAAATGTCCTGTAACTGTGGTAAGTCACCTGTCCTCTTGTTCAGGGAGGACATGGAGACCCCAGAAGATGGACTTGAACCAGTGTCCTCTCTGCAAAGAGGAGGGTTAACACAGAGGAAACATTTCATCCACGCTTCCAAGCTAAGTCTTGGTCAAACAGGATCTCTTGACTTATCTTCACATCGATGGAACTGGTAAAAGAAAAGCCTAAGGAGCCAGGGGATCCCCTATAGCCCATGTGACCCCTGAGGACCAAATCCTCATATGACCTTAAGTGTAAAAATAAATTGGTTAATTTGGGCCAACAGTATGCTCTTAAACACCCAAAAAGAAAGTGTAACCAAAAATTAGTCATCAGCATATTTTAAGAGTTCTAGGAATTATACAACCCAGGCATTACACTTAAGTTCTTATGTTATTTAGACAATTATCTCTCATTGATGATTTTGTTCCCAATAAGATGCTATTCAGATGTAAGACTTCAAATCTTTGTCAGCAATACTGTAGTGCCCACCTAAGGGAGACAACCCACTATTATTCTAGCCTAAAAAAATAAATGATGGCTAAATTTGATTTCTCTCCCTATCTAGAAGCCTTTGAGAGGTAACTGACATTGAATCTAGCCACTCCAACAGCTAACAAAATCCCTGAAAACAAATCCTGAGTCCATCTCTCTCAAGTCAGATTTGGCGGAAGAAGGAAAAAAAAAGAGCTATTACCTTTGTGCTAACCATTGCTCCTTGCCTCTTCAGATATTTTCAGGACTGAAATCCAAAAACTAACTCATATTACTTTTAATCAGTTGTTACTTTCCTTCCTCCACATGTATACCAGCACCTGTCAACCATCAAGTACCCTGTTGAGATGCATGAAGAGGGAACCCTTGTTGTCTGATTGACCTCTAATCCAACCCTCCCCCACATTGACCTTGTCCAGCAGGAAGTAGCAAGATTACAATGGCGCCCCCTATCCTATAACACAAAAGGCTGGTACATTAGGTTTCAGATCCACAGTAGCCCTGCCCCCTCCCCTACATGGTTTCACAGTTCCACAAGCCCCTGAGATAAGCACCCTGGTCTTTGAAATCAAAAGCAGTCTTTTCTCCCATTTGGTCAACACAGCAGGCTTTCCCTTTGATCTCATAAAGGGGGGGGGTTAACAGTGGTCCCCCCAATCTTTAAAACTCTATGTTCACAACTTCTTCACTTCCCCCCCACAAATGAAAGACCCCAGATCACTACTAGCCGGATGACATTTTCCCTACCCAGAAGGAAATCTGTCCCGTGTGTTCCCTTGCTGATAAAATGTATTCCACTGGACTTTTATCTGTGTCCTGGTGCTTTATCCGATCAACCTGATTCATCTATCGTCATCTTCATCCATCAACCATCCCTGTGAATTTTCAACGTGGTAGCTGAGGATTTCACTCTGACAGCTTACAGTACTCTAGAGTGTTCACTGTTTCCTTCATCTGTAGATGATTATGATGATGATTATTTAAAAACAGATGGAATAGAAGGACATTTAAAAATATGTGATGGTAACACAAATGATTAAAATACATGGTCATGCTCATTTAAAGAGCATGAGAGAAAATAAATATAGTACATATGAGGTTGGCTACAGGAACCATGGAGAATACAACATTAGTTGTGTTAGAGTATAACTTTACTGTCCTAGTGATCCATAGGAGCCCAAACCACATAGCTTGGCATAATTTGATCTTTTTGTTTTACTCATGTCATATGTAGTACATTTCTAGTTTATATTCAGATAAAGATAAATGATGGATTGATATTGCACCAGAGTTATGGAATGCATTAATTATATCTATAAAACAATGCCTATTTGAAAAACGAGCACTTACCTGCTTTTTTCATAAACTACTAAATATCACATTTAACACTTTTATTGATTTGTTTAACTTACCTAATTATCTTACCATGTTGACGTGGAGGTCATTTAGAAATTCTTATACAAATGCAATTTCACCTCGAAATGTACAGGATTTCTTAGAAAACAGAATGAAGCAAGTAAATTATCCCCTCAGGTCAGGACTCTGCCAGTCCTGGCTGTGCTAGATTGAATAACTTGCTTTTGTTTTATCTGTGTCTATAATTTAATTATCATTAAATGAACCAGAAAACAAATTTGTGTCTTCAATAAAATCCACAGGCTTTTCTGTCAGTCTTTTAATAGAAAGGTAAGCAAAACAAAAGAATATATAGAAAAGGAAAAATAAAATTTCCTATCTAATTACAGGTTCCAAACTGAAATTTGGAGAATTAAAACATGCATGCCCAATGCTACATACATCTAAAAAGTTATATAACTATGTGATAGAATACATTTAGCCAAACTTTGAAAGGGAGATCCATGAATGTTGGCATCCTGATTGTGAAGAGTCTTAGCTGCTCCTTCTCTTACATCCTCTAAACCTCTTCAGATCTGTATAGGCACGTATGTGAGAGAGCAATTGGTGACTCAGTAATTAGAATCTGTCCCTGATTCTTGTCTTTTAAGTACTGGCATGTTCAGGTCTTTGCTAGACACAGGGTCCCATCTCCAATGCACACATGTGTTGCTCTTGATCAATCTTCTGTTTCTATAACCTGTTCTTTCTATAATGTATAGTTTTTATTTCTGAGTTCTGCTACACGTTTATAGGATATACTACACCTTTGTGAAAATCAAGAAAATAGCATCCTCCTGGCTGACTCTGTAGAATAAGAAATCTTCCCCATATAAACTCTGATGTGTGTTTTAATATTATGCTAAGATAGCCATAATAACTCACATAAAGAGGTTTTGCTGAAAGAAAACAGTGGCTCTGAAGCAGGAAAGGAAATGGACTGAGAGCCAGGAAATGAGGTTGACTTAGGGGCTATATAGTGACTATGGTGTGGGGCTGGAGTACAGGCCCTTAAAAGTTAGAATGCTGTGTGATTTGATCTTTCTATTGGTGTCAGAGGAAGACTTAAAACATTGTGGATTTTCTCATATGAGAGGAAAGAGAGCAAGGAAGCAGATGGGTTTGAAAGCTGACACCAGTGCATCCAAACTCTATTCCACCCTGCAGAGGGAAAACTTTGAAAAAGAATGTCTGTTTGGGCAAACATTACCTACTTGGATGC
>NW_008342018.1:8681525-8689029 GCF_000622305.1 Nannospalax galili | reverse complement strand
AATTTTATTTATTTATTTATTTATTTATTTATTTATTTATTTATTTATTGTTGGTCTTTTTGAGACAGGGTCTCCTGGTAGCCCAAGCTGTCATGGAACTCACTATGTAGACCAGGCTGGCCTTGAATTCACAGAGATCTGCCTTCCTTTGCCTCCCAAGTGCTGGGACTATAGGCATGTGCCACCACGCCTAGCTCATTAGTTTCTTTTTATGTTTCTATGATAAAATATCATGAAAAAAGCAACTTTATAAACATAATGGGAAAGGATTTATTCTTGTTAACAGTTCAAGGTTAAGATACATCACAGTAGAGAAGTTAAAGCAATAGGAATTTGAAAATTTTCAACATTATATTCCGTCAGAAGAAACCAATGTATGCTAGTGCTGAGCTCCCTTTCTCCATTTATACCGAAATATCAGAACTAACTCCATTTTGTTTTAGCTGGCTCCTATTTTACCCTGTGTATTTGATCAGCCATTCCCACTGCAGCCAGCCAGGCATGAAGGTCACACCCATAGTTTCAGGGGGTACATTGTTTCTACAATACTGGGAAACTTACAAGTAGCCAGGTAACACAACCTCCCTCCCAGTTTACCTGCATCTCCATGGAGCCCATTGTTTCTGAAATTCTGAGAAACTCATTTTCCTTACCAAAACTTTTTATTAACTGAAAACCTCTATGTTAACTGATCTGCCCCGATCTTGTGTAACTATGCTGGGTGACCTGATCTAACTATGGTTATTGGCGTTGCTCCTCACAGTATTTATTTGTGATTTTAAACTTTATAAACTCTACTCTGCTGCTTTTCATGGTCAAGAGCTCTTTTGAATATTATCCTCCTTTCTGAATTCCATCTAATAGAGGACTCTTGATTTGATACAAAACTGTGTGATGTTATTTGCTTGGTATTACATTAAAGATCAGGATTCCCTGACCAGGAAATGGTCCCACCCACAATTAAGATGAATCTTCCCACCTCAGTTATCATTATAAAGATAATCTGCTATGAGACATGCCCAGAGATCCATCACACAAAGTAGGCTAGATCCTGTCAAGTTGATAATTAACACTATCACAATCCATAATTTCAGCACATTGTTCAGTGACTGTGCAAGGACAGAGTGCAGAATCACTTGTAGAGATAATCATAGGGTAGAGAGAATGCTGTGAGAACACAAGTACAGTGAACAGAAAGGCCTGCCTCAGAGGCTGTCATATGAACCTTAATTCCATCAGGATCAAAGCAATATGCTGAAGAGATTACTTTCTTAACCAGGCAAGAAATGTTTCACTCCCGTATTGTACATTAATGAGAAGGGAGTTCAGAAGGGCTGGGTCAGAGAACACTGGTATATGCCTTCAAAGAGTCCTGCATGTGTCAATATTACCAAATCTAAATCTACTCCTGATGTAGACACTTCCCCACTGATCCGTGATGCTGTGAATTACCATTTCAGGTGTCAGTGACAGAGAAGTACATTTCCAGTGGGCATGAAAGAATGAGACAACTATTTGTCATTTTCTGACAGAAAACATATAAATTAGGGGCCTTCAGTGGATATTGTTTATTAAGGGTGAAAGTCAACTGTGTCTTTTGTTATTATTAACCCAACATCATAATTACCTGAACAAACAAACTGACTCATATTAAGTTTTTAAGAGTGGGCTCAAACTTAGATAACACTTGTTCCCCTAGCTATCTAATTGTGTTTGTTTGAATGAGAATATCCCCCATAGGCTCCTAGTATTTGGACATTATTTTCTTCAGTTGGAGGTACTATTTTGGAAGGTCTTATAAGGTGTGGCCATGCTGGAGGAAGCATGTCATTGGGGGTGGACTTAAAGATTTCTTAAGCCTTGCCAGTTCTTGAGTCATTCTTTTGCTTGCTGAGCCTGATTGAAGATTTGAGAGCTTAGCTTCCACTCCTCTTCTAGCCACCTCTGTCACCATACCTATCCTTGCCATGATGGACTGACTCTTTCTGCTTTGCAACCATCAGGTAAATAAACTCTTCCTTTTATAAGTTCCTTTGATCATTGTGTTTCTAACACAGCAACAGAAAAGTGACTAATACAGAAAATGTTACCAGATGGCAGGCTGTTGACTGTAAAGAACCTGATCATTTGGGATTTTGGAAAACTGTGGAAGACATTGGAAGCTTGGATTAGTTGATTGCTGTAAGTAGAGCTTGACAGGCCATTCTGTAGACACATAGAAGACAGTAGTGCACAGAACGATGTAGTTCCAGAGGGAAATAAGGACTTAAGCACTAATTGGGATACTTTGGCAAAGAGTCTGGCTGGAGTTTTCCCAAAGCCAAAAAGCTTGCCTCAGGCTAAGTTGAAAAGCAATGGACTAATTTCTCTGATAGAAAAAATTTCAAGACAGCCTAACAGAAATGGTGGAGTGGCTATTAGTAGTGAATATTGGGCAGATCTACAGAGAAAAAGACAAAATGGGGCAGAAAAAAACACAGAATATATACTTTGGATTGAAAAAGAGCATGAAAGGGGATCCCTTTGATAAGGAGATTAAAGCTATTAGGGAGAGGCCTATAGATTTACACTTAAACAATGGAGAGTGCCTCGAGGGCAAGACCACACCTAACTAAGTCACCAACTTGTGAAAGGAAACCACTAAAGAAAAAAAGCTTCTAAAATGTACAAAGCAGATTGGGATCTATCTCAAACTTGCAGCCAAACCTTACAGCAGTGTTGTTCACTGGGTTCTGGTTTAGAGGCATGAAAAATGCAAGAGTGAGGGTGTCATAGATTCTTCCTGTGAGGTTTCAGAGGGCTGCCTGAGGCCAGGCAACATGTATCAGGGGTTCTACTACATAGAGAAGGCCCTGATAAGCCATTGGGTGAAGCTTTGAAGGTTAAGCTTGGTTGGCAATGGAGACACCAAGAAGATGTTCCTGATGCCAGAGCTGTGAGACATCTGACAAGAGATGCATATGGAGAATGATACTAGTCCAAGAGAGAGATGAATGTTTCACACAGCAAAGATGGAGTGGTTGAGCCAACTAAGTCCTTCGGAAGTAAAGTCCCAGAAGTTGGAGGTGAAGCTGCTGGATTGGACGTTTTCCCTGCTGGTTTTTGGTCAGTTTTGGTCCGTTATTTCCCCACTATGCCTCTATACTCATCCTTTTAATGGAAATGTGTTTTAAATTCCACTTTATCTTTTGATTTCACAGGGCCTTACAGTTAAGTGATTGCCCTGAGTCTCAGAAGAGACATTGGACAGTGGAACATCAAGTTGAATGTGGTGGTTTGATGAGAATGTCCCCCATGGATTGGGAGTATTTGGACATTTTGTCCCCAGTTGGTGATGCTGTTTTGGGAGGTCTTAGAAGGTGTGGCCATGCTGGAGAAAGCACATCACTGCAAGCAGGCTTATATAATTCTCAAGCCTTTCTGGTGGATCTTGAGTCTTTCTCTTGCTTCCTGTGCTTGCTTGAAGATATGAGAGTTTACCTTGCACTCTTCTTCCAGCCACATCTGCTGCCATGCCTCTCCACCATGATAGACTGACTCATGTTTCTTTGGTAACATAAGCTAAATAAACTCTTCTTTTTATAAGTCCCTTTGTTCATGGTGTTTCTATCAGAGCAGAAGAAAAGTGACTAATACACTAATAGAACTGTCTTTCTCCCAGAACTATGCCAACTGATCTCTCTGGTTCCCTCAGTCTGTATAGCTGGAGCTGTGTCCTCACCTTGTGTATATAGGACTGTCCCTGGATCACTGTTTCTTACACTGTATCCCCCTCAGGTCACATCCATAATATATTCCAAATGGTTTCGCCAGCTTCATTGGGGAAGTACAAATTCAAGTTCTTTGACACCACCCTTATCTCACTTGGCCTTTTCATTCCTATTATATCATTCTTCCAATGTCACCTGTCCTTCTCAACCTCCACAGTGTCCAATGGAGATGGGTGAGTTAACTGTTGTTCTGTTAATGTTCAACCTTACCCACATTCATTCATTGTTTTTTTGAAAGGAGTACCAAACTGAGGTTGCTAAGGAAAAGAACTCTCATCATACCCAAAAGCACATAGTTTTGCTGGGGTTAATTAAAAGTTCAGGTTATGTCCATTAATAAAAGTCATTTCTACAGTTCCCTTTTCTTTGTTTTATAATTGAAGGAGGACATCCATCAGGGCGGTCATGGGTGACAGACTTACCATGGATGGTGAATTAGTCACATGTGGTGTGCTTGAGAATAGCATAGGTCAACATGTCATTTTAGGTCTCTGAAGTAAGTGACACAAATAGAGAAGCATCAGGAAAGTGCATGGACAACAGAAGCAGCTCAAGCGTGTTGAATTTTAGGACAAAGTCACACTGTGATCCAAGAATACCTGTTGGAGAAAAAACAGATGTGGGGCCTTGGCTTCAATTAATGAGAGAACCAGGTCCCATTCATTAGTTCGCTCTTAATTTAGTTTAATATAAAACCATTGGCTATGAGAACACTTATTTTTAAGATACTTTTCCTGCAGATAGTTGGAGGAAAATTTGAGAACAATTTTAAAAAAATAAAGTATAAGTTGTATTAAAAGATTTAAAATAGGGGCTGGAGAGATGGCTGTGTGTTTAAGAGCACTGGCTGCTATTGCAGTAAACCCAGGTTTGATCCTAGCAAGGATATAGCAGCCAACAACTGTCTGTAACTCCAGTTCTATGGAATATGATGCCCTCTTCTGACATCCACAGGGATTTCACATCATGTGTACACTTACACATATATAATATACCCATACACATAAAATAAAAAATGATAAACAAAAGATTTAAAAATTTTAAAAATATAATTTGTTACTGAGCAGTTAATCCTTCATCCCCCCACTCTTTATTATGTATTCAATTTTGAAAAAAAAATTAATTAGTATAATTATGACGTACTTGGGTAATAATGTAGAGAATGTAATGAGGGATATGGAATTCCCAAAATTCACAATGTTTATGCCAAAGCCTAACTCTCACCTCAAAGGGGATAAGAGATAGTTTATTCTGAAACCAAATGTGGGTGACAATGGCCTGGGAACACAGATTCAGGTTACCCCAAATTCCATGTTCCAATGTGGTAATAGTTTCATGAAATTTTCATAGTAACAGTACAAAGGAAAATCATAAATCAACACTTTTCAAATTACATTGATGAGGAAATTTAGTAGGTGAGTCATAGTAAACCATAGGGGGAAATATTAGTGTAGGTCTCAGATGCTATCTGATGACTTTCTTAGTCTTTGGGTTGGTGGGAACTGTTTCTTTGTTAATACATTCTGTTAGTCACAAGATATTAAGTCATAAATAGAGGTGGGCAAGGAGTGGCTATTTATGGGCTAAACATGACTGAAAATAAATTGTAAATAAGCTGTAGATCTGAAATATTACAAACTCTCCACAGTCATCAAAGTACTAATCAGTTTATGAGCTTTGCAGAAAGTTCAGTCCAATATGCAGAATTTTTCTGCCAACTTTTCATTCACAGCCAAAGGAGATAAATGTTTTAGATACTTAGGCATAATGACTGTTCTGAATTACATTTTGAATAAGCTCAAACAGATTTTTGAGTTTGAGAAGTAGTATAATAAAATATTTTGTTTTATTTAGTTTTATTTATTTATATGTTTATTTTTAATTTATGTAAATGAGGGTTTTGCCTGCATGCATTTAAATATACCTATGTCATGCAAACCTGTAGAAGCAAGCAGATGATATCAGATCAACCCCTGGAACTGAAGTTATTATATATTGCTATTAGCCATCATGTAAGTGCTGGGAATTGAACACAGGTGCTGTGGACAACAACTAATGCTCATAACTGCTGAACCATCTCCCCATTCACCAAATAAGAATTTTAAAGCACCAATATCTATGAGCTAATTAAAAAAGACAAAAGGAATATTTTCAAGTTACTTTCATTTGCCGAAGTTCATTAGGACAAACAGCTGGAGTTGAACTTGTCTCAAAATGATGATACTTACTGATTCACAATCAGGGTAGGATTTTATAAGTTGTTGAGCTTGTTCCTATGATAAATGAAAAGACAACTGAACTGTTAGTCAGTCCGATGGATTCTTTCTAATGAAACAGTCCCTGGGAACCTACTTCTTCCACTGTGTTCCCCTTAAGCCCACACCCATAATTTATTCAAAAATGGATTCTCCATCTTCAGTGGGAATGCACAATTCAAGTTCAGCTCTATTCTTATCTCTATAGACCATCTGGCCTTTTCTTTCCTCTCATTTATCCAAGGTTACCCTTCTCTCCCAACTTCCACTGTGTCCAATAGAGATGAGTGTGTGTCCTGTTTGCAGCCCTGTGTGAGCCCTCTCAAGCATACCCACATTAACTCATTTTCTTTTTTGAGTAATGAACACAGGTTGCCAAGGAGTCATCCTGTCATCAGATGCAAGAGCATAGTTTTTCCTCAGGTTAATTAGAAGTCACTTATCCAAATTATGTCCACCCATAGGTCATTCCACATATATTGGATATGGTACAGCTGAGCCTCTCTTGCTATCCAGCACACATATTACATTTCTCATAAATAACACTAGATATTAGCTGTTGTTTTTGAATGCTGGGCATTAAAACCAAGAGCCTCAAGCATGCTAATATGCACCTCTTAGCTAAGACTCTTCCAACAGCTAGAGGTCTTAAAATTATTTTCAGTAGATCCTGACTACTGGAAAGAATTTAATCTTTTTGGGTAGCAGTTAGTATGACTAATAAACAGATAAAAGTACTGGGCAAGTTTTTGAGTAGTCCATGAACTCTTCTTGTCTTATACTGGTTTCAAATTTCTGATGAAGGAAAATATTGATAATAAGGAATTTTGGCTCATTAAAAAGAGAATTGGACTGGAGGGAACATACCTCAACATAATTAAAGCCATATATAACAAACCCACAGCCAACATCATTCTAAATGGAAAAAAAACTGGAAGCATTCCCATTGAAATCAGGAACCAGACAAGGCTGCCCACTATCCCCACTTCTCTTTAACATAGTACTTGAAACTCTTGAAAGAGCAATAAGACAAGAGCAGGAAATTAAAGGAGTAACAATTGGAAAAGAAGAGCTCAAATTATCCCTTTTTGCAGATGATATAATATATCTAAGGGACGCCAAAAATTCCACGCGCAAACTCCTAGAAATTATTAACACATTCAGTAAAGTGGCAGGTTACAAAATTAACCTACAAAAGTCTATAGCCTTTCTATATACCAATGACAAGCAGTCAGAGAAAGAGCACAGGGAAACCCTCCCATCCACAATAGCCACAAAAAAAATAAAATACCTTGGAATAAACCTGACCAAAGACATTAAAGAGCTCTACAAAAAAATTTTAACTCTTTAAAGAAAGAAACTGAGGAAGACATCAGAAAATGGAAGGACCTCCCATGCTCATGGATTCGAAGAATTAATATTGTGAAAATGACCATCCTACCAAATGTCATTTATAGATTCAATGCAATGCCAATCAAA
>NW_008342018.1:8679486-8680185 GCF_000622305.1 Nannospalax galili | reverse complement strand
CCTTAATAAGGGAGATATGGATAAAAATTGGGTTAGATTAAGGGAGGGGGGAGGGAAGGGTATATGAGGAACCTAGGTGATAAGGAGAAAGAAACAGTTCAACACAGGTAGGATCATGGGAGTAAGGGTATTAGTAAGGAAGCAAGGGAGGGAAGTGCAGGCACCTTAAGTGGGAAAACCATGATAGAGGGGGGAGACGATACAAGAGAGAAACAATGCGTAGCTAGTCATGAAAACCAGAGGGAACCATATTATTCCTACAATCTACTGACAAATTATACTTAAAAGATCAAGAAAAATATCTCTAGATAAGGTTTATTTGAGACCAACTGGTCATTACCCAAGATTTATCTGCAAGACACACAGTAATTAAAAATGCCAGAATGGTGGAACTAACCTTCTTGGATGTTTAACAGACATACCTTGAGATCTATACTAATTGGGTCAGAGGGATTCAAAGGACACTTTTTGCTCCTTGCCCTACTGGGTCGATTAGTTCCCAGGGACTATGAGCATCGCGCAAAATGTCCTGTAATGGTGGTGGGTCATCTGGCCTCTTGATCAAGGAAGCCGAGGAGACCCCACCAGATGGACTTGAACCAGTGTCCAGTCTATAAAGAGGAGGGTCAACACAGAGGAATCATTTCCTCCATGCTTCCAAGAGAAGCCAACAATGGTCGAGCAGGACCTTTGACTTAT
>NW_008342018.1:8669037-8678453 GCF_000622305.1 Nannospalax galili | reverse complement strand
ATTATTGAATATGTCAATTGTGTTGTAATGATATGCTTCTTCTAAGTATGTTGTTATTAAATAAATCATTTTTAAAAATTAAAAAAAAAAACCACTGAAATAGATCTATATAAATTCTTATACAATTCAAATTTTTCTTTACTCTTACATTACAACCAGGTGAGAAGCTAGTGATGTTGCAATGTAGAGAACACAAAATACAGAAGAATGAACTGTACAATTTAGCTTAAAAGTAGAAGAGAGAGCTGGAAGAGTGACGCAGCAGTGTAGCTACTGTTCTTTGAGAAATCAAACAGATTTTACTCCAGACATAAATAATATAAATGATAATGTGTTTGTACATAAACTCTTACCCGTTTCTTCTTAAATTTTCCATTTTTTTACATGCTATGGTTCATGAGAGTCTTATGATTCTCTGCATTTCTTTGTTAATAGTTTTATATCTCCATTTTACAACATATATTATGAATCCCCTCTCTTTTTTAAATTTCTCTAGTTAGAGATTTGTCAATTTCATTCAACTTCTCAGAATATCAACACTTTTTAAAAAAAAATAATTTCCCTCTTATTTTTACTTTGGTATCTGGTGTCTTTAATTCATGTCGTGTCTCTCTTATCTCTTTCTGTGTATGAAACTTGAGTGTTATTTTCTCTTGCTTTTCTACTTCCTTTAGACTCTTTTATGCTGCATTTTAGTTATGTAATTCTTGAGAATTTCATAGGTGTATACAAATATAGCTTACTTATGTCCACCCCTCACTACCCTCTCCTATACTCCATATGTTCTTCCCTTAATATATCCTTCTCAACTCCATTTGCTATTTTTTAGTTAATTAACTGAACCCACTAAGTGAAATTATTGAAGCCCATATGCTCATGAATGTGGAGTCATTCACTGGGACATGAGAACTTATCAGTGACCACATACCCAAGGAAAATCCCTCTCCAAAATTTCTTTGGGGCTTGGTATGGCCTTCCCTTCAGAACTGATTTTGTTTGTATACTTTTACTTGTCTCAAGATATGTTTTAATTGCCCTAGTGATCTGTGAGTTGTTCAACATCAACTAACTTCATTTTCATTTATTTATGATGTTTTCAAGATGTCCCCTGTTAAAGTTGGAGATGTTTGATTCTTTGTTCTTTACTTGTTAATATGTGTTTTTATCTACTCTGGAGAATGTTGTTGTGTACTTTAGACAGATAAAAACTCTACAGTGGTTAGATGGGGTGTTCTGTGAATGGCTTCTTAAAAATTTCATTTGATATAGAATACAGTGTAGATATTTCTATGCTCATTCTCTATCTAGATGAATTATCCATTGAGGAAAGTTAAAATTATTGTTACATTGTAGTCTGATACTACCTTATGTTTGTTAATACTCATGTATTTAAGTGCTATGAGGTTGGTGCCAAAATATTTTCAAAAGTTATGTTTTCATTTTTAATATTTTTTGAATTTTTGTTCATTTCATAAAATAGATATTAATCTCCTCTGCTTCCCAGGGCCTGCACAAACTGCAGGCCTCTCTCTGGGGTAAGTACACTTGACTCCTCCAGCCTCATTCACCCTCCTATCTACCCAACTCGTTTCTCCTCCTAGCCTTGGTCCTGTCCCATTCCTTGCCTTGGCACCCCAGATACCAGGGGAACCACCACTGCTTCCTGATCCTTTGCATCCAGACCAACCCAGTTCCTTCTGGATTTCCCAGGAGCCCTCTGGGCCAGGCCTTGCCCTCACCTCCCTCTGCTTCTCTGGTCTGCATAAACTGCCAGCCTCTCTCCTGGAGCCCTAGAAGCCTGGTCCCATCACCTCCCTCTGCTTCCGTGGGCTGCACAGCACACCAGCCTCTCTTCTGGAGGCCCAGGGCTGACCATTCGGCTTCCTGATCCTTTGCATCCAGACCAATCCAGTTCCTCTGCGCATTCCGCAGGAGCCCTTGGGGCCTCTTCCCTCCCCCATCTCCTTTGCATCTCTGGGTGGCACAGCCACCAACTGCCCTAGACCAGCATCTTTCCTGGCCCTGGCTCCCAGGCCAGTCCAACCCCCAAATTCACGAGGCCAAAGTCTTTCCTAGAGGGATCTAGACTTTAGGAGAAAGCCTGAAAGGATCTGATCTTCATATGACTTAGGCCTCTGTGGGAACTCCTGGAGACAAAAGCAATCTGGCCATTTCAATTTAAAATCAAAAGAGAGAACCAGGCACTTAGAGGAACCAGCAATTCATGTCCAAAATGTAAACCACAAGCCACATAAAATATACAAAAAGAAGCAGACCTAAACTTAAAGGCTTCAGTCTCACACAAAATCAGAAAGTAAAAAAGAAATTCACATGTCAAAATGACAGAGAAAAAAAAACATGAAAAACAAAAATAACATATCCCTACCAAATACCAATAGTTTTCTAGAGGAGTACAATGAGAACCCCCTAGAGGCAATGCAGGACATAGAACTTCAAAGAACAATTATAGACATGATAAAAGAATTAAATGAATTTAAAGAACACACAAAGAAATCAAAGAACTGAAGGAAGATAGGGATAAACTCCTGAAAGAATTCAGAAAAGAGCTAGAAATATTAAAGACTACTCAGGCTGAAAGGAAGAAGGAAGTGAAACACTCAGTAAGCCAATTAGAAATGACAGGAGAAAGCCTCACCAATAGGATGAATAAAATGGAAAACAGAGTATCAACTGGAAGATAAAGTGGATGAACTAGAACACTCAAGCAAAGATTATGAAAAATTTAAGAAATCATAAAAATGAAATATGCAGGAATTATGTGACACCATAAAAAGACCAAACTTATCAATCATAGGCATAGAGGAAGGAGAAGAATCCCAAGATAAATGGCATGGACTAGATAGATCTTCAACAGAATAATGGAAGAAAACTTCCCAAAATTAAAGAAAGAAATGCCCATAAAAATAGAAGAAACATATAGAATGCCAAACAGACAGACTCAGAAAAGAAACTCTCCATGGCCTATCATAGTAAAAACACTAAACGTATAAAACAAAGAGACAATATTGAAAGCTGCAAAAGAGAAACAACAAGTTACATACAAAGGAAAACCCATTACGGTTATAGCTGATTTTTCAGTGCAAACTGTATAAGCCAGAAGAGCCTGGACCAAAGAATTCCCAGTTTTAAATGACCACAGATGTCAACCCAGATTACTATATCCAGCCAAAATGTCTATTATAGTCGAAGGCGATAGAAAAATCTTCCATGACATAAATAGGCTGAAGGAATTCAATTCCATAAAACCAGTCCTTCAGAGAGTTCTGGAAGCAATACAAAGAGCCAAAAAAAGGAATGACTATAGCCAAGGGGTTGTGGAAAGAAATTCAGTGAAGGTATAACTGTGGAAAAGTACAGCTATATCAAGAATGTAAACAGAAATAAAAATGACAGGATTCAATACTCATCTTTCTTTCATAACTTTAAATATTAATGACCTGAACTCCCCAGTCAAAAGACAGAGAATACATGAAAGAATTAAGAAACAAAACCCACCTTTTGGTTGTCTGCAAGAAACTCATCTCACTTTCAAGGACAGAAACTATCTTAAAGTGAAAGAATGGAAAAAAAAATACCAAGCAAATAGTACAAAGAAAAAAGGAGGCATTATAAGTCTAATATCTGACAAAATAATCTTTAAAAATAATCACAAGAGATAAAGAGGGCCACTTCATTCTGATCAAATGTACAATAAATCAAGAAGATATTACTAATAATGAACATATATTCACCAAACTCTGGTGCACCCAACTTCGTAAAAACAATACTACAGGACTTTAAGAACCAGATTAATCCCAACTCATTAATAGTAGGGGAATTCAATACTCCACTGTCTCCATTAGATAGGTAAACAGGGCAGAGAGTTAACAGAGAGACATCTGAATTAAAAAATACCATATATCAAATGGACTTAACAGACATCTACAGAGCATTCCACCTAAGCAGTAAAGGACATACTTTCTACTCATCACCTGATGGAACTTTCTCCAAAATCGGCCATATACTGGGGCACAAAACTAACCCCAGGAAATACAAAATGATTCAAATAATTCCATGCATTCTTTCAGACCACAAAGCAATAAAGCTTACAATCAACACTCAAAGGGCCCTAATCACCACATGAATGCATGGAGATTAAACAATACACTCCTAAATGATGAATGGGTCAAAAGAGAAATTAAGAAAGAAATAAAAATATTCCTGGAAGTAAATGAAAGGGACAAAACAACACAACAAAACTTCTGGGACATGCTAAAGGCTGTCCTTAGAGGGAAGTTTATAGCTCTAAGTGCCAACATCAAAAAATCGGAAAGAACACAAAGAAATGACTTAACATTGCAACTCATCAAACTTGAAAAGCAAGAAAAAATGAAACCAAAACTCAGCAGACAAGACGAAATAACAAAAATCAGGGCAGAAATTAATGAAATCAAAACAAAGAAAATACAACCAGTCAATGAATCCAAGAGCTGGTTCTTTGAAAAGCGAAGCAGGATTGACAGACCACTAACCCAGTTAACCAAAAGAAAGAAAGAGCAGCTCCAAATCAAAAAAATCAGAGATGAAAGGGGAAACATCACAGCAGATACCAGAAAGATACAGAACATTTTAAGGGAATTCTTTAAAAATCTATATACCGCTAAATTTGAAAACCTAAAAGAAATAGATGGATATCTAAAGGCATGGGAACCACCAAAACTAAACCAAGAAGAGATTAACAGTTTAAACAGACCAATAACACAAAAAGAAATTGAAACAGTAATTCAAAATCTCTCATCTAAAAAAAGCCCAGGAGCCAAAACTAAACCAAGAAGAGATTAACAGCTTAAACAGAACCGCAACACATAAGGAAATTGAAACAGTAATACAAAACCTCCCGACTAAAAAAATCCCAGGACCAGATGGATTTACAGCAGAATTGTATCAGACATTTAAAGAAGATCTACATTCAATACTACTTAATATATTAAAAAAGATAGAAATGGAGGGAGAACTTCTAAATTCCTTCTATGAAGCCTACATGACTCTGATAGCAAAGCCAGGAAAAGATACAAAAAAAAAAAAAAGAAAGAAAACTGTAGACCCATATCCTTAATGAACATGGATGGAAAAATTCTCAACAAGATACTTTCAAATAGCATACAGACACAAATCAGAAAAAATCATTCACCATGATCAAGTTAGCTTTATCCCAGAGATGCAGGGATGGTTCAATATCTGTAAGTCAATAAACATCATAAATCATATAAATTGGCTCAAAGACAAGACCCAAATGGTCATCTCAAAAGATGAAGAGAAAGCCTTTGATAAAATTTAACATGCATTTATGTTCAAAGTCCTAGAGGGAATTGGACTGGAGGGAACACACCTCAACATAATTGAAGCCATATATAACAAACCCACAACCAACATCATTCTAAATGGAGAAAAACTGGAAGCATTCCCACTGAAATCAGGAACAATACAAGGCTGTCCACTATCTCCACTTAACATTTAGCATAGTGCTCAAAACTCTTTCAAGAGCAATAAAATAAGAGAAGGAAATTAAAGGTGTAAGAATTGGAAAAGAAGAACTCAAATTATCCCTTTTTTGCAGATGATACCATATAATATCCAAGAGATGCCAAAAATTCCACCAGAAACTCTTAGAAATTTTTGACACATTCAGTCAAGTGGCAGGTTGCAAAATTAACCTACAAATGTCTGTAGCCTTTCTATACACCATTAACAAGCTCAGAGAAAGAGCACATGGAAACACTCCCCTTTACAATAGCCACAGAAAAATAAAATATCATGGAATAAAGCTGACCAAAGATGTTAAAGACCTCTACAATCAAAATTTTAAAACTTTAAAGAAAGAGATTGAGGAAGACAACAGAAGATGGAAGGACCTCACATGCTCATTGAGTGGAGGAATTAATATTGTGAAAATGACCATCCTACCAAAAGCCATTAATAGATTCAATGCAATGCCAATCAAAATCCCCATGACATTTTTCATAGAATTGGAAAAAACCATCCTAAGTTTCATATGGAAGCACAAAAGACCTCGGAGAGCCAAAGCAACCCTGAGCACTAAGAGCAGTGCTGGAGGGATTACTATACCAGATTTTAAGCTGCATTACAGAGCTATAGTCATAAAAACAACATGGTACTGGCACAAAAATAGACCCATAGATTAATGGAACAAAATTGAAGACCCAAATATGAGTAAATGCGATTTCAACCACCTGATATTTGACAAAGGGGCCAAGAATATTCATGGAGGAAAGACAGCATGTTCAGTAAATGGTGCTGGAAAACTGGATCTCCATTGGTAGAAGAATGAGACTAAACCCCTATCTTTCACCTTGCACAAAAGTCAATTCCAAATGATTCAAGGACCTCAATGTAAAGCCTGAAACTCTAAAACTGTTAGAAGAAAACATTGGAAAAAACCTACAAGATATAGGTGTAGGAAATGATTTTCTAAACTGGATGTCAATTGCTCAGGAAACAATTTCAAGAATTAACAAATGGGAACTCATTAAACTAAAAGGCTTCTGTACATCAGAGGGTGCAACCAGGGAGGTGACTAGAAAACCCACAGAATGGGAGAAAATTTTCACCAGTGACACATCTGACAGAATTTTAATATCCAGAATATATAACAAACTCAAAAACCAGAGAAGTAACCCAATTAAAAGATTCACTAAGGAGCTGAACAGAGTTCAAGAATCTTAAAAGATGTTCAACATCACTAATAATTAGAGAAATGCAAATTAAAACCACTTTAAGAGTTCATCTTACCCCAGTCAGACTTGCTAAGATCAAGAGAACAAATGATACCAAATGTTGGAGAGGATGCGGGGAAAGGGGAACACTCATCCACTGCTGGTGGGGCTGCAAACTTGTTCAATCCCTATGAAAAGCAGTGTGGAGAGCTCTTAAAAAACTACAAATGAACCTGCCATATGACACAGTTATGCCACTCCTTGGCATATACCCAAAGACCTCATCCTATTGCAGAGACACCTGTACATCCGTGTTTGTTTATGATCTTTTCACAATAACTAAGAGATGGAAGCAACATAAATATCCTTCAATTGATGAGGGCATAGTGGAAATGTCTTTCATTTATACGATGGAGTTTTACTCAGCATCAAAGAAAGATGAAATGAACCTACTGACAAATTGTACATAGCAGATCAAGAAATATATGGCTAGGTAAGGTTTATCTGAGATAATTGGTCTTTGCTCAAGATTTAACTAAATGCAACACAGTCATTAAAAGTACCAGCCTGGTGGAATTAACCTTTTTGGATGTTTAACAGATATACTTTGAGGCCTATACTAATTTGGTCAGAGGGACACAAAGGACAGTTTTTGCTCCTTGCCATACTAGGTTGACTAGCTCAAGGGGACTATGAGCATCTCTCAAAATGTCCTATAATGGTGGTGGGTCACCTGTCCTCTTGATCAATGAGGCCGAGGTGACCCCACCAGATGGACTTGAACCACTGTCCAGTCTACAAAGAGGACAGTCAATACAGAGGAATCATTTCCTCCATGCTTCCAAGTGAAGCCAGCCATGGTCGAGTAGGACCTTTGACTTATCTTCACATAGGTGGAACTGGTAAATAAAGGAGCCAGGGGCTCCTCCCAAGCCCATGTGACCTCTGAGTAACAGATCTTCAAAGGACCTTAAGAGTAAAAATAAATTGGTTTATCTGGGCCAACTGTATGGCCTTAAACACCCAAAAGGAAAGTATAACCAAAGATTAAAGGGGTCAATATAATTTTTAAGAGCCCATATGTATAGCTAAGGGCAATATAATAAGCAACAATGCCAGGTAGGAGATACCTTCTTTTGAGTTGTTTGCCAGGGTGGCCCAAGGGACTTCCAGATAGTAACCCAGCATATAACTGGGAAAATGAACAGCACACCCCAATCTTATCTAAAGGAATGTTGACAACTAGTTGCTGCTAGATGAGGAAAAGCTGACCTTCCTAAAACAAAGACCTCTAGATTAGCTGAATAAATTCACCAGATGGCCAAGTAGTGTGTAATGGCTAGTGGTGCCGACAACACAGCAGGCAGTAGCAGGGATATTAGAGTATAAGGGCTCTAGTGTGGGGAGGGAGGCTATGGGAGGGGTACATCTGGGAAGTGGGTGTATAGTTGAATAAGATGATTTGGGATGTTCTGTGTGATATACACACACCAAAACACAAAACAAAACAAACAAACAAAAAAAACCCCAAAATTTAAAAATGTATTATATCTGAGGAGGAAGCTTGTTAATTAGTAGAGGTGATAAATATTACCAATGAAATCTACCTGATGACTTTATAGACATACACAGGTGCCAAGGATCCAAGTGCAAGCGATTATGACTAGTAATAATTAGATACACACAGATTAGAGATGCATGCGCCAACATCTCAGTGTTAGTAGCAAAAATAATGAGTCTTTCTGCAAGGAACAATATAGTCTAAAATAAAATTGAGACCTTTTTTAGAGCTTATAAACTCATTTAATTTTATGTTTACAGCACTTATACTGAGTTCCATATTGTATAACTGTATTGATTCAACTGAGAACCTAGAAACATACAGCCACTTGTGAAAGAGATGTACTGTTGCTCTGGAGTGGGTTACTGAATATGTTAAAGCAGTGATGAAATGCTTCTTCTAAGCATGTAGTTATTAAAAACTAAAAAAAAATCTACGTCATGTTAAATAGTAGAGGTGATCAACATTACCAGTGAAATCTACCTGATGACTTTATATCCATACTCAGGTACTAAGGATCTGAGCATAACCGATGGTGAGTAGTAATAATCAGATACATAGAGATTAAAGAAACCTGTGCAAACATGTGTTAGTAGAATTAAAAATGTAGGAAACGGTGATGGAGCAATGGCTCAGTGGTTAAGAGCACGGTGTATAGTGAGTTAAATATTGTATAACTGTATTAATTAAAATGTGAACCTAAAATATTACAGCCACTTTTGAAAGAGATGATGTATCCTTGCTCTGGAATGTGTTACTGAATATGGTAAATCTGTAATGAAATGCTTCTTCTAAAAAAAAAAAAAAACTTGAAAATAAAACCTGAAAAAAAATAGTTATCAATCAAATTAGACCCAACTCCCTTCCTATCACCCCCAATCCCTCCCATCAGATTTCATGTATTCTGTCTTATATATTAAGTCACATTCAGTCAAGAATTTCTATCCATATGTCCCTCAGTAAATATTCATCCACTGGAATCTAGGCAGCCTATCCAGAGTCACTTCCTTAAAGAAGATCTACTCTCCTTCACCCCACAGTAATTGTTTGCCAATAGTTCCTTAGCTAGTGTTTGGTCCTGCTGCCCATTTCCCTTATTTACCCCATTTATACTGTTTTTT
>NW_008342018.1:8668424-8669016 GCF_000622305.1 Nannospalax galili | reverse complement strand
TTTTTTTTTTTTTTTTTTTTTTTTTTTTTTTTTGTCTGATTGAGTCAGTATGGACCTTCTGCATGTTTTTAGCTTTACTGCAAGTTCATATGAGCAAGTTCCCAGTGGCCTAAAAGCCTATGCTCATATGCCAACCCTGACTCTTAAATTTTTCTGCCTCCCTCTTCCACAATGGTCCCTGAGCCAAGGCTGGGTGAGGTTTAATATAGAGTCTTATCCAGGGACATGCATTCTGTAGTTTGTTATTTCCTAAAACGTAGTCAGTTATTGTTGGGGTTCTCTGTTATGCAAGTAGAAGTCTCTTCACATCCGGATAGCTCACGAGCTCGGAAACCATGTGCTGCAGATTCCTTTCATAGCAGAGTGCCTTCCTGGCATCCTCCCTGACTCTTCTTTTAAAGTGCTCGCCACAAATACATGCCCTCCAGCACAGGAGCTACCAGGTTTTAATCAGGCGTTGTCTGATAGCCTGATAGAAGCCCACCGCCCTATGTAAATGAGGCATCCTAAAAGTACCTATCAGCTAAGACTTCTTCTGCTGTTACACTATAAATAGTCCTAGTTTTACCCCAATAAAGTTGGAGCCTGGATC
>NW_008342018.1:8659704-8668345 GCF_000622305.1 Nannospalax galili | reverse complement strand
CACTTGTCTTGAGCTGTAACACTAAATTCTGTGATCCAGTCTCCCCGGAGGGCACTATTCCTCCATTATCGGCCCACGGATACCCCAGCTTTCACCGCCTCCATGCCTCTTCCCTGTGGAGTTCACTGGCCAGGAACTCCGCAATCCTGAGGAAGGGTACAAGGGTGTAATAGAGGCGGGATTCCGACTAGATAATACTCTGTAGCAGAGGAAGCTCTCCGCTCCAGAGAAGTGTGTAGCCATCAGCTACAGCCGGCATCAGAGAAGCCTGTGCACCTGCCGTCTTCAGAGAGGTGCGGCCGGCTAGGCCCGCCAGCGGCTAGCCAGCGGGACCAGAACCATGGTGGGAGAGTGCGGGCACACCTAACCCCGGGCCACATCCAGAGTGAGTGCGCCCGGGAGCCCAGGCGCGCTCCCCACATCTCTTGCGACCAGACTCACACTGGGACTAGCCAGGTGTGGCGGAGACCCTAGGGTGCCCGCACACACCACGCCCGCCCCATAAGTTATGGCCTTCTGTTTGCATCACAATCTATTGCATGAGGAAGCTTTGCTGGATGGAGTTGAAGGATGTATTAGCATTCTCTCTAACCCCTGTTCTGCTATGTTCTATGAGTCTGAGGTGTAGAGATTGCACTGCAGATGTGTCACTTAGGGGTGGGCATCTATTAGACATATACTCTCTGTGTGTGACCAGTTATGGAATTGTGTAATAGCCTTCATGTGTTACAAAAAGAAGCTTTTACAATTAGTGGCATACAGTACATTTGTAACATAAAGGTCCATATTTAGCATATGGTAAGAAATTTCATTTGTCTAGAGATATGACAGATGGTGTTTTTCTCTATGATATGTGACTTTCCAGCAATGTGTATTTGGCTTACAATGCCACTCATGAATTCCCTCTCATTGAAAGAACTTTAAGTCCAATAAGATAGCTGTTGATATACCCTAGATAAGAGATCCACTACTGCAACAATAGAAGTAGTTTGTTGTGCCATTAATTGTGCTTATTAAGCTTTAGAGCTAGGCTGTACCATTGACTGATTTTCTCCCTTAGCAGTTTCCATAGTATTCTCTAGAATTATGAGAGCTAGTCTTCAGGAAGGCTTCCAGGTCAGTTACAGTTCCACTGCTCCAAGTCCTTAGCCAAAGTATGTCCTGCCTTCAGCAGTAGGGTCTAACCTTCAAGTAAGGGAGGTAATCGAGTGCTGTGGCAATAGCCCATAAAAACCACTGTAAGATTCCTTGTTACTCCAGTCAGACTAACTAGGATCAAAAGAACAAATGCAGGCAAGGATGTGAAGAAAAGAAAATACTCATTCACTGCTGATGGGAATGGAAACTTGTGCTACAACTATGGAAAGCAGTGTGGAGAACTCTTTAAAAAAAAAAGAAACTAAAAATTAATCTATCATATGATCCAGTTATATGATTCCTTGGCATGCCCAAAGGACTCATCCTATTGTGGAGATAACTGTCCATCCACATTTGTTGCTGCTCTTTTTTACACTAGGTAAGATATGGAAACAGCCTATATATCTCTCAGCTGACTACTGTATAATGAAAATGTGGTACATTTACAAAATGGAATTTTCCTCAGCAGTAAGGAAAGATGAAAATATGAAATATGCAGGAAAATGGATGGAACTGGAAACTATTATACTATGTGAAGTAACACAGACTTAACAAAGCAAGTCATGTATTTTCTCCATCATTTGTGGATCATAGCACCAACCTCTTATGTATGAGTGTATATCCTGATGTTACTGCAGGAGCCAGGAAAATTGAAACATGGGGGTAAACAGAAAGAAAGAGCCTAAAAGAGGGGGATAGTAGGGCACAGATGTTACCAAGGTGGAAATGGAGAAAATGGGGATATTCAACTGGGCAGGGAGAAGGGAAGGACACAGAAGGAACCATGGTAGTACAGAGGAAGAAGGAACTCAAGAGAAGTAGGATAATAGGAGACAGGTGTTATGTTTTCTGTATGGAACAATTCCTACAATATCATGTAAATGAACATTTTAGGTTTTTAATCACCAAGTTTTATTCAAAGTTAGTTTTAAGTGGTGAAGTTTAGGTATTTCTCTTTTCATGGATGTGTCCCAGGCACCTGATTCCTCCACTGGGTGGGGCCTGCTGCTGAGGAGAATTAACTGTGGAGTGTTAGCCATGGAGGAAGGGGATTCTGGGTATGATCTTGGGACATAAACTGTGAGCCGCCAGGAAGGGGCAGGGGAGGTGGGGGAAGGCAGGCTTGGAGAGATAGATGGCCCTGCTGTCTCACCTGCCTGGACACGAGAAGGGGCATTTACTGATCTGCCGCGAGACTGCGGGCCCAAGATGCATGGGCAAAAGTTAATGGAGACTGTGGGTGGGCACAGAAGCGATCTGGAATGGTGGGCCGAGCCGTGCAGAGCTGGGTGCTGGGTGCTTGTTCCTTTGTAAGTTCCTCCATTTACCACTTCCCTACTCAAGATATAAAATGAAAAAAATTCACATAAGCATCTGTTAAATGGTTTGATAGTGCAAGAGACCCTGTGGCACTCCCTAAGAGAACTCAGGTGACAATGGAAAAATTTTTTTGTATCTGTTTACTATTACTGTGTGTGTAGACATGAGGAAATGACTCTCATATAAGTACAGATGATTCTTACATTATTCTCATTCTATCATTCTATGCCTTTTAACTTGATAAATCAATTTCCACTAAATGTAGTTATTGATATGGGCTCACTAGTACCCTTTTTGTTTATTTATAGTTGTTTGCAAGTCTTCAGTACCTTTCTTCCTTTTACTAGCTTCCTTGTGATTTAGTGATTTTTCTCTAGCATTCTGTTTTGATTTTGGAGATTTTAATCTATTTTATGTTTCTATCACAGGTTTGACTTTGTAGCTACCATGGGGCTTATTAAAGTCACCTGATAGTTGTAACAGGTCATAATTATCCATTTGTTTTTTTACTGTAGCCACAGCTAAGAGCAGATTGATCAAATAACAGTGCCGTTCTAGCAGATGTCAATGGCATGTCAGACTGAAATCATCAGCCTGGACTTGTAATTCACAATTATTTGCAGAATAGTATGCCTGCAGCTTAGTTTGCAGTGTAACTCTTTTGTTGTTGCTGTTATTATTTTCAACATACGTTTTTATTAAAATTTGTGTGCATTTATACAATGTTTTAATCATATTTAGACACTCTCCCCTATCTACACTTCCTATAGTCAGCTTGCCAATTTTCATGCATTCTGTCATATATGTTAAGGCCTGTCAAATCAAGTGTGTTGCCCTGATGTCCCTCAGTGTGACTTCATCCACTGGAGCCTTCTCTTAAAGAAGACCAGCTCTCCTCAGTCAGTACCAATTACTGTCAGTACTCTCCATTGATCAGCTGCCAATAGTTTCTCAGCTAATCTTGGGGTCTTCTGCCCATTTTCCCAATTCTGTGATGGGTTTTTGTCTTATTGTGTTTTCAGGGGTATGGGTCTTTTGCATGCAGTCCCCATTGCTGTAAGTTCATATGAAAAAGTTTCCAAAAGCCTGGGAAACTCTGATACCTTATGGTCATGAACAACCCCTAGCTCTTACAATCTTTCCACCCCTCTTCCACAATGGTCCTTGAGGCCTGAGTGGGTGAGTTTTAATATAGAATTCCTATCGAGGGACAAGCATTCTGTAGTCACTTATCCACTGCACTGTGCTCTCTGTAATGTGATTGTATTTTTTTTTTTTTTTTTTTTTTTTTTTCATGAGGAAACATTGCTGATGAGACTTGAGAGATGCGTTAGTATTCTCTCTACTCCATGTTCCACTACTGTGTTGCCAGGAGTCTGGTTCCACTGAGGGGCAGGGTCTGCTGCAGAGAACTGACTGTGGAGAGTTAGCTGAGGAGGGAAGGGCTTTTGGTGCCATCTTGGAAGAGAAGCAATGCAAGACCACACGCCCACAAGTCGTGGGCAAAAGCTAATGGTGATTATGAGCAGGATGAGGAAGGAGTCTGAAATGGCGGGCCAATGAGCCACAGAGTGGAACAGGGCACTGGGTGTTCACCTTTCTATGGAGCACTGGGTGTTTGCCTTTGTAAGTTACTCTATTCCCCCTCCCTGAGATATGAACTATGAAAAATTCAGATTAAGGTGTGCTATGTGATTTGTCTACCTGCACCAGGAGCAAGGGGCCCTAAGAGAACTTGGGCAACAAGTATGTTCTGTGACGCTTAGCAGTAGAGGTTCTATTGTAGATTTTCACTTGGGACTGGGCCTATCACATATAGTTATTTATTCTCTGTGTTTGACCATTTGTAGAGCTTTGTATTTCCAAAAATTAGTTTCTTTGATGAGAGGTGACTTGCCTTTTAGCATACAATAAGAAATTCTGTTTATCTAGGGATGTGACAGACGTAGGGTTTTCTATAGGATCTGTGATCTTTCCAGTCATGTGTGTTTTCCTATGTTTTACAATATTAGATATGAGTTCCCTCCTCTTGAGTGAGCTTTAAGTCCAGTTTAACAGCTGTTGATTGTCCCAAGATAAAAGTGTCATTACTGCACCAATATAGTATATTGTGATAGTGATCGCTGTGGTTATCAGGCTTTAAAGTTGTGGTTGGCCCATTGATTTTGTTCCTTAGCAGCTTGCATAGTATCTTCTAAAACTATGAGAGTTTGTCTTCAGGAAGCAGACTTCTTGGTCAGTTTCATCTCCATTGCTTCATGTTCTGTGTCCAAAGTATGTTCGGTCTTCAGCAATATAGTTTTAACTTCAATTCTGGGAGGCAATCAAGGGCTGTGGCAATAATCTGCATTTTTTGGAGTCACTGGGACTACCCTGACAAACATCTTAAAGGGAACTTTCACCTCATTTGGCACTGTGTTTCTTGTTTATTGTTTTCAGCTATGCACACACACTCATGTACAAATACTGTATATGCATTTTTCAGTAAGTTTTTGAACTAATGCAGTTCCCTTGAGTTTTTGTACCACATTGTTTGTTAAGAGGGCCTTTCCCTTTAACCCCAACAGGCCTGAAAGTCACCATGTAGCCCCAGCTGGTCTGAAAGTCACCATGTAGACGCAGCTGGCCTTGATCTCACATAGATTCACTGGCGTCTGCTCACTGAGTGCTGGAATTAGTGGTGTGTGCCACCATGCCAAGCTTAACAATTGATTTTAAACAAATAATAATATTTATCACAGTAGCATAAAACCTTAACTATAAACTTGTGCTGGATAGCTTTAGTGTCAACTTGACACACCTGGGTTAAGGGAGCCTCAGTTGGGGAATTGCCTCCATTAGACTGGCCTGTGGCCATGTCTGTGGGGTATTTTCTTGATTGTTTTGTGATGTGGGAGGGCCCAGTCCACTATGGGTAGTGCCACCCCTGGGCAGGTGGGCCTGTGTTGGATAAGAGAGCAAGCCAGTAAGCAGCATTCTTCCATTGCCTGTGCTCCAGCTACTGCTTCCAGGTTCCTGCCCTGAGTTCCTACCTTGGGCTCCTTAATGAACTGCAACCTGGGAGATGTAAGCTGAATAAATCCGTTCCTCCCCAAGTTGGTATTGGTTAAAGTATTTTGTCACAGCAATGAAGAGAACAAACCAGAACAAAACTTTAACTTTATTCTCTCATTTTGAAGTTTTCAAAACTTTATTTTTCTTAGAAATTAATAATTTTCCTAAATTTTGTAATTTTTTATTTCATCTTTCATTTTTCCTTTTTATGATGTATTCATTTCCCACAGTTGGATTATTAGAGTATTTTTTCATTTTTTCAAGATACTCATATTTGCCTATATACTTTTTAACTTTCAATTTTTTTCAAAGATTGGTGGTTTTTGAACTTCAAATATCCCTTTATCTTCTCTTGTAATAAGTTCATTATTAATGAATTGCTTCAAATTATGTCTGGTAAATTATCTTCATTCCTAAAAGCACATTTTTCTTTATTGTACCTCTTTATTTCCTTCAATTTTTTGAATATATTCTTCAAGTGTGTCACAGAAAAAAATTAGTATTAGTCTTAGACTTCTTGTCATGTGATGTTTATGTTTCCTTGGCCGGTCTTAGGAATTTCCTTTGTTTTTTACTTTTGATGCAAAATCTCCAATGTAATCCCTGCTTTCTAATAAAACATTATTTCATGTAAACATACAGGTGGGCAATTTATGGACATGATAATAGTTTAGAAAACACAATAACCAGAGGAAATCCATTTGTCTATAATGGAGATAATAACAGACGTTCCTTGTTTAAAAGAATCTTGAGCCTAATGTATGTGCGTGTACATTCTAAAATATTTAGTTAATTAAGACTTACTGTTTTGACTTATAAAATATGAGCCAATATAAAATTAGTCTTTATAAAAATACTTTTAATCCTTTAAATATTTAATCTTCAATGCTACTAAAGTTAGTTTATAAGTAAATCTATGGAAAATGAACATATTAAACCCACATTCAGGTTATAAATATTGAACACATTTTTAGTATGGATTCTTACATTTTAAAATTTTACAGATTTTTAAATAAAACTGCATTATTTCATTCTTTCTGATTTATTCCTCTGCTTTCCCCTAGCACTTTGATCTGAGGGCCAAAGCACCATATACATTCCTCACCCTCAGAAATCTTAACATACTGTCATTGTGAAATCATTATATTCACTTTCAATGATCACAGCTCTGTTTTTGTGGCTTAATTAAATCCCTTAAAGAAGCAACAATGATTGCACAGACTGAGAAAACTGACCAAACTTGCATCTCTTCCTATGGCCTTTCTTACCCAAAATTCTCAAATAAATGTCTCAATAAAATAAGAGTGCAATATCATATGCAGTAGAAGAAATGTCTCAGATGCATCAAAGTCAGTTGCCAGCCTCTGTATTGCTAGACACCCAGGATTTTTATGCTGACCAGAAACTGTTATAATCACAATGCATAATACATTATTTTCAAAGCTAAGCATAAAAGTAGATAACATACCTGGATGTCTTCTACACAAATTTAAGTATTCATATTCCCTTTCTTTGAAATATTTCTTGCACCCTAGATTATTATTCCTTTTTGTATCTCCTTTATCAGAAATTTCATATTTGTGTGCAGATTATTGATGAATTCCTCTATAAAATTTCTATACTTCTTTATTAAACCAGATATTAAAATGGTTATTTCCAAGATTATACTTCTGTAGTTATGAATTCAGTTTTAGAGTGAATATAATGCTGATGCTGAATATAATCCTCAGTGTAGATTCACCATGTTTGCTTTCTGATTTCTTAAATAAAATATATTGAATGTGGTGTCTTTTATCTGCTCTTCGGTTTGATGACAAAAATGCAGAATCTTTTAGGTTTGATGATAAATCGCAAAATTACAAATGACAAAACACCAAAAATGTGCTTTATGCTTACATATATGGAAAATTTCAGTTAAGATTTAATTGAAACACAAAACATTCATAGGTGTGAAATTGTCATTTTATTAAAATGTGCTTGAGGTGTTAAAAAAATGAGCACAACTTGGGAGTACTGCTATCCAATAGATGGCACTGTACACTTTGTAATTCTTCATCCAATGTGATCAAGAAAATTTTGTTAGAAAAAATCTTTTATAGTTTCTTTTTTAAATGAAAGATATGAACATAACTATTTGTAGACTACAAAATATCCAAAAAGTTGTAATAAGGAAATATAATTGAGTGAGCTCTGTGTACTACCTCTGGTGTGTTTTACCTTGGATAATCATGAATTGAATTGGAGTAGCAATCACTAACTTTAGTATATTGTTTAATACCACCATAGGTAGTTATATGAAAGATGATTTTTAGGGGAACAGATAGAATATTCTAAGTATTATTATATTATGCATTAACATGAGAAACATAGAAATGAACAGTTAAATATAATTAAATTTTAAGCGTGAAAATATGTAAAAACTAACAAGAGAATAATTTTTATAATTTAAAATTTTGTGTGTACCTATGTATATATGTGGTGCATGTTTACGTGTGTGCAGGTGCACATATGCATACAGGTGTGCTATAGGTATGTGTAAGTGTCTGTGGTGGTCAGGGGTCAATGTAAGTTTTCATTTTTCAGGCACTATCCACCTTGTTTTTTGAGAAAAGATCTCTCACTGATCTGAATCTCATGAAATAAGCTATCCTGGCTCAGTAACATGTGTCCAGCATTTGCTGTCTCCCATTTATGAATACTGGGATTACAAAGACAATCACTATGCCTGGCTTTTACAAAGGCTCTAGGAAGAGATAAGGAGGGTCACTTCTTTCTGATCAAAGAGACAGTTAATCAAGAAGATATTAGAATCATTAACATATAGCAGCAAGCTCTGGTACAGCCAAATTCATAAAAACAACACTACAGGACTTTAAGAAACAGATTGACCCCAACACAGTAGTAGAAGGGGACTTCAGTACCCCACTGTCTCCATTAGACAGGTCACCTGGAAAAAGAATAAACAGAGAGAGGTCTGAATTAAATGATACCACATATCAAATGGACGTAACAGACATCTTTTGAATATTCCACCCAAGCACCAAAGAACCCACTTTCAACTCAGCATCCATAGAACTTTTTTCAAAAATTGACCACATACTGAGTCACAAAACAAACCTCAACAAAAAAA
>NW_008342018.1:8653383-8659643 GCF_000622305.1 Nannospalax galili | reverse complement strand
CAATAAAGCTCAAAATCAAGCCTGGATGAAGCCCTACTCACTACACGAACTCGTGGCAATTGAACAACACACTCCTAAACAATGAGTGGGTCATAGGAGAAATTAAGAAAGAAATAAAAGAATTCCTGGAATTCAACGAAAAAACAATACAACATAACACAACCTCTGGGGCACTTTAAAGCAGTCCTAAGAGGGATGTTTATAGGTCTAAGTGCCTACATTAAAAAATTAGAAAGAGCCCAAATAAATGACCTAACACTGCAACTCAAGACATTGGAAAGGCAAGAACAAATGAAACCCAATCCCAGCAGAAGAAAAGAAATAACAAAAATCAGAGCAGAAATTAATGAAATAGAAACAAAACAAAACAAAACAAAACAAAACAAAAAAAATACAAAGAATCAGTGAATCTAAGAGCTGGTTCTTTGAAAAACTAAAAATGATAGACAGATCCTTAGCCCAGTTAACCAAAAGAATGAAAGAGAAAATCCAAATCAACAAAATCAGAGATGAAAGGGGAAACACCACAATAGACACCCAAAAGATGCAGACCACTATAAAGGAATATTTTAAAAACCTATTCACTAATAATCTGAAAATATAAAGAAATGGATGGATTTCTGAAATCATGGGAACCACCAAATTAAAACCAAGAAGAGATCAACAGTTTAAACAGAACCATAACATATATGGAAATTGAAACAATAATATAAAGCCTCCCAACTAAAAAAGCTTAGGCTCAGATGGATTTACAGCAGAATTCTATCAGACATTTAAAGAAGGCCTCCAATCAGTACTACTTAAATTACTCAAAATGATAGAAACAGAAGGAGAACTCCCAAATTCCTTCTATGAAGTCAACATCACTCTAATACCCAAACCAGGTAAAGACACAGCCAAAAAAGAAAATTATAGACTCATATACTTAATGAACATAGATGCAAAAATTCTCAGCAAATATTTGCAAAACACATACAGACACATCGAAAAGATCATTCACCATGATCAAGTAGGCTTTATCCCAGAGATGCAGGGTTGGTTCAATATAGGCAAGTCAATAAACATATAAATGGACTCAATCATATAAATGGGTTGAAAGAAAAAAAACACATTGTCATCCCAATAGACACAGAAAAGGCTTTTGACAAAATTCAGCTTGCATTTTTGTTCAAAGTCCTAGAGGGAATTGGATTGGAGTGAACATATCTCAACGTAATTAAATCTATATACAACAAACCCACACCCAACATCACTCTAAATGGAGAAAAACTAAAATCAGGAATCAGACACTCCTTTTCAACATAGTGCTTGAAACTCTTGCTAGAGTAATAAGACAGGAAAAGGAAATTAAAGGAGTAATAATTGAAAATGAAGAGGTCAAACTATCACTTTTTGCAAATGATATGATATTATACTTAAGAGATCCCAAAAGTTGTACCAGAAAACTCCTAGAACTGATCAATACTTTCAGTACAGTGGCAGGTTATAAAATCAATCTACAAAAATCAATAGTCTTTCTATAGACCAATAACAAGCAATTGGAGAAAGAATACAGGAATCCTCCCATGCAAAAAAAAAAATCTTAGAATAAATCTGACCAAAGACACACCAAATATCTCTACAATGAAAAAAAATTTATACAGAATAGGAAGGCTTATTTCAAAAAAGATTTCTTTTTTTTTTTTGACCAGGATACACAGATGCACTTACTGTAACAGTACCTTCTGCAAAAATAGGTTACATAATACTCCGCCAGGTATGGTGGCTTATGACTTTAATCCCAGAACTGAGGAGGAAGAGGAAGGCAGATCTTACAATGAAGATTTTAAATTGTTAAAGAAATTGAGGAAGACACCAGGAGACGGAAGGACTCCCGTGCTCATGGATTGGAAGAATTAATATTGTGAAAATGACCATTCTACCAAAAGCAATATAGATTAAATGCAGTCTCAATCAAAATCTCCATGACATACTTCACACAATTAGAAAACACATCCTTAAATTCATATGGAAGCACAAAAACCCCAGATAGACAAAGCAACAATGATCACAAAGAGCAACCCTGCAGGAATTACTTTACCAGAACTCACAGTATACTACAGAGCTATAGTCATAAAAACAGCATGGTACTGGCACAAAAATAAAATAAAATAGGAATATAGATCAATGGAACATCACTGAAGATCCAAACCTGAGTACACGCAATTTCAGCCACCTGACATTTGACAATGGTGCCAAGAACACACAATGGAGGAAAGACAGCACCTTCAAAAAATGGTGCTGACAAAACTGGGTCTACACCTGTAGAATGAAACTAGATCCTTATCTTTTGCCTTGCACAAAGTGAACTCCAAATGGATCAAAGACCTCAATGTGAAACTGGAAACCCTGAAAATATTAGAAGAAAATATTGGCAGTAACTTGCAAGATATAGGTGTAGGAAAGGATTTTCTAAATCAGACAGAGGTTGCTCAGGAATTAAGATCAGCAATGAACAAGGGGGGGACCTCATTAAACTGAAAAGCTTCTGTACTGCAAAAGGAAAAAGAAGTGAAGAGAAAACCCACAAAATGGGAAAAAAATCTTCACCAGTGACACATCTGACAGAGGATTAGCATCCAGAATATATAAAGAATTCAAAAACGAAGAATCGAGAAATCAAATGACCCAATTAAAAGACGGGTTAAAGATCTAAACAGTGAGTTCTCAAAGGAAAAAATAAAGATGGCTAAGAAACATCTCAAAAACTGTTCAACATCATTAGTAATTAGGGAAATTCAAATTAAAACCACCCTAAGGTATCACCTTACCCCAATCAGACTGGCTAGGATCAGGAGAACAAATGATACCAAATGCTGGCAAGGATGTAGAAAAAGGGGAAAGCTCATTCACTGCTGGTGGGATTGCAAACTCATGCAATGTCTATGGAAAACAGTGTGGAGAACTCTTAAAAAATTAAAAATGAGCCTACCATATGACCCAGTTATACCACTCCTTGGCACATACCCAAAGGACTCATCCTACTGTAGAGACACTTGTACAACCAAGTTTGTTACTGCTCTTTTAACAGTAGCTAAGAGATGGAAGCAACCTAAGTACTCTTCAACTGACGAGTGGTTAACAAAAATGTGGTGTATATACACAATGGAGTTTTATTCAGCAGTAAAGAAAGATAAATATTGAAATTTGCAGGTAAATGGATGGATCTATAAACGGTTATACTAACTGAAGTAACAGAGACTTAGAAAAACAAACAACATATGTACTCCCACATATGTGGCCCCTAGTACCAAATCCTTTTAAATTTCAGGTTCTTTTCATAAGAAGATGCTATACAGCAGTCCCTTCTGCATGAAATAACTACCATCATCACGACTTCTGCTGAGCCTGATCACTAAATATCATCACAACTGGGCTTGTTGATGGTTGTGCTCATTCATTAAAGGAGAACCAAGCAGGGTCATTGGACCCTCACTGGATTATCCAGCCACTCTTCCCAGCCAACTGTACGTAATTTGACCCTAATCACACATGACCTCCTGGATTTGGGGAGGGCTACATTATACAATCTGGAGAAGACTAGGAAGAGAAGGAATGACCCATGCTGGGTAAAGGCTTTCCAGTGTGCATACTCTGAGGTCATACATATACCTCAGCAACCCCTCAGTTTTCTCAGTAGAGAAAACTCAATACATTCCTTGGTTCCCCAGTAAAACTTGACTCAAACATTGGCTTGACACTAGAACCTTAAAAGTGAATAATCATTGCTTAGCATCCCCAGGAAAAATGAAGTCTCACAAAAGATGGAAAATTTATTTGTTAATGCTATTATGTCTCATAATTATTTAAAAAAAAGAAAATGAGAATGTAAAAGATGTTAAAAGGATATGGAAATGGGTATATTTTCCAAAATTGACAGAAAAAATTAGAAAGCCTAAGCAAGTGATGAAGGTCTGTTTAGGTTTGTTATGATATATGAAGGATGAGACAAAAATAATATACACATAATCTTAAAATTTCTATGGTCATAGTTTAGTCAACTAGTTTAAGGAACAAAATATATATCTAGTCAAGGTTTATCTGAGAATATTTGGTGTTTTACCCAAGCCTTATCTACATAGCACATAATAATTAAATGTACCAGACTAGTGGAATTAACATTCTTGGATGTTCAACAGCCATAGTTGAGGCCTGTACTAATGCGGTCAGAGGGACTTAAAGGACATTTTCTGCCCCTTCCCCTCAAAGGTCAATTAATTTCCATGGGACTGTGAAACATCTCTCAAGATGTCCTGTAACTGTGTTGAATCACCTGTTCTCTTGTTTGGGAGGTCATGGAGACCCCACAAGATAGACTTGAACCAGTGTCTAGTCTACAAAGAAGATGGTCAACTTAGAGGGAACTTCTCATTCATGCTTCGAAGTGAAGCCAGACATGGTCCAGCTGGACCTTTGACTTATCTTCACATAGATGGAACTGGTAAAGAAAGGAGTTCCTTCCAAGCCCATGTGAACCCTGAGGAACAGATCCTCAAATGACCTTAAGTGTAAAAATAAATTGATTAATTTGGGCCAACAGTATGGTCTTAAACACCCAAAAGGAAAGTATAACCAAAGAGTAAAGTCATCAGTATATTTCCTTAAGTGTTCAAGTGATTACACTTCCCAGATTTTAGGCTTAAGCCTACATAAAAAGTTATTTAGACAATTATTTCTCAGTGATGATTTTGTTTCTAACCAGAAAGTGCTGCCCAGATGTAAGACTTCAAATCTTGGTCCCCAGTACTATAGTGCCCACCTGTACCTAAGGGAGACAACCAGCTATTGTTCTCAAATGATAGATGAATTTATTTTCTTCCCTTATCTAGAAGCTTTTGAGAGGGAACTGACACTGATTCTAACCACTCCAACAGCTATCAAAGTACTTACCTGAAAGCAAATCCTGAATCCATCGCTCTAAAGTCCAGCCTTCGGAGACAAAGAACTATCTATTTAGTTGAGGGAAGAGGTTCAAAGGCTTAGGGTGAAATATTGGAGCTGATTTGTTATTTGATTCTTGTTAACCCACATTGGAAAAAATCCAATGGACATGCCTTTCACTAAACCCTGAGAAACAAGTTTCTACAATCTTTAAGGGGCCTGTGATAATTATTCTCTGAAGTTAATTTCCAGGTCAAATTTGTTGACAATGATCTATTTATTAAAAAAGAATATTACATTCATTGTGTGTGTACATCCTATAATGAAGCTTAGCATGGAGATTTCAGCCATCAAATTCAGAAAACACATGAAATAGGCATGGTTGCATATCAGGGTGGTGGTAGCCTTATGACAGCACTGGACTTCCAAAGGCAATGGTTACCAATGTAGAATCAGGAATCAATCAAATTGTCTAACTAGACCCATAGTATGGTGTAGTTCACTTTGATGTTCCTAGAGGTAAAATAAAATGGAAACTCACCACAGCCTTGTTTAATCTGTATTTAAAAAATGTTGTAGATCAAGTAAATAAAAATATTCTAATTTTAATGATAGACATAGTTTAATGATCCGTCATTTCATTCCCTAACACAATTCCAGTTTAAGAATCCAAAACACAGTAAATGCAGGAGATGGGGATATTGCCTTTAAATTTTTTTGGTTATGCTCATAAAAATCCATGCAATTAATCATTATTCCTGCCTTTTCTCAAAATATCTATGACATTTTCAAGATTAAACTTCCTCAGGAATGGTACTAATCCTAAAGACCCAAATCAATACTTTGACACACATATTTGAAAAAGAACTTATGGTTGTCAATTGCTTAATCATGTTTTCAATCAAGTGTAGGTCATAGTGACACTAATCAGTCCTTAAATTTGTCTTATGGCTATTTATTCTGTTCCAAACATATCATTAGGATATGCATATTGCCCATCTGGCTGAACTTCCATATTTGTTTCTTTGGCTGAGGTATGAAGACTACTATTGTGGGAAAGGCCATATGGAAATCAGCCCCCAAAGGAATGGCATAGGCTAGTGTTACCACCAAGGGCCTGAGAAATGCAGAGTTGGTGGTTTCCACAGTACATCTGTTTTCCTTCTCTCTCTCTTTCTTTCTTTCTCTTTCTTTCTTCCTTCCTTCCTTTCTTTCTTTCTTTCTTTCTTTCTTTCTTTCTTTCTCTCTCTCTCTCTCTCTCTTTCTCCCTCCCTCCCTCCCTTACCTCTCCTCCATTAATTCTCTTTCAGGAACCTTGACTACTTGATAGTGAGTAGCCT
>NW_008342018.1:8641137-8653372 GCF_000622305.1 Nannospalax galili | reverse complement strand
CTTATTTATTTTGTGAGTGTGTGTGTGTGTGTGTGTGTGTGTGTATGAATCTATCTGTTTGAGTGTATGTGAATGTGAGTCCTCATGGAGACCAGAAGAGAGTACTAATTTCTCTGGAGCTTGAGTTATAAGTAGTTATGAATCACCTGACATGGATGTTGGGATCAGGACTTGGGTTCTCTGCAAGAGCAACAGGTAATTAAGCAGTGATCCATTTCTCCAGCCCCTACCCCCCATGAGCAAATTACTTCTCTGACCTTAGCCAAAAAAAACAAAAAACAAAACAACAACAACAAAAAACCTGATCATTCGGGATGACAGTGGAGTATTTGAAAGTAATACAGGGAGTAACTCAAACTGCTGCTTGATTGCCAAGACCTACTTTCCTAGCTTGAACAAACTAACAAGCTTCCTGGAATCTGCTTTGTGGATGTTGATGTAGCAAATTACATTTTCTCTATACCTGTTCATAAGTCCAGAAGAAATAGTCATCTTTAAGCTGCAAAGGCCATTAATACATATTTGCCTTTCTACATCAGGCTATATCACTTTTCAATATGCTTATCATAACTTATTTAGCAGAGATCCAGATCACATGGATCCATTATGCTGATTGGATTTAGTGAGTAGTAACAACTCTAAATTCATAGTTTATACAATTATATGCCAAAATAAAGAAAGTTAATGGACATAGAACTCAAGGGTTTTCTACTGCAGGTAAATTTATTTTTGCCCCATGCTATCAGGTATGTTGACATACCATTTCTAAGACAGATTATTTCACTTGTCCTCTGTTATTGTCAAGAATAAAGGATATCTCAGACGTCTTTGAATTTTGGAGCGCTCTCTCACTAGGAGCTCCTTTCGCAGCCCAGTAACCAAGATCTTCCAAAGCTGCTGATTTTAAGTATGTAGGGGGAAGTTCACACTAAGAGAAGTCAAGGTTTCTGTAAGAGCTGCTCTCCCACTTGATCACGTGATTCTGATGCCCCAGTAGTGACGGAAGTGTTACTGAGGCTCTATAGAACGGTAGAAAATAATTTGGAGCTTGAATATCACCACATTCCCCATGACAGCATAGGCCTTTAATATTCTTAGATTTTTAGAAAGCTTCTTCTATCATCTGCTAATAAATACTTTTTTTGAATAGTGATCATTTTTCTAGTTAAAATGTATTGCATTTGCATTGTTTCCATCCCTCCAAGTCCCCACTAACACCTTCCTGGTCCCCCCCTCCACCCTCCTAATCACTTGTTCTCTTCTTTCATTATTAGTGCACTGAGTACATTTATGGGTGCTCCTATTGTACTTGTGTTTATGGCTGCCCACTTAGAATCAGATTAGATAACTCCCTCAGATAGATAGTCCCTCCCTCATCATCCACTGATTGCCTATAAGTCTGCATCTTGAGATGGAACCAAAAGAATAATGATTCCTGCTTTGCTTGCAGATGCTAGAAAAGAATAACTATGAACTTCCAATCAATAATGCGGTTTGAGCTGCTTATTTTGGACTACATGGTTTGTCCACCTTGCCATAAAGTTGACAACACAATGTAACTTTTCAGTAGTGAAAAGGGTCAGCAGGCTGTGATAGCACAAGCAAGTTACCTAGTCAGCTGGCCAAAACTTCCATGTTCCTCATACCCACTGTGATGGTTCTTTCTCTTATGACTGTAATCTCATAGAGAATTTCCTAAAACTAACCAATAAGAAGGAAAACAAATAAGGCATGATTGAAAGATGGTTCTGTAGGATATGCAGGTACCACGATAAAACAGGCCACCACAGCACTGCAATATCTGGAATATCTGTTAAGGACAGACATGGTGAAAAGAAGTCCTTTTAGTTGCCATGACTCCAAGTGTTGCCCTAAGTTGCTTATTTTGCTTATAAAGAGAATTTTTAGATGTGCAGTTGTATACCGGTTAATTCATTCTCCTGGGCCAGTGAATTAGTTGGATGATCAACACTTGTAGGAACCACCATTGGCAACTTGTTGGCAAATATATATTTGAGGAATGATTTGAATAAATCTTGGAATAGGCAGAAGTGTGAAGATATCATATTGGCTTAGAAACATGGAGAGTCACTCACCAAGAACGACTTGCCTATGTCTTCTACCAAATGTCCAATCATACCAAAGCAGATACCAACAATGGAGCTCTAAGTGTGGCATTACCAGTTTGGAGGAGCAGTTACCTGGTGGCAGTTTCAGTGGGTTGGGTCACATCTTTCATGCATGATGCAGCGTTTTGTCATTAGCCGAACAGATACACTGGATGTGTTCTGGCCTTTTCTGTGTACATTCTTCTACTAAAACTACCATCAATAGGCTTACAACATATCTGACCCACAATTATGATATTCTACAAAGTCTTTCATTTAACCGAGAAGTTCATTCTGCAGTCGAGGAAGTTATTCAGATGGCCCATTGATTTGATTTTAACAGAGATTGTGCAAATCAATATATCTTAAAATATTTCCCAATCTCCTGAAACAGCTTACTTGATAGAAAAGTGAAAAGACTTTTTAAAGGCTCAGCTAGAGTGCCATCTATGTGAAAATACTTTCCAGGGCTTTGAAGCTTGTATGTCGTTTGAGTGTGTATCCAGGGTGATGGCTCTTTCTCTGGTTGTCAGGATTAACAGGCCACGGTCTCAAGAAGTGTATATGGAAATGGCACCCATCAGTCACTGCAACTGCTAGTACCAGCTAGAAATTCTGTGACCCTTTTACCTAGGATTTTGTTATCCACATATGTACATGTATGAGTTCCAGAGAAAGAAATTCATTTGCCAGGTGACAGAGTGATTCTAGTAACCTGCGTGTTAAAACTGCTACCCCCTCACCTTGAAGTTCTGTAATCTTACTAGCAGTCAAAAAGGAAATTATGGTGTTGGCTGTGGTGACTGGTGCTGGCTCATAGAAGTAGAGTCATACATACAAATGAAGAAAGAGAATATGTCTTGTCTATACGTAATGCCTTAGTATATATTTTAGGGTTCTGTGTCTTATGATTTAAGCCAATGGAAAAACTACAGAAATAAAATGTAAGAGCACTATAGGGGCAAGACTCTAAGATCGAAAAGTTTGTTCACCACATCAGACAAAAAAACACACACCTGAATTATTTGCTGAAGGAATAGGTTGTGGTGAAGGAACATAGGCATAACTCAGCAACCTGATCAGTTATAAAGTGGTGGTCATTTTCTTGCATATTTCTACATTTTTTGCTGTAAATATTTGTCATAAATATTTATAAATAAAACTCATAGTAAAATCCCACCAATTTGTCCACAAGGAGGTAAAAGACCCCATGGAGTTGTCTGCCAGAATGTGGGGGAAATGGCCTTTGCTGGACCACAGCTAATCTTGGAACTAGTTTTGCTGCAAAATATGTTCATTAGGGAACGCTTTTTATAACCTTTTAGTATAACAGTTAACTGTTTAAAAGAGGAGTGGGTAGTGCTGGTGATGTTTAGCTCCAGGAAAGCAATGCACTAAGGATTCTTTTTGTTTTCCTGGGACAGCCCACCTGGCCCAAAACCATTAGCTTCCCTTTCCAAGAGGAAAGAGCTGAAGACCAAGCAGGGACCATGGTGCCTTTCAAACCTTGGGAAAAACTAAGCCTGTGGATATGCTCTCAGAAGGAAGGAGTGAAATGTCCAAGATGCAACACAACTTTTCACCCCAGATGATGTTAACTAAGGCAAGATTTAGTTTGTGTATTTTGTTTCATTCTTGAGCTGTAAGTTGTGTACAACAGGTGTTGGGATCAGAAGAGCAGACCCCTCATTTCCAAACTTTTCTGTTGTAAACTTTTTTAATCTGGGTTTTTATAGAACTATTTAATTTGTTTATCATTTAAAATGTAGAGTTTCCATTTGTACTGTTTATGATTCCTTGAAAGAGAAGCTTGATTTATTTAAATGCACTATTCAGATTTTTGTTACCATACAAAGCAAAAATAATTTCTACTGTGAAATAAAGAAAAATAATGGAAATTTGTAACTAAGAAATGAACTTATAAAATTTGACTGTAGGGTCATTTCTTTAGGGTAAAAGACAATAAAACAAAAAATTCAGGAGATATTGATTGAATTTGTCTTGTGAAATAAACTTCACCCTTTGCTTGTGGGATGATCTTCACATTTACCAGAGCAGACAGTTAAGTTCTAACTAAAGAATGTGTACATATCATTGTTCTATAGGTATAGTGTGTTGTGCATATGTATTCTGAACAAACTTAAAATATGAAACATATATAATCAGTTCATTTTTTAGCAAGTTTTATGCTATTAGACATTTTGCTATATTTCAGTCATAAGCAATGGAGTAATTAAGCTATCATCAAAAATATTTTGAATATGCTGAACTTTTTTGTAGATAAGATGGGGCAGATCTCTAAGAATTAAATTTATGGCTACTATATACTTACAGTTTCAATTTTATAACCATTTTCACACTGCCCTGGCATAGATTATAAAAATTACAATAATTTATATTTTCTTCAGCAATAGGTAAAGTGATACAACTTCTTCCTTAAGAGATATTTTGTTGCTGCGCATTATATATCTCCAACTCTGATTCACAGGATGTAATTTTGATTTACAATATTGGTATATCAACATAGAATGGCAAATAAAAGTGAAAGGAATGTTTACTTAGAATTAATTTACTAATCAAAATTATTTCTAATGAATTTAAATTCATGGTATTGAGAAATTTAAAATGACTAAAATGTGGCTGTGAGAAATACTCAAAAATTATAAAACAGATTAACACGAATGTCATAGTTAGAAATACTAGTATTCTGTCTAAAATTAATAATGAGGAGAGAAAATTAAAATAAAGAGATTGAAAGAAGACATATTGATTAGAAAATATGTGAGAGATAGAGAAAGAAAATCAATAAACATGTAAAAGTATTGCTATATTCAGTTGAATAGCAAGTTATAATCACTGAAATTAATGGCATTAAACATCACAATGACTATGTACACTGCAGTGAAAAAGCACATTCACAGATATGGAATCGACTTGAGCTTAAGTGAAAATTAGAAAATCACACACATATATAATAAGAAATATAGTTAGCAGTACAAATTATTAAGAACCAATGTACATTAATGGCATGTAGATATATAAATAGATGGATAGATAGATGATAGGCAGACACCTAGATAGATACACAGATACATAGATAAAATTAGTAGTTAAATACCCTTAAACTTCCAGTGCTTTTCAGGGTACACATTTAGACCTAATTTCCTATTTGGATGATTAAATGTTATCTTACCGAAGTTACTTTGAAATATTTTTTTCTAAGACATTATGTATGACTAAGCATCTAAAAGTTAAATTTCCAGTTCATTTACTATATTTGTTTTTGTATTTGCCTGCATGAGAATATTTAAGTCACAACTAAAGTACATGTCTAAGTTGTTACCCTCAGAGTTTATAAATGTTAGGCCAACTGGAGGAAAGAAAACCCTCATTTGTCACCAATGTTTATAAAGAAATGTCCAATTATTTCATTTAAAATATTTATTTAAAATTTTAAGTAACTTATAGAATGTTCATTTGGAATATATTCACTCATTCCTGTCAAATAATTAGGTTTCTATTTAGGAAGCTAAAAGATTTTCCAATCGGGTGTGGTAGCACAGGACTGTAATCCATGCTCAGGAGAAAGTGAGGCAAGTGGATACAGAGTTTGAAGCCACATTTGCCTACAGGGGGACACTGTCTCAAAAAGAAAATGAAGCATTTATAGTTTGTGCTTACTGTATAACCCCTATGGTATGGTATGTTCATGATACCCATTTTCTGACAAATTTTTACTCTTCCCTCTTTTTGAGCCCTCTTTCCAGGTTGAGACATTATCTTTGAAATTCTTTGTGTCTTGTACAAGATACTTAAAATTCTATGTAATTATTTGGTCGAGCAGATGCCAGATCTTCTACTTATTATCTATCAAGGATGGTACTAAGGCCTTTACAAAATGTGAGATGATATAAAAGTTTTTAGAAGAGTGGATTCAGCAGAGTGGGCTGCAATGTTTCACGAAGGCTCTATTTTAGAACCTGGCAGTGGTTTGTCATGTGTGATGCTTGTTTACCTGTGGACTTGGCTTCATATTACAATGTATGTCTTCACACTTAGATGGGGTGTCTCCAGTTTCAGATTCATCGGAGTTTAAACCCCAGAAAGAAAGAAAGAAATCACAGAGAAGTTATCTCTTTGGGAGTAGGCTATTATGAACAAAATATGACAAAAATACAGAAATTTCTCCAATGTTTTTCAGGTTTCAATGGAATATCTTGTCTATAAGAATGTCATGATGAAAGGCTTTCTGGCATTATGAAGGCAAGGCTAATAAATGTTTACCTTAGACATTCACCTATTGACACCTTCACAGACTTCTTACAAACTACAAAGTGGTTAAGAGAGATGCAGAAAAAGATGATAGGTCATGATAATAACACAGTAGATTTCCACTAAAAGTGAGACATTTATGTTCCTGAATCATCAAAGAACTCATAAAATGAGCTTGCTTGTCTCTGGAAGATAAAGGGAGTTCAACATTTACAAGCTTATTCAAAAGGAATGTGAGCATAGATCAAGTGTATTCACAGAAGACATAGCGTGATGATGGATGCTGACCTGGAGTGATGTGTATACAGGTCAAGGGAAACAAAAGAATGGTAGCTATATCCAGAGGTCAAGAGGAGGCAAGGGATGATCTTCTCCAAAGTCCTCAATAAACTCTTGTCCGTCGTTTGACACCTTTATCCCAAACCTCTGCAAAACTGTTGCAAAATAAACATGATTTGACTTTCCCAGTTTATGCTAATTGGTCATGGCAGCTCCAGGAAATTAATAGAGTAGTTGGAGAAATGGGGATTGTGTATTGGTTGCCCTGATCTTTAGTCTTGTTATATGAGCGAATGATTTTGTAGCTCAGTTAACTGTGTTGACATAGGCAATCTCACATCTCAATGTCAATGGTTATGTTGAAGCAGTAGGCTCAAAGTTACTGATTTTTTCTGTCATAACTTCTTTCTTTGAATAAATTATTGCATTCCTTCTCAATTCAGCTGAAATCAGACAGAGCTTTCACCTGAAACTTATGGACAATTTAAACTCCCAACCATGCCCCCCACCCCAACACACACACTTACCTGGTGCACTTAGCTGCAGGCACAATGATTTACATTTGGAAGTGTCTTCTAAAATGATATTTAAGAATTAGGAATAGTATATATATTATTGGAAGTAACTATTGATTATCTTACATTAAAATAACTTTCTCCAAAAAAATGATGAGCTCATGTCAGAATATATTTTTGCAATGTTCTACTGATTTCTCACGTCTGAAAATCTTATTCATGGTCCCCCTGTGGCCTATTTATTTTCTGTAAGACATCAAGTTAAATGCATAATTTCATGTGCATGTATAAACAATGAGAGATGTTAAATGGCAGTAGATATATTGTGAAAATCTATTAAAGATTTCCTGGAACATATAGTTTTAAATAATGATTTCATAGAAATGCACTAAGCCAATAATTTTCATTATTATTCCAGGGTCCTGAGTTAATGGATTCACAGGACTCTCTCACATCAACAGGATTCTGTTGGTGTATCATTCTTCACCCACTGATTTTCCGTTCTTCCACATAGTTTGTGCACTGGCTTCCAATTCAGTAAGGAAATCTCCCCACATGTAGCCTCTGGGTGTCTGAGTTAATAATGATTTGAATCTGAGGGTCATTGGGTCTTCATTTGGAAAATATTACCTTCTACCTCAACCACTTATGATTCATGTCTGCATGGAATTATGACATCTGCTTCTAACTGTCATCAATGAAGCTTCTTAGAAACGTGTGTGTTAATAAAAGGGTGCTGGACAGATTCAGTTGTCAACTTGACACATCTGGGTAGAAGAAAACTCAGCTGAGGAATTTTCAACACTGGTTTGGCCTGTGGCCATGCCTGTGGGGGCATTTTCTTGATTGAGTGATGTAGGGGGCCCCGCCTTCTGGGGGCAGTGCTCCTCCTTGCCAGGTAGTCCTCTGTTACATAAGAAAGCAGGCTGAGCACAGGCCAGGGGAGCAAGTCAGCAAGTCAGTAAGCAAAGCTGTTCCAGGGTCTCTTCTTCAGTTTCTACCCCCAGGTTCCTGCTCTTAGTTCCTGCACTGATTTCCCTCAGTGATGAACTGTGACCTGGGAGATGTAAGATTAATAGTTTCCTCCCCAACTTGGTTTGATCAGTGTTTTTATCACAGCAATCAAAAGTAAATAGGACACAAGGTGATGACTTATTGATGAAACAATTGATTAAAGTCCTAGCTCCAACAAGGAAATGTTTAAGTTTCTAAGTTTTCAAACTAAGTAGCAATTTTTCTAGGAAACCTGGCTGAATTTTCTTTTAATGAAGAAAAATACATTACATGATTGTCAGAGAAAGATAATAATGGACAAATAATGAAACTGGAAAGATGGCTCAGAGGTTAAGAGCACTGAAGGCTCCTGCTGAGGACCCAGATGTGATTCCTACCACTCACATGGTGGCTAACAACTGTCTGTAACTCAGAGGATAACTTTCAAGAGTAAGCTCCAGGGGATCTGACACTGTCTTTTGAGCTCTGTGGGCAGTGCACAACACAGGTGTACTTACATACATGTAGGAAACACAATCATACATAATATATTTAGAAAAATAAAATATTTAAAAATAATAGTCAAATCATATATTTCTAAATAATGGTAATTTCTTGTTCCTTAAGAAATAACAATGACAAATTTACCATTCTGCTTTCTAGTAAGGAGAATCTGTTGACAGTTGGCTAGGAGACTGTGCTCCTATGCTGGAGCTCACATCAATCAAGAAGACCTTAGGCAATCATTAAACAAATAGATATTTGTCTTGGATCCATCAAGCTCCACAAACTTTCCAATCTCTGTGGATAATCTAGTTTTTTTTTAATTTATTTACTTAGATTTCATACAATTCAACTACTTCATTTAGCTACTTAGACTATATATAAGCAAATATTGCAACTTTAGGGTCCAAGACATTTGATACCTTGCAAATTAAATAAACCACACTTAATGGTGATTTTTAAGATTAATTAAACTTAAAATCATTGACAAGCAAATTCTTTGTGTGTACTTTCTTGAATCATGGTTTTGGTAGTCTTTATTTTTTCGAGAACTTGGGAATAGGAAATACAAGGGGTGAGTAAGATGATTCAGGGGGGAAAGTTGCTTCTGCACAAACCTGACAATGACTTTGAACACCAAATCCCATTGTGGAAGCAGAGAGCTGACTCTTGAAAGTTATCCTCTGCCTTAACATGTACATGCATAGACACACAATAATAAAAGAATATGTAATAAAAAGGAATGTAGTGCTGTGTCCCTTTTCTCCTTATTGTGTTACTCTTATCTTATAGTCTTTGACCCTGCTTTAAGATGAAGGGTTCCAGTATAGTGGTTTAAATAAGAAATGTTCCCTTAGGCTCCAAGTATTTGAACACTTGATCCCCAGTTATTGGCGCTGTTTGGAGGAGGTCATGGAAACTTTAGGAGGTGTAATTATTGCTGGACATTGCATGTCTTTGAAGATTTATAATGTTGCCCTACTCTAGATGCTGTGCCTTGGTTCCTGTGTGTGCTCGAAATTGTGAGCTCTTAGCTTTCTGCTCCAGATCCTTCCTGCCATGCCTCCCCATCATTACAGATTCTCCCCCTGGAACCCTTTTCATGTCTCCTATCAGAAAATATTTGTATTTTTATTGATATTATTTTCAAAATATGTCTTCAAGGTTGGATTCTTTTTCTTTTTCTTTTTTTTTCAGTCTTTGCATTATTTCTATCCCTCCCAGGCTCCACACATTCTTCGCCTATAGCCTCATTCCTTCTCAATTTCTTTTCTTCTTTGATTTTTTTATTATGTATATAGATAGATAGATAGATGATAGACATACATACATATATACACGCATACATATACAAGAATATAGTGCACTTCATTCATTTAATGGTGTCCTTTATACTTGTGTTTAAGGCTGTCACTTGGGAATTAGATAACCTCTTAGGTTATCTTAGGGAGCTGGAACTAAAGTTAGAATCTATTAATCATGTTAAAAGCTAGATTTGCTGTGATTTTTCTTCATATTACTAGCATATTGTAAAAATTGTCTTATTGAACATTATTTTAGTTTATTCCATAAAAGAATGAGAGAAAAGTATTTTCTACTTATAATAATGATTGAAAATGCTGTAAATAAATTTAATTTTGTGAGTGGGAAGGCTCAGTATTAAGATGTTACTTTAAAGGTAATATCTAAAATTTTAAATGTCCCCTAGCTAATTTTTAATTTTCCAGAGCATGTTCAAAGTTGTGAACACTTTAATTTTAATTCTCAGTTAATACATTGGATAAGAGGTCTAAGTATTTCACTGACCAAGTAGTACCTTATTTTTAGTTGTCTGAAATGTTCCTATTCTGTATTCACAAAAGCAACCCATATAATCAACTTCAGAGCTTAATAGTATTGTTCAAGTGACTAGGAATACAGGAAGCAAAACGAAAGACAGCAAGGTGAATACAACACAGTCCTTTATCATTGCAATTGGAAAGGTAATTATTAGTTGTCAGCATGCCATAGTCCAGCTGTTAAAATTTAAAAATTAATTTTAGAAATTTATTTAAAACAAATTGACAGGCTCTAGTCTAAAGAATTGCAAAACACTTTTTAAAATAAATTTTTTTTGATTCTTTGAGAATTTTATATGATGTATTTTGATCATTTTCAGACCTTCTACTCCATCTCCTTCCAGATCCCCCTCTACTTCCATAGCCCCTTCACTTCATGCCCTTTGTTATTGCTTTTAAGGCCTATCAAATCTAATTTGTTTTCCTCAAATGTCTTGGGTATAGGTTCATCCCCTAGAGCCTAGTCAACCTCCCTATCATCACTATTTTAAAGAAAACAGAGTCTCTTTCTTCCAGCAACTACCAGTTGCCAGTAGTTTCAACTAGGACCGCAGTTTCTTGACCAACTCCTACTTCCATCCTGGGATTTTGTCTGACTTGCTCTTGTTAGATCTTGTGTACACTATCACAAGCAATGTGGGTTCATTTCTGAATCTTCCCTGTTGTGTCAGGAAAACATAGATTTCTTGTATTCAACCACCACCTCTGATTCTTACAGTCCTGTTCCCAGAGCTTTAGGAGGAGAGAGTGTGATATAGATGTCCCATTCAGGGATGATCACTCTGCAGTCTCTTGTTAATCCATCTGTACATTGAGCAGTTGTGAGTTTTTCTGTTAACTGCCACCTGCTTCAAGATAGTTCTATGGTATGTTTACAGCACATTGCCAATAGGCTAGGTACAGCTTTCATTTGATTGCTAAAGAATGCTTTCTTTTTTATCATTAGCATAAACCCTTGAGATACTTGTTCCATAATTTAGGTGAGTTTATAACATGTGTACATCCAATCGGAAAATATTTCAGACATTTTAAAATATTTTTTATTTACAGTTATATGTCAATATTTTCAGTTCCTATTTTTAAAACATCCACTAAATAACCATTATTAGGTCGAGATATCCTTCAGAAATATTTCTATAAAATATCTCATATATTTGGTATTTTATATTGTCAAAAAACTGCAGCAATGGAATCTGGAGATTACATGAGGCAACATGAAGATGCCATCTTAAGGTCCAGGCCTCCCTGCATTGAATCATCAGTAGTTTTTGATGGTGTATTAGAAACTCATGATATATGCTATGTGTCCCCAAAACTGTAATGGATTATAGCATTGGTTTTATACTCAAATATTCTCTGGACTTTTCATTGTAATGATACGTAGCAGATGACTATGTCTTCTAACCTATGTCCTAAAATAAGAAGATATTTTACAGAGCTTTACAAACCACCAGAATTTAAATAAGAGACTCATAAGGCCTCAAAGATTCTGAGCTTCACAGTCACAACTAAATGGCTTCCAACATGTCCATAGACAATTGTTGTCAACTGTCAATCTCTGTAGGACAATGTGCTTCTGTTTAAATTATTCTTTGTAGAAAAAAAATGTATAAATGTTATGTTTTCCAACAAAAGATAGCTTGTTTGCTAGTATCTACCTGATTATCACAGAAATAAGAAGTTTCATTCAAACCCATAAGCAGTTAAAAGAGTTATCTTTAAGCAA
>NW_008342018.1:8629533-8641114 GCF_000622305.1 Nannospalax galili | reverse complement strand
ATATGTATATATATATATGTATACACTGTGCTGTACATTTTAATTAAAATAATGATTGACATAGTGAAATTGTAAATTTGGAAAAAGAACCCAGGCTATTAATAAAGATAATTAATAGAACAAATACTCCCATGTAAGCAAATCCATTTTTAGAAAAGCAAAAACATGTACATAAAGTAGTTAAAGCATCATAACTATGAGATAACACACATAGTTACAAAATAATACCACAGAGTTCAGGACTGATATATCAGACGTGAAAATAAATGTAAGTAGTTAAACTTATTAAAGATAATATATTTCATATTCGTGACAGTGAAAATATTAATAAGCTCCTATATTGGAACTGTCAGAAACACAGTGACTAAGTACATTGACACAGAACTATAAACTATTAATAATAAAGAATAAAAGTTATGTGTGTTCACTTAGACTATAAAATCCTTTTAAACAACTCAAGTATAAGGAAGAATATAAATTGGCAAAACGAACTAGAGTGACCCTTTCCTAAGTAGTTTATTACTGCACAGGTTAACTGTGTATTAAGTTGTTTTGCTCAGTTGTTCCACTTCCAGCAAGACACAAATTCAAGAGCATGAAAGTCTGTATGTACACTGATTCTGAAGCAGCATTTGCAGTTATTACAATCTGGAAATAATATGCTCTACATAGGAAAGTCTTTGAATAAACACTGGAATATCCAAATAATGGGATACCATGCAGGTATAAAAAGTGGGGAGAGGGGGATTATAGGAGACTAGTATCAGCAAGGAAGAAATGAGGAAAATGGGAACACTTTAAATGAGGAAGCCATGGTGGAAGATTGAGACATGGAACAAGAGAGGAGACATAAATAATGCCTAACAAGTTTTTAAAAACCAGAGGGAATCATATTAATCTAAGGACCTAAGGACAAATTACACATATAATATCTCTCCATGAGTCCAAGTGTATAGCTAAAGGCTACATAGCAAGAAACACTATAAGACAGGTGAAACCATTCTTCAAGTTGTTGGCCAGGGTGGTCTAAGGGACCTCCAAAATTACATAGACTATTGTCACAGCCCCTAATGGCTTCCCAGAACTTGAAGCTAAGACCCTACTGCCAAAGACAGAACATACTTCAGACACAGTATTTGCAGCAATAGAGCTGCAACAGGCCTGAAACCACTTCCCCTGAAGGTTAACTCCCATTGATCTGGAGAACACTATGAAGGTGCCAAGGGAAAACATCAATCGATGGTCCAATACCATCTTCTTCAAGACCAAATACCCACATCAGTGACTGGCACAGCACACAACATTGGTGCAGCTGTGGTACTTTTATCTTGGGGGCAATCAACAGCTGCCTAATTGGACTAAAAGCCCAATCAATGGGAGGAAACTCAAGTGTGGTACTGTAAATATAACCGAATATACATGGCTGGAGAGATCAGAGATCTTACAGAATAACTCATGACTGTTACAACCCCAGACTAATGTAAGTTCTTACTGTGTGCAAAACATATATCTTTATTTTTACAGACAAATATCCCAGTCACTCATCAAAAAAGATCCTTTTGTACCAGATGCAGACTATTACCAAGTACCAGAACTGGTCCCACACATTATGAATTTCTCAGGACTAAGTAACACATTTACAATGCAAGCTCTATACTTTTAAGGCTCACAGAACATAGACTAGGGATACAAAGGTCACTAAGGAATCTCTCACTTCTCATTAATGAAACTCCCTCATGCAACAGGGGACCAAGAAGACAAAAGGTCACAAATGGCCAAAACATAGAGATTAAGAATTTGCAGAATGCTACTTCTTGGACAGGACTTCTAGATTATTAAACTTTTCCCTCCCAGGGTTCAGAAGGCATTGTAGAAGAGGAGGCAGAAAGATTTTAAGAGCCAGGGAGGAGGTGCATGACCATATGGAAATAAAGTAAAACAAGTTCCTGGGACCCTGCTCATATGAATCTTCAGCGGTGGTCTCAGCATACAGAATTCAAACTCAAGTAGACAAAAAACCGAGCAGAGAACTTGGAAAATGGGCAGCAGATCCCAATGTTATCTGAAGAAATATTAGCAACTGATTATTGCTAGATGAAGAAGAATTAATCTTCCTAAAGCAGGGGTCTCTAGATAAGTTGACTAAACCTCAGTAGATGAATTTGCACTGAGGGACATCTGGGGACACTAACTTGACAAAATAGGCCTTAACAAAAAATGACAGAATGTATGAATTCCAGGGTGGAGAGGGACTATGGGAGGGTGCCAGTGGGGATGGGGGTATAATGATGATTAAGATTGATTGAGATGTTCTGTATGATATACACAAAAATTAAATAAATTTTATTTAAAAGTGTTTGAGGTTATTTTAAGGGAAGAGGGGAGGGAGGGTTATACAAGAAAACTTGAAGATAAAGAGAAAGGAGCTCAAGAGAGGTGGGACCATAGGAGAAAGGCATTATTAAGGGAGAAATGGAAAAAAATGGGGTACTTTAAATGGGGAAACCATGGTGGAATGGTTAGACAATAAATCATGCCTGGATACTAAAAAAAAAAAAAAAAAAAAAAAAACAGTGGGAACCTTATTAGTCCACCAACCTACTGACAAATTATAGATACAATTAGCTCAGGAAACATAATATATGCCTAGTCAAGGTTTATCTGAGAACTTTTGGTCTTAGCCAAAGCTTTATCTACATAGCACATGGTAATTGAAAGTATCAGACTGGTGGAACTAACCTTCTTGGATGTTTAACAGCCATACTTTGAGGCCTATACTAATTTGGTCAGAGGGACTTAAAGGACAGACAGTTTTTGCTCCTTGCACTTCAAGGTTGACTAAGTTCCAGGGGATTACAGAGCATCTTTGACATTTGTCCTGTAACTGTGGTGAGTCACCTATCTGCTTGAACAAGGAGGCCATGGAGACCCTTCCAAATAGACTTGAACCAGTATCCAGTCTACAAAGAGGAGGGTCAACACAAAGGGAATAGTTCCTCTATGCTTCCAAGTGAAGTCATCCACAGTCAAGCAGGACCTTTGACTTATCTTCACATAGACGGAACTGGTAGATAAATGGAACCAGGGGCTTCTCCCAAGCCCATGTGACCCCTGAGGAACAGATCCTCAAATGACCTTAAGAGCAAAAATAAGTTAGTTTATCTGGGCCACCTGCATGGTCTTAAACATCCAAAAGGAAAGTATAACCAAAGATTAAAGGGATCAATATAATTCTTTAAGAGTATATGTGTGTAGCTAAAGGCTAGATAACAAGAAATGATGCCAGATAGGAGGTACCTTCTTTTAAGTTGTTGGCCAGGATGGCCCAAGAGTCTCTCAGACAGTAACCCAGCACAGAACTGGGAAAATGAACAGCAGACCCCAATCCTTTCTGAAGGAATATTGGCAACTGCTTGCTGCTAGATGAGGAAAAGCTGATCTTCCTAAAATAAGGAACTCAGATGGGCTGACTAGACTTAGCGGATTGATAGCACTGGAATGGCTGGGGGCACTGACCACACAGTGGACAGTAACAGGGATGACAGAGTATATGGGCTCCAGTGAGGGTGGGGGGCATGGGAGGGTGTCACTTGGAATGTGGGTATATAGATGAATAAGATTGTTTGGGATGTTCTGTATGAAATACACACAAAAAAAAATCAGTAAATAAATGTGTTATATTTGAGGAAGAAGCATAAAAATTTGCTTCATGTTAATTAGTAGAGGTGAAAAACATTATCACTGAAATCTACCTGGTGACTTTATATCCATGCTCAGGTGCCAAGATTCTCAGAAAGTAACTGACTGTGATTGTAATAATCAGATACATAGAGATTAGAGATGCATGTGCAAACATCTAAGTGTTAGGTGAATTAAAAATGAATTTTTCTCTATGAAACTGTATATTTTAATAATGAACTGGAGACCTTTTTAAAGGATAAAACCTCATTTAGTTTTATGTCACATTGGGTTTATACTGAGTACAATATTGTATAACGTGATTAATTCAACTCTAAACCTAAACATTCAGAGCCAATTTTGAAAGAGATGCATCTTAGCTCTAGAAATTGTTATTGAATATGACAATGCTGTTGTGATGAAATGCTTCTTCTAATTATGTGGTTGTTAAATGAATAATTTAAAAATTCAAATATTTTTTAAAATAGAAACTGGAGAGATGTCTTAGCAGTTAAGAGCACTGGCTGCTTTTGCAGAGGACCTGGGTTCGATTGCCAGAACTGACATGGCAGCTAACAACTGTCTGTAACTTCAGTTCCAAGGGAATCCATTGCCCTTTGCTAACATTTGGCATTGCAGGACATGGGTGCACTTACATGTATGCAAGCAATACACTCATACACATAGAATAAAAATAATAACAAATAAAAATATATTTATAAAAGACCACCTTAAAACAAAATGCTGAAAAGGTTGAGTGCCTTGACCAGAAGTTTAGGGGGGGTTATTACAATAATTCAAGAGCTTTCAAAGTCTTCAGACGCACTTCAATTTTGTAGAATCAATATTTAAAGTAAATTACCCTAAATTCTACCCCCCCAAAAGTGGAGCTAATGTGTAGTAATGTTCTGGCTACATAATTGTCATAAGCAAAGTAAAATGTGTATTTATAGTTTGCTGCTCCATATAGGATGAAAGGGAGAATAAACATTAAATATATTTGTATTTATACATTTTAATAAAAATAATAGAATACATGAAAATATTACTGAATTTGTTTTCACTTAGGGTGGTTGGAAATTGGGCAGAATGGAGGATATAGGAATTACTTTGAATAAATAAGTAGTATTTGGAATAAAACTTCTGGAATATACATAGCTATATGTGCTATTGGTCTTTCAGAATACAATTTGTATTCCATAATAAACCAAAATTTCAGATCCTGTGGTGATCTGGAGGATAAAATGAAATACAAAGTTAAAAAGGAATTGAAGAATAATGTGCATGTTTCTACAACATAATCACACTAAAAGATGTGAAAATAATTTGCTCAAAGTTACTTTGGAACAAAGCTAATTAATATTGTCCTCTAAGGCTAAAGACCAAAGAAATGCTATAATTAGCCTTTGTTTCTTTATAAATACTGTAGTTAGCAATTATGAAATTTAATGTGTATTTTTAAAAATTATTTATTTTTATTTTATGGCTGTGAGTGCTATGCTTACATGTATGTAAGTATGTTCAGGTTGTACAATGCCTGTGGAGGACAGAAGAGGTTCTTGGATATCCTGGAACTGGAGTTATGGATGGTTGTTAACCATGATATGGGTGCTGGGATTTGAACTTGGTCTTCTGCAAGACCAGTAAGTGCTCTTCACCACTGAGCCATCTTTTCAACCCCACATACACTTTAATGTGTATTTTAATATTGAGATAATTCATATTTTTTGGTAGATACTGAAAGTAAAATTCCTTCTTGTCATAGAAAGCACTGCAGGTGATGGTAATGGATTCAATTTGGAGTTGCTGATAAGGGCTCAAATATTTTATAATCAGCCTAATTATCATACAAACTCCTGTACAACCCCTACCCATGTCAGCTGAGAGGACTTAGACACTGGGACTTCCAGTATCAGCAAGCACTTTCAGAGTGTAATACTGCACTCTCAACACCATGCTGCAACTTTAAAACATAGAATTTTGTCAAATCATTTGATGGTTAATTATTCTAAGGCTAGAGTCATGAAAGTTCAAGAGAAACCAGAAATATTTTCAGATGCTCCAAAAGAAGATATCGGAGCTGACACTGGAGAGATATGGAATTACCAACTATTAAATAAGTTAGGCATATAAATATTTTCAAAGCGGTTTATAATACATAAACATTATAGCAATTTATAATCCATCTTTGCTTTAGCTAAATTATTAAACAAATGAAAGACAAAAGAGATTTTCTTTACAGAATTAATCTAGATTGCAAATGCACAATAAATATGGCAAAGAAGATACCACTTTACAATCCCTACAGTCAAAGCATACAGGTGAGAATCAATGGACTCTACATTTGTGGGACAAACATGATGAAGAATGGAATAATTAAGGTTTCAAATTATTTTTCCACAAGACACTGGTAAACATAACAAGGAAAATAGTGCAAATAAAATGTGGAACTCTGTTGGAAATTATCTTAAGTGTGTGATAAATATTAACATCCTTATTAATCAGATTTTAACATTATAACCCTCTTGATAGAATACAGATACTAAGAAGAACACAGCATGTCCTCTATGGCATAATTAACAAACACACTATTAACACTTTATCCTGAGAATTCTTTAGATAAATCCAAACTTAAAGATACTGTAAAAACAGTGTGTTGATAGAACAAAACTAAGTAAAATTATTTTAGATTACTCTAACTTGTGAAAGAGAACGGACAATGGGCGTTTAAAAATCAAGGGGAATATCTGGGTGTGGTGACTTTAATTGCAGCACTTTGGAGGCAGAGGCAAGGGGATCTCTGTGAGTTTGAGGCCAGACAGTCTACTTAGTGAGTTCCAAGCTAGCCAGACTACACAGTGGGACCCTGTATCAAAAACAAAACAAAACAGAAAACCAGACAAACAAACAAACAAAAAATGATGGAAAAGAATAAAGAAACAAACATGGATACATGGATTCTAAGTTATGACAATGAAGTCAATTTCTAATGTTGACAATAACATTGTAATTATATAAAATAATCTCATTTAGGCAAGTCAGATGAAAATTTCTTATATTTTTAATAAGGTGTTTATAAGTTTAAAACTATTTTCAAGTAAGTAATGCAATATTAGGAATTCAATGATGTGACTTTAGATGTCTGTGAAAACGGAGGTTCTTATCATTCTACACATGGGCCTTCTCTGGGCTCTTTGTTTTCAGAGTTACACAAATGATGCTAAAATGCCCTTGATGGTTTGCTTACATTTGGTTCTTTGTGTTTGCCCCTCTTCTTTGAAAACATATAGTATTTCAAATTAATAATCGCAGTGTTGATGTATTACTTACTTTTCCATTACTGTGATAAAATACTCAAAAGTAACTTGATGGAGAAAAGGTTTATTTTGGCTCACAGTTCCAGGAAGTCAAGGAAGTTGAAAGGTGAGGCAACCACAGTCAGGAGGTGGAGAGTGTTGAGTACTGGTGCTCAGCTAATTTTCTCTTTTCATTCAGTCCAAGACTCCAACTCTTGCAATGGTTATTCATTTAAAGTGGATCTTCCATTCTCAGTTAACCTAATCTAGATAACCTTTATAGACATGCCCAAAGGCTTGTCTCTTCACTAGTTCTAGATCCTGTATAGTTGACATTCAACATTGATTCTTGCTCTTCCTTTTTAGTATCATGCAGCTTTTCACACAATTCCACTGTGATAAATGAGAAAGTCTGGCAATTTCAGAATCATAGGTTGTTGAGTTTTTTTCTCTCATGGCCCCTGCCTGATACAATTGGAGGTTTGATTTGTAAAATATTAGAATCCCAAGATCCATTCTAATTTCCCCACTGTCACCATGTTCTTAGTTCCTAGTTACTGTCACCACTTGTCTGGACAGCTTCCCCAGCAACTGCTAGCACCTCCCTCCCCGGCCCGCCCTCCTGCACCACAATAGAAAATTTACCTTTTATCTAAGTAGATTGAGTGTCACAATTAAAATGGGTGTTATAATTTTGCCAGTTAGCTTTAACTCCACTCATAGCTTCTCATTTAGAATAAAATCCCAATACCTTGCTTTCTTTGGTCTTATAATTTTTACCTTATCATTCATACATATTCTTGCTTAATTTTCTGTTAATGTTCATTTATGCCATCCTGACCACCCTACTCTTCCTTGAAAATCTTGGAAATTTTGCATTGCCCCAGTTTTCTATCTTTTATGCAGTTTTTTTAGATTTCAGCTCAATTATTTAAAAAAAAAAATCTTCCCTGATGAGTCTGTACCTCTGTTGAGACTCTTAGCTTATTTACACACTTTATTTCCTTTTTTCCACTCTAATTAAAATGATTTGCAATTTCTTGACAAATGCTTCATGAAAAACATATTAAAGTATAATATTCATATATCATATTCAAGCTTTTAATTTTGCACTTAACTTGTAAAATTAATTAATAATTTGTTTCATTTGCAATAGCACTGTATTTACTGTGTGAATCATGATGGCTTGAAGTACATATGCATTATGGCATGGCAAAACCTGCCTAATTAAAAATCTCCATCATCTCACATCATCATTTTTCTGGTGAAAAACTGTTACATATTGTTTCAGCATTTTTTGAGGAAAATAATGTATTCTTAATTCTAGTTATGATCTATAATGCTTATCTTTATGTTACTCCTCCATGACTAAAATTGTGCATCCTTTGACCAGGACTTCCTACCCATCATCAGTCATGCACCACAACACTGGTAGTCTCCATTCTACTATGGTCTTCAGATTCTACTGTGAATGACATCATGCAATATTTTTTCTCTTTGTGCCTTTCTTACTATTTTAGGTACACAAATTTTAGTGGTTGAACAGATTGTTAAACAATGCTTTTGTTTTTTCTTTTTCTTTTTTTGAAGGACAGGAGATAGCTTACTCTGGAGCCAAATATGAGTGACCGTGGCCCAGGAACACAGATTCAGGTTACCCCAAATTCCATGTTCCAACCTGGAAGATATTTCCTAAATTTTTGTAATAACAGAACAAAGATAAGTCATAAATCAAGACACTTTTCAAATGCATTGGTGGAAGCATTAAGTAGGCAATTACAACAAAAGAGAAATCTCAGCTATAGGCCTCACATGGTACCTGATAACACCCAGTCTTTTGGTTGGTAGAAACTGCTGTCTGCTAAATTAATACGTTTCCAAACAATTATTTTTAAACTGTTAGTAACAGACTGTTTAGTCAGGAAAATAGATGAGTGAGGAGTGAAAAAAAATTTTTTTTCAGAACACGAAAATTTAGAATATCTTTCTGAATACTTGAAAATGGTAAATTGTCTCTATCTTTGTTTCTAATGTAATATTGACAGTACAAGGGAACTTTAGATTCATTCTACCAAAAATCCCAGTCAAATAGAGGAAAACCACAAAGTCCATATACAAACATTTTTCTTCTTATTTTGTTCATCTTACCAATTCATCAACTTTGACTAAGTACAGACAAGAGTTTTTAATTGCCTACGTAATTAAGGAAAAGTAGACTTTCTTCCTTAGTATTAGAATTGTTTTTAATTTATGTCACTTCATTATAATGTCAACATTGACAATGGTGTTTGTTTTTCATTTTCAAAAATTTTATGTCATTGGCACTGTCACCTTTAATAGATTGTGACATGTATTTCTCCTTCATAATATTTTAGATTTTAATTCAGATGTTTACCATAAATAAAGTATGACTTTCTTTTGATTTAATTTTTAGGATGCTGTAAAAGTTGTTTATATATACTCCTAGAACTATCACTAAGAAGTAATAAATATAAGTTACAAGTTACAAGTGGTATCTCTGAACAATTTATTTATTATTACTTATTTATATGTTTGCAAATGCTTAAAATTTTTGTAGCTCCCTTTGTGTGTGTGTGTGTGTGTGTGTGTGTGTGTGTGTGTGTGTGTGTGTGTCTGTGTGTCTCTGTGTGTCTCTGTGTGTGGTATGTTAAGTACATGTATTCCACAATGTGTGTGTGGAAGTCAGAGTAAACTTCAGCTGTTGATCTTCACCTTCCACTGCTTGAGATGGAATCTCTTTCTGTTTTGCTGTGTACCCCAGGCTAGTTGCCATGTAGGATTCTTGGGATTCTTCCTCTTTGTCTCCCTGAAACCCAGGAGTGTTGAGACTGTAGATGAGTGTTACAGGTTCCTGCCTTCTGTCAGTACTGGGGATTCCAACCCAGGTTTTCATGCTTGTGCTACAAGTCCTTTCCCTCTCTAAGCCATCTTCCCAGTTCTATACTTTTATTTTTAATTGGCTTATGAAGTTGTTGATGTGGTCTAGTGAAATAACTTGATTGATTTATATCGTGCATTCTGATCAAAATAGAAATATTAGCATTTTCTCTTCAAATATTTACAATTTATTTTTGCAGAAACTTTTAAAATCTTTCTTATATTTAATTAATTGTAAACTCTAGTCTCTTCACTGTGCTGAAAAATGTTAGAGTACATCTCCCCTGTCTGCCTTTATTCTAGAGTCTGATAATCATCCTCACTTTTGATTTTCTCTTCCTTCCTACTAATACTAGCCTTGAAGAGTACAGAATGCAAAGAAAAATAGAAAAGAAATTCACTGAAAGCAACTACTTCTTTGTTAAAATTCTTGGATATCATAGTTAAAATAATTTTGTTAATATCAATTTCCTATGAGACTGATGTGGAAAATTATTAAATCTGATGCTTAATGGCATTCGTATAATAGATATGTAGATATATGTAGATATACTTTAGATTTTTCAAACCAACTTTACAAATCAGAACGTATGTCAGATTTTTACTGTTTCATATACTATGAAGTTAATAATAGTGACTACCATTAGTCCTGGGTGCATTTTCCCTTGAGTGTTGTTGCTGTAATAGACTTTTGGAGGCTTCTGCATCTTCTGATGTTGTTATCACCATTTTTCCTTCAAATTCACACATTCCTCATCACCGCACTTACATTTCAGGAAGCCTCTTTAAGCTCCAAGCCAGCTATAAAACTGTAGTTTGGTGTTGATGTGTGTGGAAGCCAAACATCATTCCTTGTGAAAAACAGTATATTGAATTCTAATTCTAACAATATTTTAAAATATCTATTTTCTTGGGCAACTTAATTATAATTTCCTTTTCATATGAATTCTAGAGTGAGAAAAGATCAACTCTATAAGATGTATAATGTAGAAATTAAAACAGACAATGCAGAAAATGATTTTCCACGGAGAATAAGTGTGTGTGTTGCTGTGCTCTTTAGTTTTAATGTGTGGCTCCTAAGGTTCTCTGAGTTTGACTTGTAACTTAGATTCTTTCAGATTGCTGGATAGACATTTCAGGAAGGATTAGCAGATTTTGGTTTATCACAGACTCTTGTTTCAACTGAATTCCTGGTTGGGAGATGATTCCTGAACTGCTTCCTGTTTATTTAGTTCTGGGCAAATTTCCTCCTGTCTCGATGGAAGATTTCCAGGAATACATCTTTGACTTCTCACAGGTCTGTATAGTGGACTCCTTAGAGCTGACAAAGGTTTGATAACCAAGGCAGGTGTGAACCACTCTTGATTGGCACTGAGAGAGGAACCCATTGAAACTCAGAGCTTCTGAAGAGAAAACCAATGAGTGACAGAGATTGAGATCAAATAACTTTCTATAACATTATAGATTGATTTGACATATAGATGGCTATGTGTCTACTTTGTGCATTAGATCAAATAACTTAGTATAACTTCATAGATTGATTTGAATCAGTAAATTCTGATTCCTATATACATGTATTCTTTCTGAATCTTCTTCCCAACATACTGTCAAAATTATGACCATTAAATAAAACAAGTCAAAGGGAAAAAGTTTATAATCTAAGTCTAATATAATACTTAATCTAATAATTAGCATGATAAAGTAAATTT
>NW_008342018.1:8614756-8629201 GCF_000622305.1 Nannospalax galili | reverse complement strand
ATATATATAATGAAGTGTAAGTTTTAAGGGGGAAAATAGAATAAGAAATCAATGACCAAAGGATTTGCCAACATGGAGTCAACTTCGGTGGAATAATGTTTTCCATTAGCTCTGTTCTTTTTCTTTCTTCCTTTTTTTTTTTTTGAAAAGCCTCATGAGTTTATTGGGTTTGCTGGCAGAACATGGGGGGTTTATTTACAGAAGAGTGGGTGCCCCCATTTATGGCTGCCTTGGAAAGTCCACACTCCAGTATAGATCCTGTGACTTCTTCATAGCTGCACAAAATGGTGGAAAAGTGGTGTTCTTGGCTTATATACCTTTAGCCTCTCCCCGACATGCAGCTAAGGTTGACTGAATGGGTTGGAGGAGTTACTGACTCCCCTCTCAACTCCTTGATGAGAAGGGAGGTATGACTATAGCTTGCTGGCATATTGGTCAGAGGACACTTCCAGGTAACACTCCACCCCTTCTTCTAGCTCTTAAATTCTTTCTTCCAACCTCTTCTGCAAAAGTCCCTGAACCTTGGAGGGGTTGATAGGTATTGAATGATCATCCTCCAATTGTGGCAAGGCATTGAAATTTTGAATCTCTGCATTATCTGTTTTTCATATGCTGTTGGCCCACTTCAGTGGGATTCTTGCTGCTCTAAAAACACAAACAGCAAGAAGCAAGAACATCTAAGCAGTGGCTACTATAATAACCTAACCTATATGCATAAACCCAAACGCTTGGATGGTACTTTAGCGGTGCAGCACTGGGGCTCCTTTGCCACAGGAGGTTGGCCTAGTCTACAGTATCAGATGTATGTTCCACCTCTAGGAAAAAACATTGTATCCTATTGAAAATTTGCTGATTGTGCATACACTAGACACTCCACTATTGCACCAGCTGGAACATCTTGTTTGGAATGTTGATAGTGCAGCACTCAGTGTCAGTTGTTCAGCAGAATTATAGGGTTAATTTTATCCCCAGCCATCTACATATCACCTTCTGGCACTATGAAAGCCACCCCTCCAGTGGTCGGGAGTTTCCAGCTTAGTCCAATCTTGAATTCTCCCTCTCCCACATTCACATCATGTAATGTCTTCAGCATTAGGGTATTACTGTCCACTTCCAGGGTACAACCAACCTTATTGGCAATGACCTTTATTGTTCTGGGTACATCTAGGGCCCCTCTGGCCAACACTTCATAGATTTTTTTTTTATTAAGTTAAAGAAAAAAAAAAGAATAAAGGAACTTCATAAGGAATTAACATCTCTTATTTATTAGAATTTTACATATATGTATACATATATGGAGAGAGATAGAAAGACAGAGACAGAAAGAGAGAGTAACTACTTAGACTGGACTGGAGCTTGTTGCAGGGAGCAGGCAGGCTTCAATCTTGTGGCAGTCTTCCTTTCTCTGCTTCCTGAATGCTGCAATTATAGATGTGCACCACCACACGTGGCCCAAATGGGTTGCATATTATCATGTCAAGGAAGTTCTTTTGTGTGAGTGCCTCAGGCTTGGATCATATCCTTTTGCTTTTCTTATTTTACCTCATACTCGTACTTTGACCTTAAAGGAGGAAGACGTTGACAACAGGAGTTGGGCAGCAGTAGAAGTTAATGCACAATGACTAAATTTAGTTACCAAAGACAAAATCATAAAGTATATCCTAACATTTTTTGCAAATTGCATTTTTGTGTGAGTATAAAACTTAAATATTTGTGTTGGGCATGGTGGTGTATGCCTTTCAGCCCAGCACTCCAGAGACAGAGGCAGGTGGATCTCTGTGACTTCAAGGCCGGCCTGGGCTACATAGTGAATTCCAGGCCAGCCCTCACTACAGGAGACCCTGTCTTAAATACAGAAAAAATTAAATATTTGGAACCATGTGCAATACATAGATAATTACTAGAATAGAAACAGAAAAAACTGTCATGTAGCTGTTACCGCAGTCTTCCAATGAAAATGGCTCTGACTTTACTGTTGGTCACTGAGCTAAGATATGCATGCTTACAGTCTTTGCTACACGAAGCAACTGGATGATGGTAACCTTTCGCACTTATGAATCTAAAAGATGTCAAAGGACAGTGCGAAGGCTTAGATTATAAGAATGAGAGAACAGATAAAAGAATGTGTCTCTATGTGTTCATGACTTGTAATATACCTTTAAATCACAGTCCACAAATTTCCTTCTGTTTCCACTGTTATATAAACAAGTAACGTTTAAAATTTAAAGACTTTCTAAAGGCCAATCAAAGAACACTCTGAGATGACAATGTCTTGTATAATTATTAATAACTCTGGAATCACAGTACAATTTCAGCTCAACTGCACTGTACTTTAGCAAAAACTGTTAATCTTTTCAGATAAGTCATATTTCACCTGAGTAAATTCTCTAAAGCACTACTCAAGAATTTACTGTTTATGGAAAATTAATAATTTATATCATTTTATCTCATGAATGAAATATATAATCATATAAATTAACTGATTTTTGTACCAGTTATAGTCATTCTATTTATATTTTGATAGAGTTTCTCATGTCACAGTGTTACTTGACTTTTAGGGAAAATAATGTTGCCTTGTAGTTGGGACATCAAATTGGAATGAAAACACAATATTACATAGATTAGCAACTTGAGTGCTATGACCTGAATACACAGTCAATGATTTCACCTCAGACAGGTGTGTTATGCTCAGTGTTATATATGAATGATATTAACAGAATGGACATTAATTCTGACTGTGAAATTAAAAGGAGGTTTCTTTGAAATATGAGTAAGTAAAGTCAGTAAGGCAGAACTGTCACTGTTGAATCCTGATCACTTTACAAGAAAAGCGACAGAGACCAGAACCACAGAAAGTGACACGTGTTTCCTGTCTCTGGTCATCAGATACTGTGTGGAGCTTTGGGATTCTGCAGAGACCATCTCCATTACTAAGCCAAAGGTTCTGCTATTGTTTTGAATGTTTCAGGTTGAGAACTAAGTAATCCTCTTCTCTGTATGAAATGGCCCTGCCTTGATGTTTCATAATTGCAATGAAACCTGACACATGAACTGGCCTCTTCTGTTTAGTCGTCTATGTTTTCTCAAGTCTGTTATAAGAAATAGGCTTCTAAAACTATATATGATCTCATACATCCAAGGTTAACAGCTCATTTTAGATAACATGCACAAAAATAAAATTGGATCACTGAGTATAATCTTCAGTGATGGGATCATAAACCCCCTCCTTCCCAGAGGAGTGTAGGTAATCAAAAGTTGTAGGGAAAGGAAAAGATATAGTCCTCAGTGATGTAACCTCTGGTACATTGCCCCCACTCAAGAAAATAAGCCCCACAAATGCTCATGCAGGCAATTCCAATTAAACTATCTCTCTCACACACACACATGAAAATAGGAAGGTGACTTTGGACAGAGGATTTGGGGGGATGGAGAAGCCAAGAGGAGAGGGTAGTGAGGGCTTGAGAGATGGCTTAGTGGTTAAGAAGACTGGCTATTCATTCTAAGACCCAGCCAGGTTCAATTCCCAGCACCCACATGGGCAGCTAAAAGCCATCCTTAACTCCAGTTCCAAAGGATCTGACACCTTTCTCTGGCCTCCACAGGGATTGCTTTAGTGCACATATATATTTACAGACAAACACTTATACACATTAAAATAAATGGGTAAGTACCCCTGAATTTTTTGGAAAAAGTTAATGAAGATGTCTTTGATTAAATAAATTATATGTTACATATATGTAAAAAATTATAAAAGAATGAGTACATTAGGTACATTTTTCAAATGGAAAAAGTAAGTAGGGGAGAGCATGTCAAGTTCCAGGCCAGATTGGACTACCTAGTTAGACCATGTCCTAAGAAAAGTAAATTAGAAATAAAACAAAATATAAGTAGCTTAAGTTTCACATATTGTATGTTGTCCTAGGCTCCCTTAAGATTTAAACACAGAGAATAGGACATATCTTGCATTCTTCTTTTTGTGAAGTCAGAACCATAATAGTGCAAGAAGGTTTCTTGGGGGGGGGGGCTAGCATTCAGCTTTCACCCATGGATTCCTCAGAGCACCTTGATGCCAGGGATCCCCAGCCTCACAGACATTCCTATATCTCCAGGATGAATATTGTTTCATGATCACTTCATCACCCAGCATCCTTGGGCTGCTGTATATATCCTGGTGTTTAGAACACAGGCAGAACAGTGTTGCCAACCTGACAGTTCAGTGAATATTCTTTTCTGTTCATTCTTAACAACTTTTGTTCAATACATCATGAATTTCTGACTCTTCTTAAAACAGTGGCAATGCCTTTATTTTCTTTGAGTTTTATGACTGACTTTGCCTATATATCTTTCTGGGGTTTTGTTTGCTTTATATATATACATATATATTTCATTTTTTAGAAGAAGTATTTCATTACAGCTTTAATATACTCATTAACAGTTTCCAGAACACAGATACATCTCTTTCAAAAGTGGCTATAAAAGTATTAGGTTCAATGTTGAATTAATACAGTTATACAATACTGAACTCAATATAAGCCCTGTAAGACATAAAATTGAGTGAGATTTTAACCTTTAAAAAAGATCTCCATTTCTTTTTAAAATATCCTGTTTCTTACAGAAACACTCATTATTTTTGCTAATAACAATGAGATGTTGGCACATGCATCTCTAATCTACATGTTTCTGATTATTACTAGTCATATTTTATTATGCATATTGAGGGTATTTGGGATGAGGCTGTCTTCTGAGATATGTAATTCTTTTACAGAGTTTTAAAAAATAATTTTCAGCCGGGCATGGTGGCACATGCCTTAATCCTGGCACTCAGGATGCAGAGGCAGATCTCTATGAGTTCAAGGGCAGCCTGGTCTATGCAGTGAGTTCCAGGACAGCTGGGGCTACAGGAAGACCCTGTCTCAAAAAGACACAAAAATAATTTTTGTATTGTTTTTCTAACATATCTTCATTAAACATTTAATTATTTTAAAAAATACAATATCTGTAACAAATGTTGTGAACAATAGTAGAGATAAAGCTATTTTATTCTGTGTTTTTGAAACTGTTCCGTACAAATAAAAGGTCTTCTGGATTAAAAAAAAAAAAGCAAAGTACTTGAAATTAAAAATCAGTGCTGGAGTAACTATAGATCCAGAGAAACACTCACTTAAGAGGTATGAAAGTGGTGAATTAAAAGCATAATCTTTGAGGGGCAGCTGGGAAGAATCTTCAGAACATAGTACTCAAAGAACCATCTCCAAATGCCAATGAATTGAATGTTAGGGCTTCAGGGGTCACATAAGTCAGTTCATTACAAATATTTTGATTGGAAGTTTTAAGGCTAACAGGAAAAGAATTTTGCACAATCATTGAAATATATTTAACTGTATTCCTCATGGGAATATTGATGAATGCTTCTGAACTTTCTGTGCTTCTGTACTGCTACTGAATAAATAGGGTCAGTGTTAATAGAATATGAGATATTTCTCATTAATAATCTGTCAAGCTACAAGTCAGCACAGAGGGGAAGCTAGAATAAACACCATGGAGCTGAGTTGTGGTTAAAATACTGGTGTAAGTACATGCTCAGACAACATAAATTCATGTGGATAACTAGAAAAATAGGTATAGTAATATGTGAAGTCATGAGTTAGCACACAGATAGAGATCAAGGAAGTCTACTGAAAAATTTGGGACAAATTTACATGTTAACAGTAATGAACAAACCCAACATGAACAAACCTCTTCATGACTTCTAATACCAATCTTCAATAAAAAAAAATGAGGGGTCCTTGGAGCAATGGTTGATTCTATGTCTGGTGCAGGATAAATACAATAGAAAGTCCTTGAAAAACATGTGATGCCAGAGATCAGGGAGATATTCAAAATAGACAAAGGAGCAATCAAGTATATGAACAAGATACCAGCAGTCACCAAGTAGCTTCTCGATGGGAACTTCTATGGGAACAAAACAAATGATAAGGTCTTAGACTATAAGACAAAGAGAAAAAAATAAGTGGTTTGTATGCACATTACTGAATTCTAAACAATTTGGGTACTTTATGCTTTGAATCTTGGCAACACAGAATAATTTGTTTCTAAATAGAATATTGTACAGTTATCAAAGTGTGTGTGTGTGTGTGCGTGTGCATGTGTGTGTGTGTGTGTGTGTGTGTGTGTGTTGATATTGCAAAAACTAAATGTGGCAAAATACCTTACCCCACAAATTAAAGCTAGCATAGTTTTAAGCTATGTGGGTTACAGTACCCCATGCTGCATTATAAAATGTGTACTTTGCTTCAGAGATAACATTCTCCAAAACTGGCATTCATCCTTATAGCTGGGCCTACAAGGAGATCATGTTTCAACAAACAAGTAATCAAATAAACAAGCAAACAGACATAGAAGAAATACAAATGAAATGTCATATTTTGTAACTAATGTCCCCAAATTGTCAATATTATTAAAAACAAAGAAATGCAAATAAATGTAGTTGAAAGACACTTAAATACACATGATATGTTAAATGTGGTATTTGGAGTTGAATTCTGGGACAAATAAAAACTACTCTGGAGTACCTAATGAAGTGTGGGAACTGTCTGCAATGAAATTCACAGTGATGGACTAGACCTGATTTCCCAATTGTGATACTGCACTATTGAAAGAAGACATTAACAATGCAAGCAGTACAAGGAAAACTGGGAGAATGTTTTAAGCAAATCCCATGTATTGTCTTGCAAGTTTTCTAAACATTTTGTAAGTAGTTTCTACACTAAAATTTGGCTGAGAAAAAGAAACTAGCAAACTGCCCATGAATACACAGTCTTTGCATAAATAAAGTACAAAATATGTATATATGCCTTTGCTAGTTAATCTTATTAGTAAGGCTCATTAGAATGCTGTCAAGAAATTATTACTTGTGTATTAGACAACTTTTATATATTCTATAATCCTGTGCTTTTTATTACTATTTATGTTGTTTTTACAGATTATCAAACCTACAAGTTCATAGGAAAGTGAGGACCATAATTGATCCTTCAGGAAGAACTCACTTTCATTTTGTTTAAGTTTCACAAATGATGGAATGAAACTGAGATACACCACTTTCCTTTTTGTATCATAAAATATCTCAAGACTATTGATTGCTCACATATAAGACATATGTATAATTAGGATGATTCTTTTTGATTATTTTATGTGTACATTTGTTAAAATTATTGTAGTTTTTGTTCACTAAGTCAGATTTAATATGCTCAATATTGTTCATTATATATAATAATGTATTTATCAATATCTAAAGAAAGTCAACATAATGTTCCTTTATCATTAATCATCTTTACTAATAAATAAAATAGATGTTTTTCAATTTTGTCTATATATGCTGTCTTTCTCATTCTGGTATCACATTTAAAACTAAAGCATGTTGCATTCAATCTTACTTTATGTTCATGTGTACAACAGAGTTCCCATCACGTTATTCCTCCCAACCCCACATCAGTAGTTAATACTATAATTTTCATATAAAGAAATGAGGTCTGGAGCAAGAGAAAAGCCTATGCTGAAATGGATAGTCTGATGGAAGCATTGCCCTAAACCACAAGCATTTAGAGCTCTCAATAGTGATTTCATAGCTCTAAGATTTCTGAAGAAAATTTGAAGTTTGTAGATTTTATTCCATTTTATAAATTAAGGAAATATAATATGAAATATTTTGCAAATATCACAAATCTAAGAAATGACCAAACCAGCCTATTTAATCAGAACTCCCACTCTCCATCACACCCTTTCACCTTAGTAGTACTCAAGCCATTCTCAGAAACCTCACACGTCTTTCACTTCTCATTCCTTCACACAGTCTCTCAGTTATTGTGGTAGACTAACCACCAAGTTTCTTCCAATCATGTTTGTGATTACTATAAAGTGAGCCACCCTTCATTCTTTTGTCAATTATGACTTCAAAGACCTACATGAAAAAAGAAAAATGTATAACAGAACATTTAAAACAATTTTTATTACATTTCAATTTATATATTATGTATCTATGTATATGTGACACACATGTGTGCCACAGATTGCTTGTGAGGTCAGAGGACAATATGCAGGTGTCATTTTTCTCTTTCTACCATGTGCTCTTGGCTATTGAACTCAGGTTGTTATTCTTGGTGGCAAGTGCCATTACCCAAAGAGCCATCCTAATGGATCCTGATACAATATATTTCTGAATATTTTCCAATTCATCATTACTTGAATCTGCAGATGAGGAACCCATATATGAAGAAAGTTGATGGTGTACTACTTTTTCCTCAAAGACATTTCAAAGTTACCAAGTTTTACCTGGATTGTTTTAGTTTGATAAAACACAGCTTATGAAGCATAAATAGAAAGCAAAAATTTTATTATATTTTACTCTCAAACAGGTAAAAATGAAATGTATGCATGAATACTACCTCTATTTCTATGCAGAACATTGCAGTCTATTATTAAAACTAATGTACTTAGTATTGTTTCAGATTTTAAAAACAGTATTCATAAATCAATAATATACTTACATATAAACCAAGAATATTGAGAAAACATAAGTAAACAGTTTTTTAAAATTTTTGGTAGCATTAAAGTAATAAAGCATTTATGAATACATTTTTAAAAGAACATAAATCACTTGCTTTTCTGTATTCGTGTTACTTCAGTTAGCATAATACTCACTAGTTCCACTTATTTACCTGAAAATTTAATAATTTCATCTTTTCTTACTGCTAAGTGGAACCCCATTGTGTAAACATATCACATTTGCATTATCCATTCATCAGTTGAGGGACATTTAGGTTGTTTCTATTTCTTAGACATTGTGAAGACAGCAGCAACAAACATGGATGTGCAGGTGTCTCTACAGAAGGATGAGTCCTTTGGGTAAATTATAAGAGGTAGTATAACTGGATCATATGGTAGATTCATTTTTAGTATTTTTAGAGGTGCTGACAGTGCTGTCCATAGTGGTTGCAAGATGATTCTGCATTCTCATCAATAGCGAATGAACAATCCCCTCTCCAACATTTGGTGTCTTTTGTTCTCTTGACCTTAACCAGTTAAACTGGGCTAGGATGGAAATCTTACAGTGATTTTTATCTGCATTTCTCTAGTTACTAAGGATGTTGAGCACGTTTTAAAGTGTTTCTTGGCCATTTTTATTTTATCCTTTGAGAAATCTCTGTTCAGGTCTATATCCCATACTAATTGAAGTAACACAAACACAGATAAGCAAGCAGCGGATGTTCTCCCTCATTTGCAGATTGTAGCAACGATACCTTGTATGTAAGTATATCTCTTGATATAACACCAGGAACTAGGAAATGGAAAAATAATACACAAAGGTAAAGGTAAAGAAGGAAGCCCAAAGAGGGGGATAGTAAGAAACAGACGCTTCCAGCAGGAAGGTGGGGAAAGTAGAAATGTTTGGCTGGGAGGGGAGGAGGGAGGGACATGCATGGGATCACAGTGGGATGGTGGGAGATGGGTCTTATGTGGAAAGGATGGGGATAATGGGGGTGCAGGTACTGGGGAGGGAAGAGAAAAGTCTGATGAGAACAGAGATGAATGAATCTTAGGGAGCTAGGAAACTCACAGGGAAATGTGATGTCCCCGAAACCCCCTGAGAAATGCATTTACAGTGTTTAAACATTTGTGCATATGTACACTTGGGAGCTGTCCGGCAAGGAAGACAGTGCCAGACAGAGGAGACCTCTTTTTGAGTGGTTGGTGAGAGTGGTCCAAGAGACTCCCACAATAACACAAGCTATCACCAAAGCTCTTGGTTATCTCCCAGAACTGGAAGATAAGACCCTATTGCTGAAGACAGGATATACTTCAGATACAGGACTTGGAGAAATGGAGCAGGAACTGATGTGGAAACCTTCTACCTGAAGTTTAACTCTCATAATGCGAGATGATAATATGTAATCTACTAAGGGAGAAAATTAATGAATGGTCCAACGCAGTCCTAAAGCCTAATATCCATAAAAATCGGCACAGCAAATGGTGCAGTAATGACACTGTTATCTGGGGTGGGGAGAGGGTAATCAACAGCCATCTAATTGGACTTAATGCCCTCTCAATTGGAGTGAACTCATGGGTGGCACTGTAAACTCAGTCAAATACCCATGGTTAGAGAGAACATGGATCCTAGAGAAAACCCTATCTGTGTGTTATGTCTCTAGACAAATGAAATTTCTTACCATATGCTAAATATGGATGCTTATATTTACAGATGAGCATACCATACTCCACTCATCAAAGAAGTTTCTTTTTGCAACAGGTGGAGGTTACTGCAGAATTTCACTACTGGTCAGACACAGGGAATATATGTCTGAGAGATGCCCAGTCCTAGATGACACATCTAGATACCCAGTCCTAGATGACACATCTACAACTGAACTACTGCACCAAAGATTTATTGAACATAGTAGTATGAGGTGTAGAGATGAAACTAATGCATCTCTCAACTCTCACCAGTGAGGCTTCCTTGCACAACTGAGTGTGATGCACTACAGAGTGTATGTCCCTAGATAGGGTTCCTATATTAAACCTTACCCACCCACAGCTCAGGGACCATTGCAGAAGAGGGGATGGAAAGATTGTAAGAGCTAGGGCTGGTTCATGAACACAGGGAAGCAGAGAATTTTAGGCCACTGGACACTTGCCCATGGGAACTTGTGACAATGGTGGCATCAAGCACAGCACCCACGGCAGCTCAATCAGACAAGGGTCAAAGTACAGTGAGAGAAATGATTGGTAAGCTAGCCCTAGGCTAGAGAACTATTGGGGACTGATTACTACTGGGTGAGGGATAGTATGCCTTACTTTCGATCTCTAAATAGACTGCCTAGACTCCAGTGGGTGAATTTGCACTGAAGGATATCTGGGTACAAATGTTTGACTGCATAAGACTTAACATGCATGATGGAATACATGAGGTCTGCTGGGGGATTGAGGTGGCATGCATGGGTGAGGGGATCTAAGTTTGATTAAGAACTGTTGCATGAAATGTACAAAACTTCAATAACTTAAAAAAATAGAGTATACTAAATTGATGGGGGGGCATTAATAAGGAGAAGAGATGGTAGGGGAGGGGAATAACTACCATCAAATTGAATTGTAAGAGAATACCAAAAATTGAATTAAAAAATTGTAGAAGTTTTTTTTTTAAAAAAAGAAGTAAATTTCTTCTACTCTGAAGAATTCAAAACTAATAAGGAAATCAATATATTTAAATAATAGAGTACTTTTCATGATTTATAGATTAGAAAATAATACTGTTTAATAATCATAATTCTTAAATGGAACTAAAGACTGCACAATCCCTTTCAAAATCCTTACCCGCTTGTTCCCATTGATTTTACATAAGTTTATAACCTCTAAAGTAAGATGGGAAGGCAAAGTACCCAGCATGGACAAAAAATAGTGCAGAAGTGCAATGTAAAAATCATGGTATTCTATCATTGGAAGATATGTAGAACAGTGGAATGAGTTGAAAATTCAGAAATACCTATAAATATAATGGTCAATTGATTTCCAAAATAACAGCAAAGGTAACAAAATGGACAGTGGATATAAAAATTTCCTTTCAACTGGCACAACTGGATAGCCACAGATTAAGGATGGCTATGATTAAAATGAGCCAAATGGATTACCTACTGAGATGTGAAAAGCAAAGAGAAAAATCTCATCAGTAAAGTAGATATGTATATTTAGATAATTTATACATTTTTTTCCTTTGAAAAGTTTGCACAATGTACTTTACCATATTTACCTATCCTTTTCACTCTCCAGTTCCCTATAGGGCTACCCATCCCATCACTCTCTTAACTTCATGTTCTTCACTTTTTGTTGTTATCAATAACCAAAATTCCAAGTAATGTCACCTGTAGATGTGTCAGTCTGTCATTATCCCCTGAGGCATGGGTCACATTTTAGTCCCCAGTTAGGTAAAGGAGAGTGAGTATCCCTTAGCAACTATGCTCTGTCAAGATTTTTCTGCCAAAAGTGAGGCTTCAGAATCCTCCAATTTGTGTTGAAATTTAAACCAGCATGAGTTCACAAAGAGATGACACAAACACTGGGTGGAACAAGTGAAATCAAATATCAGAGAATGGATGTATTATTTCTTAAGATATATATTTGGTCAAGAGAATGTGAAAAGGTACTGAACAGTGTCACTAATTAAGGAATATAAATCAAAACCATGAGAACATCCAATGTCATGCTTCCTAAAAGGAATATGTAGAGGAGAAATAAAAAGTGTTGTCAAAGATAAGAAAGTATTAGAGTCCCTCTACATTTCTGATGGGATATAAAGAATAAGAGCAGTGTCTCAGCATTCAACTATAGAATCAAGCCATTTCTTAAACATTCTTATTTATTTCTCTATTTCCAATTATGTTATAAGCTCATAACACGAAATTTCTCTTCTTGTACGGTTTCCTGAATTTGTGTTTATACATTTTTTTGATCTTTTTGAGACAGGGTCTCTTTGTAGCCCCAGCTGTCCTGGAACTCACTATGTAGACCAGGCTGGCCTTGAACTCACAGAGATCCGCCTGCCTCTGCCTCCTGAGTGCTGGGATTAAAGGCGTGCGCCACCACGCTTGGCTTAAAATTTTAAATTAACTTAAATTCTTTAATATTTTTTGGATTCCTTGAGAATCTCTTATAAAGTGCTTTGATCACATGCTGATCTCTACCCTCACTTTACTATCCACCCCCAACTTCAAGTCCTCTATTATTGTTTATTTTCCCAGCCTTTCGATTCTAATTTGTGTTTACTAAATGCTCTTGGGTATGGGTTCATCCCGTCGATCTTTGTCAACCTACCTGTAGTCCCAGCACTTGGGAGGCAGAGGCAGGTGGATCTCTGTGAGTTCAAGGCCAGCCTGGTCTTCATAGTGAGTTCAGGCCAGCTGGGGCTACAGGGAGAACCTGTTACAAAAAGATTCGCCCCCCCCCCCAAAAAAAATAAAGAAGAAGAAGAAGAAACAAACAAAATGAAACAAAACGAAAAACTGGCTTTTCCTCTCCAAACAGCTATGTATTGTCAGTAGTTCCTCAGCTAAGCCTGGGGCTACTTGCCCACTTCCCGCATCCAAACTGGAATTTCATCTGTCCTGAAATTGGGCAGCTCTTGAGTATGCTTTCACAAGTACTGTTGGTTCACATGTGTGTCTGTCTGTTGTGTCCTGATAGTCATATACCACCTCTGGATCTTACAATTATTCTGTCCCCCTCTTTTGTAATGATTATTGAGTATTATGAGGAGAGGGTATAATGATGGCATCCAATTTAGGGCTGAGCATTCTTCAGTCTCTTATTCTCTGAACATTGAACAGTTGTGGGTCTCTGTTAATCACGGACTTCAAGAAAGAACTACTCTGGTTAGAGTTGGGAGATTCACTAACCTGTGGGTATAAAACAGTCATTGGCATCCACTTAATACTGTATCTATTTAACAGAATAATAGAAGTGGGCTCTTGCCTACATAGTCTAACATGCCAGCTACCTCTGCCCCCACCAACTAGCTACGAGTTCTTGACACTGATAACAATATCAGGTATGGGCTTCATCTTGTGAAGTGGACCTTAAATTCAATCAGAAAGTGTTTGGTTACTCACAACATTTGTGCTACTATTACGCCAATGGAAAAACCTTGCCGGGGCAGTTGTTATTGCAGCTTGGAAGGATCACAGCTGGGTAAAGCCGATGATTATTTCACTCTTCTGGTAGCATGCATAGCACACTAAAGAACTAATATAATATTGAAACACCATTCTATTTTTTATTCAGTATCTGCACACACTGAAATCTGTCAGTATTTCATTAGCTGAGAGGCTTCTAATAATCTGCAAATGAACTTTGTTTCTTCTTTTTTGTAAACTTAATCTCTTGATTTTATTAAATGCTACCTCAGGGGATGTTAAATATCCTATGGGGCACACAAGAAGTCTCAGGACAAAGACTCATATATTAATATGGCCAATGCTGACAAAAAAGAGTGGTTATTTAGAAATTAGTAGTGGTAGAATTAGATTACATACTCATTTCCTGAATCTACATGGCTGCACTTCATGAATTGTCAACATATGATATTGTGGGTTTTTTAAGAAAGTATATAGGTAGAACAAATAGTTTAGGTGGAAGTACCTGATAACACAGGGAATACCCCGACTAGACATCTCACCCTAGCAGATAAAAAGCCCAGCACCTAGAATGAGCTACTTATGTTTTCATACATTGAAGGGTATATAATCTTATCTAGATAAGCAAATGTTTTATAAAATAATGTATTATTTTGCTTTTATTATTAATATTTTAATCCCATGGTTACAATCATCTGGGTTTGATTAGTAGACATTTAACCTTTCAACTCTTTTAACAGAGAAGAATATGTAAATTGGTCTACATGGT
>NW_008342018.1:8583582-8614669 GCF_000622305.1 Nannospalax galili | reverse complement strand
TTTTCTTTTACTGTTTGTTAATATTAAAAAAAAAAACAAAAGGAAAAAAAGTATATAGATTCCATTTTATTTCTATATTCTTTAATTCACACAAATGCAGGTATATTTAATAGTATAATACATGAAATTAAGTATATGCTCATACAAAATTTCACTAACGTGAAAAATTATTATCATACCTAATGCATCAGACACATAAAATCCTTTTGGTCTTGTGATGAGTGCAGACATATGGAGATATTTTTCCTATCCTTGTTAAATTATAAATGTGCATACACTGCACCCTCCCAATAATTCTTAGTCATTTCTAGATTGAAGGGATTATAGTACAGGTAACTGGTGTGTTGCTATTGCATTGCATAATGACTTTTGGAAGTACCGATGTTTAGAACCTGGCTCATTTCATCCTTGTCAAGGCTATATTGTATCCATGATTTGAGTGAATTAATTAAGAAACAATTTATTTTTTTTCTTTAAACAACTCAACAGTAAATAATGCCCTTCCTGTATAAATAGATGCATTAATATTTCAGAAATAAATATGTATATTTTTGTTATAAATTTTAATTATTTTTTATTTATTGTGAACATGTGTGTGTGTGTGTGTCTGTGTCTGTGAACATTTGTAAATGGGCACAGCACATACCATGACCCATGTGTGGGAGTCAGAGTTCTCTCTTCCCACCAGGTAGGTCCTGGGGATTGAGAAAATTTTATCAGCCTTGATAGCAAGCACCTTGACTTTTGAGCTTTCTTTTCATTCAGATTTTCATGGACTTCATAGTCATAATTGAATTACTTTGGTCAAAAATTCATTATATTGTTTATTTTTATATGTTAATTAGTTACTTTTCTGGTTGCTATGACCAAGTAGTTAAGAAAAAGCAACATATGGGATGAAGAGTTTATTTTGACTTTGAATTTGAAGAGCTATAGTCCCTGACAGTGGGAAAGGCACGGTGGCCCTCATGTGACATATATGATCACCTTGCAGTTGTCTCTTGTCAGGAAGCAGAGAATGTACAGGAAATAACCGTGGCTATAAAATCTTAAGGTCCTTTACTGTGATCAAATTTCCACCAATGAGGCTCCACTTCCTAAAGATTCCAAAACCTTCCAAACCAATATCATCACTGAGAACAACTGTTCAAATGTAAGATCTTTGGGGACATTTCACACTTGAATCAAAATTATATATTGAAAACCTGAAATTTTTCGTTTGAGCACCAAAATTGATACTTGAGTTCTTTTGTATTTGCTGTTTACTTTAATTCATATCACTACGAAGTTTTATTATCTCACTTATAATTTGAATTTTTGAAATTGTAAATTGGGAAATATGTCTTTACTATATTTAATATTTGTTTTATTGGAATTGTATAAACATGCAGCTAAGGACTATTTTTCAAGAAGGTGGCATGCACACCTTCTAAGATTTTTTTATAGTTATGGTCTTTAGATATTTTATAACAAATTTTCAGTCACCCTGAATTTATATTCCTGATAACAAATAAAACATAGATATAAGATTCTGTCTTCATTTAGTTTTCCTCCTTTTAAAAAATTAACTGTGTTATGGTTTGAAACCAATAACTTGTGCCTCCTTACCACTGAACTATAGCCAAGACCTTCAGCTAACACTTTAATGGAGCTCAATATAATTATGGAAAAGGTGGTTGTTTATCTTAAAATGTTTATTCCAGGACTAGGTAAGTGATAAAGTTTGCCCAACATGTACATTACACTACCTTCAATCCCCAATACTGCCGAATCCTAAGGTATTTATGGTGGGACATGCCTGTCTGCCACACCTTTCAGTGATGGACAGGTTCAGAACAGGCTAGAATTCATGAGATCTTGTCTTAAAAAAAAAAAAAAAAAAAAAAGAAAAAAGAAAAGACTATTCCTAAATATGTTTTTCTTCTCTTACTCATTAATGTCTTTATGAAGACCTGCCACTCTAAACAACTGATTATGTTAAAATTTGTTTTTAGAACTATACTTATTTTTAAGAAAGTATTACTGATCTCCATTGCTACATACACTATATATAATTTTCTCTCTCTTAAGTGGTCAATAAAATGGAAATATTGCAAATTGTCTGAAGGTTAGTAAATAATTCTAAATGTTAATTGTGTTATGTAGCAACTCTGAGAGAAAAATTCAGAATCTATGATTATTTCAATGACTTTTTTTTGGAACATAGCTTACTACTTTCATCATTATGCTATTTGGATATTTTTAAAAAAGGGTTTTTATAATGCTGTTATTGCCATTCCATGCAGAGAAGAAGTTGGAATGGACCTCTAAATCTAAAACAAAGGACAATGTATTCCATAATACTTATCTGATTATAAGCTGATTATATTTCCTTCATGTCAGGATACAGACAGAATGGAAAATAAGAAAATGTCCTGAGTATCAATTTCTCCATTATCTCTAATGAAATTAAATAATGCATGAGGGACTACAAATTGTAATAATAAATATGCATTAAAATTCTTAACATTGCAAAGAAAAAGGTAATTTTATATTCATTTACAGACAAATAATTGGAAGCCCTTTAAAGTTAAATTACCCAGATGGTTGTATGGTTGGCCTCAGTGCCAAGAAAAGAAGGTAAAAGATGAGTTTTCTCAGGAAAAGTAATTACTAACCTATTCCTTATCAAATGATTTGATAATGTAAAAGAGTTACATACAAAATAATTAGATGAAAACAAATAAAAGAAATGGAAATGAGTTAATAGCCAAAGAGACATTATGCTGAAGACAAATGGACTGTGGGAGTTTAGAAAACATGGTGACTCATTTGTTAGGTTCACTTCTCTACTGTGATCCACAGCATACATTTTGTGAATTTTTATTGACATTTTGTGTATTTCCTACAGAGCACCTTAATCATCTCTATATCCCCTTCCCTATTGGCACCCTACCATAGGTCCACCCCCATTGGGCTTCACATATTCTGTCATTTGTGTTAAGGCTTATCAAGTTAAGTTAGTATCCCAAGATGTCCCTCAGTGTAAGTTCATCCATGGAGGTCTAGTCAGCCTATCTAGAATCCTACCCTTTAAGATAAGCTGTTCCTCACTTAGCAGTAATCACATCCCAATGGTTTTTCAACTAAGATTGGGGCCTACTGCCCATTTCCACAATTTTGTGCTGGGTTTTTGTTATATGAGGAAGATCCCAGGAGCCTCTAGGAATCTATTTCCATATGGTAATGTACTTCCTCTCTGGCTCTTAGAATCTTTCCACCCCTCTTCTAGAATGATCCCTGAGCCTGGGTGGGTGGAGTTTAATATAAGAATCCTGTCCAAGGACTCACACTCTGCAGAATCTTATTCTCTATGCTTTGGCCATTTGTGACCTTTTATGTTCTTGGCTCTCTTTTGCATGAGGAAATTTAATTGATGAGAGTTGAAAGATACATTAGTGTTTTTTTAACCCCTTGTTATATAATCCATGAGCCTTAGGTGTAGAGGTTGCTTGTTGATGTGCCACTTAGGCTTGGAAAATTCACAGAGAGTCTGGGTGTATGACCAGGTATGGAATTATATAATAATTTCCATCTGTTGAAAAGAGCTATTTTTTTTCTTTTTTTTTTTTTTAACTTTTACAAAAACTTTATTGAGAATTTCCTATGTTGATATAAGGTGTTTTGATCAAATCCATACCCACTCCCTCTGAAGAGGTAACCATAAAATCTTTTAAGTTTTAGATACAAGATCCCAAATACTTTTGACATTTTTGGCCTTTGGAACAGAGTGTGTTGCTGGAGCAGCCATTAAAGGCTCAGGCTCACAAGCAAAAAGAATCTTTTTGATGAGTGGTGACTAATATAGTTGTATGTAAATATAAGGATCCTTATTTTACATATAGTAAGAAATTACATTTATCTAAGGATATGACAGTCTTTGTATTTTCTCTCAGATCTATGACCTCTTGAGCCATGTGTATTTTGCTATGTTTGTAGTACCACAAATGGGTCTCCTTCCATTGCATGGGATTGAATTAAAATAGGTAGCTGCTGATTGCCCCCAAGAAAAAATGTGGCACTACTAAACAAATGTCATTGCTGTGCCAGTCATTGATGAGGTTATTAGGTCTTACAGCTGCAGTTTGACTATCAATTGATGTTCTTCCCTAGCAATTTGCAAAGTGCTCTTCAAAACTATGATGGCTAGGCTTCAAGAGAGATGACTTCCAGTCAGTTCCAGATCCATTGTTTCAAATCCTGTGTCTGAAGTATCCCTTGTCTTCAGCAATAGAGTCTTTCATTCAAGCTCTGGGAGGCAATCAAAGGTTGTGGAAATAGCCTGTGTAGTACTGAGAGTCTCTTGTACTACCCTTGCCAACAATTCAAAGGGGATTTCAACTGTTTGTCACTGTGTTTTGTTATGTAGTCTTCATGGACCCATGTAGAGATATTGTATGTGAAAATTTTCAGTAGGTTTTTAGACAATTGTGATGTCCTCTTTTTTTTTTTTTTGCATTAGCTAAGAATTATTTATCTCTTCTTTCTCTCTCTCTGTCTAACCTTCCCTCCATGGACTCCCCATTTAAAGTGTCCCCATTTCACCATTCTCCATTGGTAATACCTGTCTGCTATGGTACCACCTCTATGGAGCACCTTCTTCTCCTTTACCCCAGAGTTCCTTATATAACACTCATCTCCCCCTCCTATTTAAATACCCCATTTTAACAATTTCTCCCTTAGTAACACCTGTCTCCTACTGTTCTCTGTCAGATTCCTTCTTTCCCTTTATTTCCTTGATTCCTTTCCATTTTCCTGCTGCTGAAGTTACACTGGAATGTATATACTCACAGTATAAATACTTTACAAATGAAGGAAAATATATGTCCTTTGTTTTTATGAGTCCATGTTACTTTACTTAGTATAATAGTTCCTACTTCCATTCATTTACCTGAAATTTTCATGATTTATTTTTTCTTAAAGCTGAGTAGAACTAAATTATGTAAACGTACTTTTTCATTTTTCAGTTGAGGGGCAATTAGGTTGGTTCCATTTCTTTGCTATTGTGAAAAGAACAGCAACCAACATGGATGTTCAAGTATTTCTACAGTAAGATCAATCCTTTGTGTAAATGCTTAGCAGTGGTATAACTAAGTCATGTGGTAGTAGATTCATTTTTAGTTTTGTAGGAGTTCTCCACATTGCTTTCCTAGCTATTGCAAGAGACTGTAATCACACCAGCAGTGAATGAGTGTTCCACTTTCCCCACTTCCTCTTCAGCATTTGGTATCATTTGTTGTCCTGATCTTAGCCAGTCTGACTGGGATAAGATGAAATCTTAAAGTGGTTTTAATTTGCATTTCCCTAAATACTAACAATGTTGAATACTTTTAAAGATGTTTTTCAGTCATTTCTAATTCTTCTTTTGATAATTCTATATTTAGACCCTTAGCACATCTTTTAATTGGGTCATCTGTCATTTGGTGTTTTTTTTTTTTTAAAGTATTTTATATTTTTGGATGTTAAGCCTCTGTAAGACATGTCACTGATGAAGATTTTGTCCTACTCTGTGGTTTTTCTCTTCATTTCTTTATTTGTTTCTTTTGTTATATAGAAGCTTTTTGTTTAATGGGGTTCAACTTGTTGATTCTTGATCTAAATTCATGAGAAACTGATGTCTGATTTAGAAAGATCTTTATTACACCTACATATTGTAGGTTACTGTTAAAGGTTTCTTCTAAGAGTTTCAGAGTCTCAGATTTCACATTGAGGTCTTTGATCCATTTGGAGTTGATTTTTGTGCCAGGTGAAAGATAAAGGTCCAGTTTCATTTTTCTACAGGTGGCATCCAGTTTGGTCAACACCATTTATTGGAGATACTATCTTTCTTTCATCATTATTGACAACTTTGTCAAACATGAGGAAGCTGAAATTGCATGTACTCATGTTTGGGTCTTCAATTATGTTCCATTGATCTATGTTTCTACTGTTGTGCCAGTATGATGCTGTTTTTATGACTATTGCTATATAATATAGTTTGACATCTGGTATAGTGATTCTTCCAGCATTGCTCTTGTTCTCAGAACTGGTTTGGCTATCTGGGATCTTTTGTGTTTCCATATGAATTTTAGGATGTTTTTTATAATTCTTGGAAGAATGTCATGGGAATGTGGATTGGTATCTCATTGAATATACATATTAGTTTTAGTAAGATGGCCATTTTCACAATATTAATTACATTAATCAATGCCTGTTAGTTAATGACTTTTTGCATCTATTGAGATGACCATGTGATTTTTGTCTTTGAGTCTGTTTATATGATTTATGACATTTATTGACTCATATATAATGAACCATCAATGCAACTCTGTAATAAGCCAACTTTATCATGGTGGATGATCTTTTTGATGTGTGTCTGTCCATTACTTGTACAGTCTGTTGAGAATTTTTGCATGTATGTTCATGAGGGATGTGGATATATAGTTTACCATTTTTGTTCTGTCTTTATCTAGTTTTGGTATTAGAGTCATGCTGGCTTCATAGAAAGAATTTGGAAGTTCTCCCTCTATTTCTATCTATTTAAATAATTTAAGTAGTATTGATTTTAGATCTTCTTTAAATGTTTGGTGGAATTCTCCTGTAAATCCATATGGACCTGGGCTTTTTTTAGTCAGGAGTTTTTGTATTACTATTTCAATTTGCTTATGTGTTGTGGTTCCATTTAAGCTCTTGAACTCTTCTTAGGTTAGCCTTGGTACTTCCCATGATTTTTGATATTCATTGAGTTCTTTTATGTTTTAAATTTTATAGATTATAAATTTTAAAAATATTCTCTTAAAATGTTCTGGATCTTTTTGTTATCTGTTGGTTTGATTCCCATTTCATCTTTGATTTTATTGATTTGGATTTGGCCTTTTTTCTTTAGGATAATTGTGCTAAAGCTATGTCTTTCTTTATCTTCTCAATGAACCACCTCCTACATTCATTGATTCTTGATATTGTTTTCTTTGTTTGTATTTCATCAATTTCTGCTCTGATTTTCTTACTTCTTCTAGGCTGTTACGTTTGGGTTTCATTTCTTGTTGCCTTTCCAGAGTATTGAGTTGCAATGTTAAGTCATTTATTTTTACTCCTTCTGATTTTTAACATAGGCTTTTAGAGCCATTAACTTCCCTCATAGGACTGCTTTTAAATTGTCCCAAAGGTTTTGCTGTGTTGTACTAGAATTTTTCTTTTGTTCCAGGAATGCTTTTATTCCTTTCTTCTCTGACCCATTCATCATTCAGGACTGTGTGGCTTAATTTCTATGAGTTCATGTAGTTATTCATGCTTCTTTCAGTATTGATTTTAAAATGTATTGCATTGTGGTCTGATAGAATGCATGGAATTATTTCAATTATTTTGTATTATTGAGGTTTGTTTTGTGCTCCAGGATGTGGAGTAATTGTAGAGAAAGTTCCATGAGATATTGAATAAACTGTGTTCTTTTGTGCTTGGGTAGAATATTTGGTAGCTGTTTGTTAGATCAATTTGATGTATGGTATCATTGAATTTGGCTATCTCTCTATTTATTCTGTGGTTGACTTGTCCAATGAAGACAGTGTGGTATTGAAGTCTCCTACTGAGTTGGGGTTAATCTGTGTCTTAAAGTCTTGTAGTATTGTTTTTATGATTGTTTTTATGAGATTGGGTTCACCAGAGTTTGGTGTTTTGTGTTCATCATTGTTCTTTTGATAAGAATGTTGTGACTCTCTTTATCTCTTCTGAGTAGCTTTAGTTTGAAGTTTCTTTTATCAGATATTAGAATTGCTATCCCTGCTTGTTTCTTATTGCCATTAGCTTAGAATATTTTTTTTTCACATTCTTTCACCTTAAGGTAGTGCCTGTCCTTGAAGATGAAATGGGTTTCTTGCAGACAACAAAATGATAAATTTTTAAAAATTATTTATTAAATAACCATATAATTAGAAGAAGCATTTCATTGCAACAGCATTGACATATTCAATAACAATTTCCAGAGCTAAGATACATCTCTCCCAGTAGAATTGATACAATTATACAATATTGTGCTCAGCATAAACCCTATAAGACATAAAATAAAAAGAGGTTTTAAACTTTAAAAAAGATCCCTATTTCATTATAAACATACAGTTTCACACAGAAAAATTCATTTTTAATGCAATTGACACTAAGATGTTTGCACATGCGTTTCTAATCTCCTTATATCTGATTATTGCTCATCACAGTTGGTTACTTTCTGAGCTCCTTGGCATCTGAGCATGGATATAAAGTCATCAGGTAGATTTCAATGGTGATGTTTTTCACATCTACTAATGTGCCCCCATTTTTCCCTTTCTCCCTTAATAACACCCTTCTCCTATGGTCCTACCTCTCTTGAGCTCCTTTTTGCCCTTTATCCACTATATTCCTTGTATAGCCCTCCCTCCGCCCTCTGTTAAGCTAACACAATTTTTATCCATATCTCCCTTATTAGTGCCTGTTTTGTACTGTTCTTCTCTTTCAAGTTCTTTATTTTCCTTTACCTCCCTCATTCCTTTCCATTAATCTGGTTCCTGCAGTTATGCCACTTATCAAGATTTGGTTCTAGGATCCACATATGAGGGAGAACATACGTCAATTTTTTTTTCCTGAGTCTCTGTTATGTCACTTAGTATAAGAGTTTCTAGTTACATCCATTTACTTTCAAATTTCATGATTTCATCTTTCTTTACTGCTGAGTAAAACTCCATCATATAAAAGAACCATATTTTAGCTCACCTCCCTCTGCTTCCCTGGGCCTGCAGGACTCACAGCAGGCCTCTCTCCTACCTCAGGCCTCTGTCGGGGGTAAGTCCATTAAGCCCTCCGAGCCTTGATTCCCCCAGCCTCATTAACCTCCCATCTCCCCGCCAGTCTCTCCTCCTTGTATGGAGCCTGCCCAATTCTTTGTCATGGGGCCGCAGACACCTAGGGAGCCAGTACTGCTTCCTGATCCTTTTCTTCCAGGCCAACATAGTGCCTTCTCTGGGCCCCAGGAGTACTGCTTCTGGGCTTGGCCCCACCCTCACTTCCTTCTGCTTCCCTATGCCTCCACCACCCATCAGCCTCTTTCTGGGACACAGGGGCTGACCTTTCCTCTTCCTGATCCTTTGCATCCAGATGAACCCAGCTCCTCAGTGCAGTCTCCAGGAATCCTTGGGGCCTCTTCACATGCCATCTGCCTTTGCATCTCTTGGTGGCTGGCCACCAGTGACCCTAGACCAGGGTCTTTCCTGGGCCAGGCTCCCAAGCCAATGCAACCTCCAAATTCCTGAGACCAAAATATTTCCTGGAGGGATCTAGCCCTTAGGAGAAAGCCTGAAAACATCTGACTCTAATCTGAATTGGGCTTCTGTGGGAACTCCTGAAGACAAAGGAAATCTGGCCACTCCAATATAAAATAAAAAGAGAGAACTGCAAGCTTAGACGACTCAGGTTTTCATCCCCAAAAAAGTAAACCACAAAGACACATAAAGTTCACAAAAAGAAGCAGACCTAAACTTGAAGGCCTGAGTCTCACACATGAATCAGAAACTACAAAAGAAATTCACCTCAAAATCACAGAGAAAAAATAATAACAGGAAAAACAAAAATAACATATCCCCACCAAATATCAATAATCCTCAAGAGGAGTACAATGAGAACCCCCTAGAGATAATGCAGGACATGGAGCTCAAAAGAACAATTATAAACATGATAAAAGATTTTACTGAATTTAAAGAACAGACACAGAAAAAAAAAGAAATCAAAGAACTGAAGGAAGATAGGGATAAACTTCTGAGTGAATTCAGAAGAGAGAAATATTGAAGAATACTCAGGCTGAAATGAAGAAGGAAGTGAAACACTTGGTAAACCAATTAGAAATGACAGGAGAAAGCTTCACCAATAGATGAACGAAATGGAAAACAGAGTATCAAGACTGGAAGATAAAGTGTACGAATGAGACCACTCAAGCAAAGATTATGAAAAATTTAAGAAATCACAAGATTGTAATATGCAGGAATTGTATGACACCATAAAAAGACCAAACTTTCAAATCATAGGCATACAGGAAGGAGAAGAATCCCAAGATAATGGCATAGACCAGATCTTCAACAGAATCGCTAATCAGATCTTCAACAGGATTGTAGAAGAAAATTTCCTAAAACTAATGAAAGATATGCCCATACAAATACAAGAAGCATATAGAATACCGAACAGACAGGACGAGAAAGGAAACTCTCTACATTACATGTACAAAACAAAGAGACAATACTGAAAGCTGCAAAAGAGAAACAACAAGTCACATAAAAAGGAAAACCCATTAGGATTACAGCTGACTTTTCAATGCAAACTATGAAAGCCAGAAGAGCCTGGACCAAAGTATTCCCAGTTTTAAATGACCACAGATGCAAACCCAGGTTACTATACCCAGCTAAAATATCTATTATAGTTGAAGGGGAAAGAAAAATCTTCCATGACATAAACAGCTTGAAGGAATTCACATCCACAAAACCAGCCCTTCAGGCAGTTCTGGAAGCAATTCAAAGAGCTGAAGAAGGGAATGACTATACCCAAGGAGTTGCTGAAAAAAATTCTATGAAGGTATAACTGTGGAAAAGTACAACTATATCAAGAATGTAAACAGAAATAAAAAAAACAGGATTCAATACACATCTTTTATTAATAACTTTAAATATTAATGGACTGAACTCCCCAGTCAAAAGACACAGACTATGTGAATGGATTAAGAAACAAAACCCATCTATTTGTTATCTGAAAGAAACTCATCGTACTTTCAAGGACAGACACTATCTCAAAGTGAAAGGATGGAAAAAAATATGCCAAGCAAATGGCACTAAGAAAAAAGCAGACATAGCAATTCTAATATCTGACAAAACAGACTTTAAAACTAATCAGAAGAGACAAAGTGGTCCACTTCATTTTGATCAAAGGAACAAGGAATCAAGAAGATATTACAATCACGAACATATACTCACCAAACTCTGGTGCACCCATCTTCATAAAAACAACATTACAGGACATTAAGACACAGATTAACCCCAACTCAGTAAGAGTTGGGGGCTTCAATACCCCACTGTCTCCATTAGACAGGTCAACTGGACAAAGAATAAACAGAGAGATGTCTAAATTAAATGATACCATAATACCATATATCAAATGGACTTAACAGACTACTGAGTATTCCACCCAAGCACCAAAGGACATACTTTCTACTCAGCACCCCATGGAATCTTCTCCAAAATCGACCGTATACTGGGGCACAAAACAAACCTCAACAAATACAAAAAGATTGAAATAATTCCATGCGTTCTATCAGAACACAATGCAATAAAGATTACAATCAACACCCGAAGAAGCCCTAATTACCACATGAACACATGGAGAATAAACAACAAACTCCTGAATGATGAATGGGTCAAAAGAGAAATTAAGAAATAGAAGCATTCCAGGAATTAATGAAAGGACAATACAACACGACAAAACCTCTGGGACATGCAGAGGTTATGTTCAATATCCTAGAGGGATGTGGACTGGAGGGAACACATCTCAACATAATTAAAGCCATATATAACAAACCCACAGCCAACATCATTCTAAATGGAGAAAAACTGGAAGCATTCCCATTGAAATCAGGAACCAGACAAGGCTGTCCACTATCTCCACTTCTCTTTAACATAGTGCTTGAAACTCTTGCAAGAGCAATAAGACAAGAGAAGGAAATTAAAGGAGTAATAACTGGAAAAGAAGAGCTCAAATTATCCCTTTTTGCAGATGATATGATAATATATCTAAGGGATGCCAAAAATTCCAGCCAAAAACTCTTAGAAATTATTAACACGTTCATTAAAGTGGCCAGTTACAAAATTAACCTAATAAAGTCTATAGCCTTTCTATATACCAATAACAAACAATCAGAGAAAGAGCACATGGAAACACTCTGTTCACAATAGTTCCAAAAACATAAAATATCTTGGAATAAACCTGTCCAAAGACATTAAAGAGTTCTACAAGGAAAATTTTAAATCTTTAAAGAGAGAAATTGAGGAAGACATCATAAGATGGAAGGACCTCCCATGCTCATGAATTTGAAGAACTAATATGGTGAAAATGACCATCCTACCAAAAGTCACATATAGATTCAATGCAATACCAATCAAAACCTCCACGACATTTTTCACAGAATTGGAAAAAAAAACTATCCTAAGATTCATATGGAAGCACAAACGACCTCAGATAGCCAAAACAACCCTGAGCACTAAGAATAATGCTGGGGGGATTACTATATCAGATCTCAAGCTGTATTACAGACCTGTAGTCATAAAACATGATACTGGCACAAAAATAGACCCATAGACCATAGAACAACATAGAACACCCAAATATGAGTAAAGGCAATTAAGCCACCTGATACCAAGGGGCCAAGACATTAACTGGAGGAAAGACAGCATGTTCAGCAAATGGTGCTAGCAAAACTGGATCGTCACTTGTAGAAGAATGAAACTAAACCTCTATGTTTCACCCTCCACAAAAGTCAATTCAGTTTCATCCATCTCTTAGCTATTGTGAAAAGAACATCAACACACATGGATGTAAAAGTGTCTCTGCAATAGGATGAGTTCTATGAGTATATACTAAAGAGTGGTATAGCTGGGTCAAATGGTAGGCTCATTTGTAGTTTTATAATAGTTCTCCACACTGCTTTGAATGGGGCTTGAACAAGTTTTCAGCTCCACCAGCAGTGGATGATTGTTCCCCTTTCCTCACATACTCTCCAACATTTGATATCATTTTTTCTCTTGATCTTAGCCAGGATGACTGGGGTAAGATGAAATCTTAAAATGGTTTCAACTTGAATTTCCCCAATATTAGTGATGTTGAACATCTTTTAATAAGCTTCATAGTCAACTTTTCTTCTTCTTTTGAGAACTCTCTGCTCATCTCCTAAGCCCATTTTTTAACTGGATTACTTCTTGTCTTGATTCTCTGTTGTTTAGTTCATTATATATTCTGGATATTAAACCTCTGTCAGATGTGTCACTGGTCAAGATTTTCTCCCATTCTGTGGGTTTTCTCTTCACTTCCCCGGTTGCCTCCTTTGATGTACAGAAGCTTTTTAGTTTAATGAGGTCCCATTTGTTGATTCTTGACCTTGTTTCCTGAGCAGTTGATGACCGGTTTAAAAAATTCTTTCTTACATCTATATCTTTTAGGATTTTGCCAATGTTTTCTTCTAACAGTTTCAGAGTTTCAGGCTTTACATTGAGGTCTTTGATCCATTTGGAACTGACTTCTGTGCAAGGTGACAGATAGGGGTTTAGTTTCTTTCTTCTACAGGTAGAGACCAGTTTTGCCAGCACCATTTGCTTAAGATGCTGTCTTTCCTTCAATGAATTTTCTTGGCCCTTTATCAAATATCATGTGATTTAAATTGCATGTACTCATATTTGGGTCTTCAATTCTTTCCATTGATCTGTGGACCCATTTTTGTGCCAGTACCATGTTGTTTTTATGTCTATAGCCCTGTAATATAGCTTAAAATCTGGCATAGTAATTCCCCCAGCATTACTCTTAGTGCTCAGGGTTTGCTTTGGCTATCTGAGGGCTTTTGTGCTTCCATATGAATCTTATGGTGTTTTTTTTCCAATTCTGTGAAAAATGTCATGGGGATTTTGACTGGCATTACATTGCTTTAATAGGATGGCCATTTTCACAATATTAATTCTTCCAATCCATGAGTATGGGAGTTCCTTCCATCTTCTGATGTCTTCCTCAATCTCTTTCTTTAAAGATTTAAAATTTTCAACATAGAGTTCTTTAATGTCTTTGGTCAGGTTTATTCTGAGACTTTTTTTGATGTTGTGAAAAGGAGTGGTTACATCTGCTCTTTCTCTGATTGCTTGTTATTGGTATATAGAAAGGCTACAGACTTTTACAGGTTAATTTTGTAACCTGCCACTTTACTGAACATGTTAAGAATTTCTAGGTATTTTCTAGTGGAATTTTTGGTGTCTCTTAGATATAATATCAAATCATCTGCGAAAAGGGATAATTTGATCTCTTTTTCCAATTATTACTCCTGTATTTTCCTGCTCTTGTCTTATTGCTCTTGTCAGAGTTTCCTGCACTGTGTTAAAGATATGTGGAGATAGTGCACAGCCTTGTCTGGTTCCTGATTTCAATGGGAATGCTTCCAGGTTTTATTCATTTAGAATGATACTGGCTGTGGGTTTGTTATATATGGCTTTAATTATGTTGAGAAATAACCTCCAATCCAATTCCCTCTAGGACTTTGAAAATAAATGCATGTTGAATTTTGCAAAAGTCTTCTCTGGGTCTATTGAGATGACCATGCAATTCTTTTCTTTGAGCCCATTTATATGATTTATGTTGTTTATTGACTTACATATATTGAACCATCCCTGCATCTCTGGGAAAAAGCCTACTTGATCATGTTGGATGATCTTTTTGATGTGTGTCTGTATGCAGTTTGGAATTATCTTGTTCAGAATTTTTGCATCTATGTTCACTAAAGATATGGGTCTATAGTTTTCTTTTTTGTTGTATCTTTACCTGGCTTTGGTATTAGAGTGATGCTGGATTCGTAGAAGGAACTTGGAAGTTCTCCTTCCATTTCTACCTTTTTGAATAAATTAAGTAGCATTGGATGTAGATCTTCTTTAAATGTCTGATAGAATTCAGCTGTAAATCCATCTGGTCCTGGGCTTTTTTTAGTTCGGAGGTTTTGTATTACTGTTTCAATTTCTTTTTGTCCTATGGGTCTGTTTAAGCTGTTATTTACTTCTTGGTTTAGTTTTGTTGGTTCCCATGCCTTTAGATATCAATCCATTTCTTTAATGTTTTCAAATTTAGTAGCAGGTTTTAAAGTATTCTCTTATAATGTTCCATATCTTTCTGGTTTCTGTTGTGATGTTTCCCCTTTCATCTCTGATTTTTTTTTTTTATTTGTAGGTGTTCTTTCTTTCTTTTGGTTAACTGGGCAAGTGGTTTGTCAATTTCATTTATCTTTTCAAAGAACCAGCTCTTGAATTCATTGATTATTTGTACTGTATTCTTCTTTTTGATTTCATTAATTTCTGCCATGATTTTTGGTAGTTCTTCTTGTCTGCTGGGTTTGGGTTTCATTTGTTGTTGTTTTTCAAGTGTGATGAGTTGCAATGTCAAATCATTTATTTTGTTCTTTCTGATTTTTTGATGTAGGCACTTAGTGCTATTTCAGCATGTCCCTGAGGTTTAGTTGTGTTCTACTTTCCATTTCATTTGGTTCCAGGAATAATTTATTTTTTCTTCTTAATTTCTCTTTTGTCCCATTCATCATCCAGGAGTGTGTTGTTTAATCTCCTTGTGTTCATGTGGGGACTAGGGCTTCTTCTGGTGTTGATTGTAGGCTTTATTGCATTGTGGTCTGATATAATGCATTGAATTATTTCAATCTTTTTCTATTTGTTGAGCTTTGTTTTGTGTCTCAGTATATGGTCGATTTTGGAGAAGGTTCCATGGGGTGTTGATGAGAATGTATGTCCTTTGGTACTTGGGTGGAATTCTCAGTAGATGTCTGTTAAGTCCATTTGATTTATGGTATTGTTTAATTCAGACATCTCTCTGTTAACTCTCTTCCCTGTTGACCTATCTAATGGAGACAGTGGGGTATTGAAGTTCCAGACTATTAATGAGTTGGGATTAATCTGGGTCTTAGAGTCCTGTAGTATTGTTTTTATGAATTTGGGTGCACCAAAGTTTGTGGAATATATGTTCATGATTATAATATCTTCTTGGTTTATTGTCCCTTTGATCAGAATGAAGTGGCCCTCTTTATCTCTTCTGATTAGTTTTAGTTTAAAGTCTATTTTTTCAGATATTAAAATTGCAACGTGTGCTTTTTTCTTAATACTATTCACTTGGTATATTTTTTTCCATCCTTTCACCTTAAGATAGTGCCTGTCCTTGAAAGTGAGATGAGTTTTTTGCACACAACAAAAAGTTGGGTTTTGTTTCTTAATCTATTCACGTAGTCTGTGTCTTTTGACTGGGGAGTTCATTCCATTATTATTTAAAGTTATTAATGAAAAATGTGTATTGAATCCTGTCATTTTTATTTCTGTTTACATTCTTGATATAGCTGTACTTTTCTACAGTTATGGCTTCATTGAATTTCTTTCTGCAACCCCTTGGGTATAGTCATTCCAATCCTCAGCTCTTTTTATTGCTTCCAGAACTCTCTGAAGGGCTGGTTTTGTGAACATGAATCTATTCAGCCTATTTATGTCATGGAAGTTTTTTCTTTCCCCTTTGAGTATAGTGGACAATGTGTCTGGGTATAGTAATCTGGGTTGGCATCTGTGGTCATCACATCTGGGAATACTTTGGTCCAGGCTCTTCTGGCTTTTATAGTTTGCACTGAAAAGTCAGCTGTAATCCTAATGGGTTTTCCTTTATATGTGACTTGTTTGTTTGTCTTTGGCAGCTTTCATTATTGACTCTTTGTTTTGTACCTTTAGTGTTTTTCCTACCTTGTGCTGTGGAGAGTTTCTTTTCTGGTCCTGTCTGTTTTGGTTTCCATATGTTTCTTGTATTTGTATGGGCATGTCTTTCTTTAATTTTGGGAAATTTTCTTCTATAATCCTGTTGAAGATTTGGTCCATGCCATTATCTTGAGATTCTTCTCATTATTGTATGCCTTTGATTCATTAGTTTGGTCCTTTCATGGTGTTGCACAATTCCTGCATATTCCATTCTTGTGCTTTCTTAAATTTTTCATAATCTTTGCTTGAGTGTTCTAGTTCATTCAGTTTATTGTTCAGTCTTGTTATTCTGTTTTCCATTTCATTCATCCTATTGGTGAGGCTTTATCCTGTCATTTCTAATTGGCTTACTGAGTCTTTTACTTCCTTCTTCTTTTCAGCTTGAGTAGTCTTCAGTATTTCTAGCTCTTTTCTGAATTTATTCAGAAGTTTATCCCTATCTTCCTTCAGTTCTTTGATTTCTTTGTGTCTTCTTTAAATTCACTGAATTCTTTTATCCTGTTTATAATTGTTCTTTTGAGTTCCTTGTCCTGTGTTATCTCTAGGGGGTTCTCATTGTACTCCTCTAGAGGACTGTTGGTATTTGGTGGGGATATGTTATTTTGATATTTTCATGTTATTATTTTTTCTCTGTGAGTTCAACATATGAATTTCTTTTGTAGTTTCTGATTCTTGTGTGAGACACAAGCCTTCAAGTTTAAGGATGCTTCTTTTTGTAAACTTTATGTGCCTTTGTGCTTTACTTCTTGGGCATGAAAAGCTGGTTCCTCTAAGCTTCTGGTTCTCTCTTTTGATTTTATTTTGGAGTGGCCAGATTGTTTTTGTCTTCAGGAGTTCCCACAGAGGCCCAAGGCAGATGACGATCACGTGCTCTTAGGCTTTCTCCTCAGATCTGGATCCCTACAGGAAAGATTTTGACCCAAGGAATTTGGTGGTTGGACTGGCCTCAGAACAGGGCCCAGGAAAGATGCTGTTGTCACGCAGCTGGTGGCCATGCCACCCAGAGATGGAAAGGGAGATGGTGGGAAGAGGCCCCAAGCGCTCCTGGGGACTGCACTGAGGAACTGGGTTTGTCAGGATGAGGAAGATTGTGAAGCGGTGATGACTCCCCAAGTGTCCGGGGTGCCAAGATAAGGAATGGGAGAGCACCCAGGCTAGGAGGAGAAATGGGCGGAGGAGATGGAAGGGTGAACGAGGCTAGGCAGGATCTACTTACTCTGGAGAGAGCCTTGCCAGTTGGGAAGGCCCAGGGAAACAGAGGAAGGTGAAGGAGGGACTAAGTCCAGAGGGCTCCCGGGGACCTCAAGAAGGAACTGGGTCCGTATGGATGCAAGGGATCATGAAGCAGTGGTGGCTCCGGGCAGAGAGGTCAGTCCCAGCATTCAGGAAAGAGCAATTTTGTTTTCTTAATCTATTCAACCAGCTTGTTTCTTTTGACTGGGAAGTTCAATCCATTGACATTTAAAGTTAAAATTGAAGATGTGTATTAGTTACCATCATTTTAATTTCTCTTTGTATTTTTGGCCTAATTTTGTGTATTCTCATTTGTACTTCATTAATTTCTTTTCTAGTTATTCCTTTCTTTAGTGCTTTGTATTGCTTCAAGAATTCTCTGAAGGATTGGTTTTGTAGACATGAATTCTTTCAGCTTATTCACGTTGTGGTCGATTTTTCTTACCCTGTGAATTATAATAGACATTTTTGCAGGGTACAGTATTCTATGTTGGCATTTATGGTAACTTGTTCATTTCTCCCTTTGCAGTTTTCAGTATTTTCTTTGTTCTCTATATTTAGTTTTTTCACTATTATATGCAGTGTGGACTTTCTTTTCTTGTCCTGTCTATTTGGTGTTCTATGTGCTTCTTGTTTTTGTAGAGGTATGACTTTCCTTCATTTGGGGAAAATTTCTTCTACAATCCTGTTGAAGATCTGGTCAGTATCATTAGCATTAGATTCTTCTCCTTCTAGCTTATGATACATAAATTTGGTCATTTCATGGTGCCCCATATTTTCTGCATACTGCATTCCTGTGTGTTTTTGAAATATTTTTCTTAATCTTTGATTGAGTGGGCTAATTCTTCAACTTTGTCATTCAGTCTTGATATTCTGTTTTCCATTTTGTTTATTCTAGTGGGGAGGCTTTCTCCTGTAAATTCAAATTGACTTATGTGCTTTTCACTTCTTCCATGTCATAGCTTTCACATGTGGTTTATCCAGTCAAAAGTACTATATACTTTAGCAGCTTGGGACTAAAGCCAAGTGTTAATAATCTTTGAATAGGATCATAGTCTGAGGGGTCTTGAAGGACAGTGTTTGCCAGCAATTGGGAGGCAGAGGCTGGCAGATCTTTGTGATTTTGAGGCCAGCCTTGTCTACATAGTGAGTTCCAGGACAGCTGGGGCTATGAGGAGACTCTGTCTCAACTAGAAAAAAAAAAAAAAAAAAAAAAAATAGGATTTTCAAATTTATATGCTATCAAAGTAGGTTACCACAGTACTTGTAATCTAGGATTTGATGGGATAAATGAATTAACTAATGCTTTCAAATGTCTTACTGTGGTGCCTATTAAATATTAGCTTCTTGTTATAGTATCATTGTTGTTCTGTTTCTATTTAATGAAGTAATTATTTTTATATTTTGATCATTAGCTTAAAGGTTAAGAAACACATCTTTGTTAGAGATCGAATACAAATAATTGAAATTAATATGCACAGGGAAAGACAAAGGAAGAAATGAAGAAGGGATAAAGGCAGACATAAAGAAAGAGATGTAGAGTGAAATATAAATACTTATACAAATATACATATATTATGTGTATATTCATATAATGTATATGTATATATACAGAAAGAGAGAGAGAAAATTGTTTCTATCCTGTGGCAATGAAAATGTTTAGAATAGAACACTCAAGTATAACTGAAATGAGAGATGGTATTATAAAGGATTAAGGGTTTTAATCAGAAATTATGGATAGGGGTTAAGCTAGCTCACAAGCTACTTTTTTTTAATTGTAAAAAAAAGTCCTTTTAAATTCCAGGTCCTTTTAATAACATGATGCTGTACAGCAGCCCCTTCTGCATGAAATAACTACCATTATCACAACTTCGGCTGAGTCTGATCTCTAAAACATACAGTTGGGCTTGTTGATAGTTGTGCTTATTCATTAAAGGAGTGCCAAGCAGGGTCACTGAATTCTCACCTGAGTATCCAGCCACTCTTCCCAGCCAACTAGCCCAGCCTTGGAAGACAATAGAAAAATAAGGAAGAACCCTCTAAATGTTTGAAAATCGCCATGTACTGACTTTTCTAGTTCCCTGTCTAGAATTTGTAATGCTAATTACGTCTCCTTCACATCTCCTATTCATGATTCAAGGACTTTCTTTTCACCTTAGAGACAAGAGTTATGCAATTTGGGAGTCTTTTATATAGACCCACTGAAAGGGTACTCCAATTGCCTCACCCTACATCCCTGTTCACAATGGAAGAAGCTAGAGCAATCTGCGTCCCTATTCCCTACTGGCAATTTGGGTAACCTCTTCAGAGGATGGCATGATAAGAATAGGAGGTAAGAATTGGCTAGGCATTTACGGTAAAAAGACCCCAAAATAATGTAGCCAGTTTTTGGGCTAAAAGTCAAAATGTCCTTTGGCCTATTAGCGACATACTCTGTTCCAAAGGCCAAAAATGCCAAAAGTATTTGAGAGCTTGTATCTAATCCTTAAAAGATTTTAGAGTTACATCTTCAGAGGGGGGAATGTTGGAGGGGAGGGAATGGGCATGGATTTTATCAAAACACCTTATATACATGTATGAAATTCTCAAAGTTTTTGTAAAAGTTAAAAATAATATTTTCTTCATTATTTTTATTTTATGTGTATGAGTATATTGCCTGCATGTGTGTGACTGCACCCATGTCATGCAATGCTGTGGAGGTCAGAAGAGGGCTTTGGATTTCCCTGGAACTGGAGTTAAGGATGGTTTGTAGCTGCCATGTGGATGCTGAGAATCGAACCTGGGTCCCCTCCAAGAGCAGTCAGTGCTTTTAACTGATGAGCCATCTCTCCAGCCCCCACAAGCTACTTTTCTTATAGCTGTGATAAATCACCTGACAAAAGGAACTTCAGAAAAGTAAGTGTGATTTCAGCTCACTGTTTCTATTTGAAAGGGTATACTCCACCTGGATGAGATGATTGAGGTAAGTGTGTCTGTACTTATGGTGGAAGCTAGCCATGTTGTATCACATTCACATATGAATGCTAGTGCTCACCTGGCATCTTTATTTTTCCTTTTGAATTAAGTCCTGGACCACAGTCCCTTGTATGATATCACTCACATTCAGGGTAAATCTTTCCTCCTTAGTTGAACCTCTCTGAAAAGGCCATTATGAACATTTCCAGATCTCTGTCACCTACGTGATTTCAAATCCAGTCAATTTGATGTTGAAGATTAACCATTATGGCTGTTGGACTATAAAATGGACTGACGTCTAGATGCTAAATGTTATAACTCTAAATTGATAATGAGAAAAAAATGTTTTAAAATTTTAATATGCATGTATGGGTGTGCTTGCATGAGTTTACATGCAGCACATGTACACAGGTGCCTGCAGAAGTCAGAAGAGTGCACTTGGTCTCCTGGAACTGGAGTTACTAGCAATTGCGAATTGCCTAATATGAGTGCTGGAACCAAATTTGAGTCTTGTATATTAGGAAAGAGTGTTATCGCCGCGGAGCTATCTCTTCAATCCTAAGAAAAAATGGTGTTTGAGCAAAGGAATACTAAATATGAGACTAATTTGAAGGCAAGTTGATATGTTTCAAAGCACATTGGAAAATCAAAACTGGTATACATGGAAGAGTAGTGAGTAATTTGGTATTTATGGGCATAAAGGGTGAGTGAAAGTAGAGTTATCGCAGTTGACATAATGTAAGATTTACATTTCCAAGTGATATCAAAACAGGAGACTAGCAGTAACTAATGAAAGTAGGGTGAAGTATGGGAAAGAAGGTAAGACTTACAAAGCAGCCAGAGGTCAAATACCACACATGATCAAGATGTGTACTATCACTTTACCATAATTTTCAAAACATAGTTTAAACCATGAAAAGTTAACAGTGGTAACTATTATTTCAGGAATAAGAAATATTTGCAATCAGAATTTAAAAATACATACACAGCTCTTAAACGTCCTTGATTCACTTACATAAGACCATGTACAATGAGTAATTGCAATTTTATTTGTGGGCCCCCTTTCAGTGCAGCTTCATATCACTTCTTTTGGCATCACTGAAAGCAAAATATCTGACAGAAAAACTTAATGTATGGTATATACCTTTGACTAATGATTTCAGAGATGTTAGTTTGTTGATAGTCTTTGGCTTCATTGATTCTGGGCCACTTGTAAGGCATACCACAATGGTAGTGGAAGAGTGTAGAGAAGGCTTTCATCTCATGTGGACAGAAAGCCAAGAGAAATCAACAGATCAGGGACCATGTATAATACTGAAAAGTAATGTCCCTAATGAACCAGTTCCTCCAACTAGATCCATAACCTAAGACATTGTTTCTTCCACCTGAGACTAAACCTTCACTACATGAACCCTGTGAGATATATTTTATATTCAAATCATGAAAGTCTTAATGCTGCTTTAATGAATAACTGTTGAATACATATCTAAAAGGGTTAAGTCAAAGGAAGACAACGTATGCCATGTACAATAAATTATAGTACAGTATTTAATGGCAATATAGTTCTACTATTTATAATATTTTGCTATTACTTGAAACATATTTGGTCCATATTATTGGATTTTACATTCTATATGCTGATTGAATAATATAATATAGGTATGATCATTTAAGGAAATGTTTGCATTTTTTTCACATTGTTAAGTTTTTCTCACATCATATGTTTCTTTAAATAGGTAAGAAAAAGCACTTTACTAAAAAATATAGATTGCAGTAAAGAAGATTTAGGGAGAAAAATTATAGGAATGGATTATTGAAGATAGTCAAGTAGTTATATTCATTAACGTCAAATAAATATTGTATGAAGATAGTGTAGGAACAGTTTGAGAAGAATTTATATTTAAGAAAAAAATCATAAAAAATCAAGTTTAATGCAAAAATCCATAGATATGAAATGCATTTCAAAATACATACTTTATAGAATAGTTCTAAGATCAGAAAATGTCTGACACAGATCGCAGGTGGAAAGATGGATGAGGTAAATGTCAGGAAAATATCGTAGAAATGTGTGACCTTAATCAGTGCCAGGTATTATCCCTGTTATATCATTCTCATCTTCAAAATACCTTTTTCCATAACCTTGTATTTTTCTAAAGTACCTATAATAGTACAGTGTCTTGTAGCCTGATTTCCCTGCATTTTACAAGCCACTACTTACATGTCTTTTGTGTATTGGAGTTAAATTACTCTTCACCTATTTAAGACCAACATTCTAGAAAAATGCTGCTTTTTCCTCTGCACTTTTCAATTTTTTTATATTATTAGAGCTTCTCCATTAGGATTTAAACACAGAAAAATGTATCCTGTTTTCAAAACAAAAACATAAATCTCTCTCTCTCTCTCTCTCTCTCTCTCTCTCTCTCTCTCTCTCTCTCAACTGTCTGTCTGTCTAGTGTTCACACAATTGTGGATGTTCATGACTCAGATCATGGAAACCAGAGAGGGGCATCTGGTGTCTTCTTATATTACTCTAGATCTTAATCCTTTGACCCAAGATCACTAACTCAACCTGGAGCTAGGCTGTTGGCCAGCAAACTACAGCCATTCTCTTGTCTTAATTGTATTTCTTGAATGCATCTATTATTAAGATTAACAGAACCATCACTGATGAATTCCCACTGTTCTTCCTCATCTCCACTGTCTTGTTTCATTACCTTCCTTTCATTCTACAAGAAAAATAGATATTGGGTCAGAAATGACAAAACTCTGCATAAACGCAAAACTGAGAATAGCTCATAGGATGACACATCCACTTTCATAAGCAAAGGTGATAGTTATATATAGACAAGACATGTACATAATCAACTAATGCTAATGAGCTTAATATCATGACACTTTGATGAGTACACACACACCATTTTCTATTCATATAGTAATCTACATGGTAACCCAGGACAAATCTACTTTAATGACTAAGATATTGTGTCTCTTGAAGTGACAAATCTAAATTTATTCTTAATTCTTTCTGCATCCTCTAACCACCATTTTTCTACCATGCCACATATAACCTTTAGGTGTTAATGAGTTTTGAAATTCACCCTGAAGTTAGAGGAAGATTTTAAGTCTTGTAAGGATGCTATCAGATTTGTAGGTTTATATGAATGAAATATAGTCAAGAAGAAGAAATATAAAGACCTAAGGGGAGAAGAAAATAATTAGAGAAAGATTTATAATTTCTAAGAAGAAAGTAATCTTCCCAGATGTTGGCTTCAGCCAGAATTTAGCCTATAAATGTGTATCTCTTGAGACATCACTTCAATATCAACAGGCCACATTAGAGATGGCAATGATCATAATTATAAATTATTGTATCAATGTACATGAAGCAGTTTCATTTCTAACAAGAGCTGCTGTGGGGATATAACAAAGAGCAAAAGGAGGTTTGTGGAAGAGCTCTCATTGCTACCAAACTAAAATGGGGGTTTGCTCTCAGAATGATTTTCTGTCATTAATTTAGGAAAATTCCAGACAAAATATTTGTATATAAAATTGTTCTTAATCATTTCTTGATTTAAAACATATGTACATGATTAGAAATTATTTAAATTGTCTCATATATGCACTTATAATGTGTTGCAAATAATTGTCAAGTTTTCATATTTGCTCATTAAGTCTTCATAATTTCCTATTATGCATCCTTCAGAGCTTTCTAATATGATAAAATATGGTCATATTTTCAAAATGAGGAAGAGGGCTGAAGTAGAAATTATCAGTTAATAAGAAAGCATTGAGTTTGGCCAAGTATTAAAAGGGTAATATTTTAAGACATTGTCTTCTATTTAAAGACAAAAAAATAAAGACTTGAATATTTTAAACATAAATTCAATGAGTAATTTTCTCATCCTTGGAAACGTGATTTTAGTCTAAAGTTCAGACCAGATCCACTAACATTTTATACTTGTGTGTCAGAATTCTGGCCAGAAAATGAGTCACAAATTCATTGAAACTTTTATTTGCTGTGTGTGTGTGTGTGTCTGTGTGTGTGTGTGTGTGTGTGTGTTTCTACCACCTTCTTTACCTCACTCTATGCTGAAATATAAAGATGTCTTTCGATGCTTTTGATGAGCCTTTAATTCATAGGTTATAAATAGGTTATGATACATTTTTATTTCATTTTTTATAATTTACACTGAAAGAAAAATCAGTCCACAAAGTGTGTCTGTTTTAGTGTTTTCCCAAATTTCACCTTTTCAATTATATTTTTCTCTTCTTGTCTTACCTCCCATCACACTCCTAGACCATGAATGTCAAATTCCTTAAGTCTCTTCAATAATCAGATTCCCTCAAAAATCAACTTTTTCATGTTTGTCACCCTAAACCTTCCCCTTTTTTTGGTTATCAGTACTTTATTCTGGTCCTTGTCATGTGATATCAGCAATGTAGTGAATCTTGAATAAATGCAACCTTGTACTAAAGATTTAGTACTAATGTGTTCTTTAGCCAATCCTGGCTAAATTGGATTTTCATGGAGCTGCCTTGGGGAATGAAGCTGAACTCAGCATGGGTGCATCTATCATCTTTCTTAGGTTACTTCCTGTTCCTGGCATACATCTGGCTGCTGAACTTTCCAAAGAAGAGTTCTATCACATGGGCAAACACTATTAGTTACCATGTGGCTATTGTCTGATCTTTTAATACTTTCCTAACCGCTGCTTTGTGGTTAGTGCACAAGAATCAGTTTTCTGTATTTTCTCATCTGCCATACACCTCAGCAATAGCTTGAGGGGTTAGGTAGGAGAGCAAGTTTCTTAGACAGAAAATGACAGGGAGAAACCTGAGAGTTTTCTGATTGGCCAGTATTCAGTCACCACTGTAGTTTGGAACAGGACAGCCATTCTAATTAGGATTCTCTTAGATCTTTTAGCCTTTGGCCGGCTATACAGGGGCACATGAACATTTGGGGGATACATTAGGCATAAAGAACGTCCTCTAGGGTGCTATTGCCTTGAACAAATACGAGGCAAGGGGGTACTTTTATGCTGTAATATGCCATGATTATCAGGTTCCCAACATGGAACGAAGGCACCTGCTGTGACATGTCTATACTCATTGGCAACATCAAAAATTTTGTGAAAATATTTTAAAGCTTCACATTTGTAGTTGACAACTGCCAATCACATGCTAACTACCGATTACTTCCTCATCTTTAATATTTTCTGCTTTATTTTTGTATAGCAGCCTGGTATCTTATATATTACATTATAATGTCCTCCCAGCCTCTGTCACAATTCATTGTTTTTATATTATTTTGATGTGTACACATCTTAGATGTCCAGCCCTTTGGCAACTCTTCTCAAAATGCAACAATCTTTTCTTAGTTATTACATTGAAGCAAAAGAAATCTTGATTCTTTAGTACGAGTCCATTAAGATGGGGCTTATTTGTATCCAGTCAAACAATCAACAGTTGCATATATGACAAATTTTTAACAATAACATAACAGTATAACACTGTAATCTTTTGAACAAAATTAACTATTATTTCTGCTCTTGATTCTATCTTTATTCTTATTTTTAAATTCTCAAGTTGTCACAACACTCCAGCATTAATAAGTGATTATAATACATAATCCACCCAATACTTCCATTCGATTTTTGCTTAATTATTCTTTTTCTGGAAAGTACAATATTTAATGTAACAATTAAAAAATAACATATTTCCACTAGCCCCACCCAGGGGAAAATGGGGGAAAATGGAGGTATTCAACTGAGAAGGGAGGAGGAAGCTTATACAAGGAACCCTGGAGTTAGATGGCCAAAGGGAGCTAAAGAGAGGGGGATGATAAGAGACAAGTATTATCAAAGTGAAAATGGGGGTACATTAACTGGGGAGGGAGGAGGGAGGCTAGACAGGGAAAAGGAGAAGAGAGATAAATAAAGCTTAGGTAGTGTGAATAACCAAAGGAAAATGTATTAACTAAAAAACCTATTGAAAAATGCACAACCAGTATCTGACCATGGATACATGTGTATACCTGAAAGCTATATAACATGAAACACAGGGTCAGAAAGGAGAAATCTCCCTTAAAGTTGTTGGTCAAGGTAATTCAAGAGAGTCCCCAAATAACACAGGCAATTTCCACAGACCTTGATTGCCTCCCGGAACTTGAATATAAGACTCTATTCCTGAAGACAGGACACAGGATTTGCAGCATGAAGCTGGAACTGACATAGAAGCCTCCTTCCTGAAGACTAGATCTCATTGTTCTAGAGGATATGCAACTTGCTAAAGGAAAAAAATCAACCAATGATACAACCTGAGCTTTAAAGCTTAATAATTATAAAAACAACTGGCACATCAAACTATACTGGTGCAACAGTAGCAATTTTACCTTAGGGGTAATCAGCAGCTATCTAATTGGACTTAAAGCGCTCTCAATGAAAGGCAACTCATGAGAGGCACTATAAACATAGCTGGGGATATAGAATACACATGGATGGAGCTATCATAGATCCTAGAGAAAACCTTACTTCTATCATATCCTTAGAAATGTAATTTCTTAAATATGGATTTTTATATTTACGAACAAGTATATAATTCACCATTCATCAAAGAAACTTTCCAACAGATGGAGACTATTACAGAGTTCCACAACTGGTCACACACAGACTATAAGTTTCTGAAAGATGTCGCACCCAAAGTTACACATCTACAATGGAACCTCCACAGCTAAGTCTCACAGAACATAGAACAGTTGTAGAGAGAATAGTAATACCTCCCTCAGCTCTCACCAATGTACCTTCCTCATATAACAGATGTTTTTGCACACAGAAGTTCACAATAGGCCAAAATGTAGAGAAAAAGAGACTGCAAGAATGTGTGTCCCTGGATAGAAATCCTGTGTTAAACCTCATACCCTCATGGCTTAGGGACCTTTGCAGAAGAGGGAACAGAAAGATAGAGAATATTGATGGTGCAAGAATATTAGGAAACAGAGACATTCAAGCCACTGAAAATCTTTTCATATGAACTTGTAGCAATGCTGAGAGCATGCACAAGACACATGCCAGCTCAATCCAGATAGAGACAGCACTGAATTGGGCATATGGACAAGAAGCCCCCAACCTCAGCCAAGGAACTATCAGCAGCTGAGCAAATTATCTATTTAAGAGTGTGACTCTAGATAGTCTGACTAGACTCCAGTGGGTGAACTTACATGAAGGGACATTTAAGTACACAAACTTGACTCGATAGGCCTTATATAAATATGAAAGAATGCATGAAATCCGTGGTAGGGCTATGGGAGTAACTGGTCTAAAAATTATTAAGATGTGTGAAATGCACAAGAAGCTAATAAAATATACATTAAAAGTAATAACAATAGAAGTTTTAATTGAGACAATTGAATTAGTCTTAGTTGTTTTAAGATATAACACAAAGGGAAGATGATTATATATTAGAGTACATGGAAACATCAAACTTCTACCAAATTCTGCGATGAATTTAGATGAATCAGCAAACAAAATATTCCTCACAAAAAACAATTGAAGTTATGGATTATCCTTGCACAATTTTTCAATGATTAGTTCTTAGACACATTGTTGTTACAGTCACTATTTTGAATTTTCCTATGAGAATTACACATGACAGGGTAGATTTTAGTCTATATTTTGTTATGAAGACAAAATGAAAATTTGATGGAAAACTAAATCTTTGCTCACTGTCTATTGGAGATGGTGGCTTCCTAGTCTCTTCTTCAGTTAGACAGTTGTTTGTGAAGACAAGTCTGACCGTCCTTCAGTCAACCTGTTCTCTGCTGCCTCAGCTGTGAGTTAGCAACCAGTCCACTCTGAATGAAACACCATGGTTCTTATAGTTCTTGAGAGCATATGTCAACACATCCATCCTTTAAGGGTGATATTACACACAGACTTTTCCAATACAGGTACCACTTAACTTCTGTTTCTCTATGTCAGTGAATTTTCAAAACATCTTTTGGCTAGTTGTGTTGACTATTTTGAATTGTGATCTCTCATTATGTATAAAGTACAACTATTTTATTCTGCACTTACCTGAAATGAAACAAGAAATCTTCCCACTTTAATGGTTTAGAACTGAAAAAGGTGAAGAAGAGTTTTGTTTGTTTTGCTATTTTTCATTTATTTGTATTTTTATTTGTACGAATGTTATGTCTGCATGCATGTAAGTCTAGCCATCATGCAGTGTGCATGGAGGACAGAAGTTGCCAGATGCTCTGGAACTGGAGCTACAGATGGTTGTTCGCCCCATGTGGATGCTGGGATTTGAAACCCGTTCTTTTGCAAGAGCAGAAGTGATCTTAACTGTTGAGTCATCACTCCAGTCCCAGGTTTTGTTTTTTGAGACAAGATCTCACTATGTTGCCCTAGCTGTCACTATGTAGACCAGGTTTGCCTTGATCTCACAGGGAGCTGCTTAACTCTGTTTCCTGAGTACTGAAATTTAAGGTGTGTGCCACCTGTCCTGGAATAAAAAAAAAAGAAAAATAGTTAAGCAGGATAAACCATCAAAATATAACATAGTTCAATCATGAAAAAGACTTCAGAAAGGAACACTTATAAATCAATGATATATTCTGGTAACTAAAATGCTTCAAGAAAATGTAAATGTATTAGGAAAATTGTCAAATAAAATGGAGTATAATCTTAATTTTAAAAACAAAAGGATGATGATAAGTAATTTTAAGGGTATATAAATTTAAAAAGCTGTCAGTAAGTTGTAACATCCTTCTGTTATCTTCCAATATTAATGGAAAATCAAAGTGGTATTAAAATACTTATTTTAAAAAATTTCAAACTCATTATGCAAGTCAATAAGCCTATCTGATACCCAGAAGTGTACATTTGTGACACAAAACTAGTAAAACAACTCAGAATGCTTATGGTATAGAGAAGGTAATGAGTAGTCACATATACATTCATGAACAGATATATTTAAATATATGAATGAATTTATGAAAATGCATCAATTTAAATATGCATAATCAGAATTTAGGTTTAGTGCATGTTTTATTTTTAACATTTTATTTATTTATTTTATTTTATGTGTATGAGTGTATTGCCTGCATAGATATAGGTTCACCTGTGCTGTACAATGCCCATGGAGGTCAGAAGAGGATGTTGAATCCCCTGGAACTGGAGTTATGGATGGTTGTTAGCCATCATAACTGAACATGGGTTCTCTGGAAGAGTAGTGATCGCTCCAGCCCCCACTGCATGGTTCGTATGTGAGTTATTTGTCCTTAGACAAGATAAGCCCAATTTTAATTTTTGATATAAAAATATAATTGGTAGAAATATTTTAATACTCATAAAGTTACATAAACAACTAACACAATAGTGAACAAATAATATTCTAATTTATTTAATCAAAACATGAAATATAATCATGTAAAGAATTGAATTACCTAACAAAATTAATATCTAAAATGCTTCTATAATCACCAACAAAATATAGGTTTCTTTTTCATATTTGATGGGACATTGAAGTTTTGCATTCCTCATTCTCTTTCATTTAAAATCAAACTTTTGAATAACCTGATTTTTTCCTGTTATTATAAAGATCATCTTGGAGAGAAATCCATTTTACTTCATTAATGCACATCAGACCAAATAAATTACTGTCCAACATAATTCCTAGAGACACATTCATTTTTATCACAGTTATTTTTATTCTGAAAGTAGATTGAAAGTATTTCCAAATTGTTCTACAAAGTGTATATTTGCATTAATTGACTGCTAAGTTTCTATTGCATTATTGAAGTTATTTTAAGTAGAAAGCTTCTTGGACAGTGTTCAATAATAGTATTAACTGACTCTGCCAAAGAAATGATTTAAAAATCGGATAGAGAGCTGGTATATGCTCTGACTCCAGTCATTATGTGAAATAACAAAAACATTTCAAGTGTTTTAAGAATGTAATTCACCATAAAAGTGATGTCCTTTCAAATTCTCACAAGAATAAGAAAAAGACAATCTAAACAGATGTGATGAGGTAATTTATCACCTAAGGCTCTTCTGTATTATGAGAAAGATGAAAGGAAGAAAGAAGGGAAAGGAGGCAGTGTGAGAACCTGCTTGAGACAGGAGGACTGTACACCATGAATATCATTAGTTCAAACTTCAGAATAAGTCAAATATTCATGTGGGAGAGCGATAAAGTATTATGAAAATTTCAAAAATCATAAGTGACAAGTAAAATATTTATAACACAGTTTTGTAAAATGTAAAATGAAATACATGGATAGAATGAGATTGCTGGAGAGAAAATGGAATTTTAATTTAAACAGTGGAAAAGTT
>NW_008342018.1:8577685-8583255 GCF_000622305.1 Nannospalax galili | reverse complement strand
ATAAAATATTCCTGAAGATATATATATATATATATATATATATATATATATATACCATTTAAGTATATAAAACCAAACTCTCAGAAATCCTAGCTATATGGGAATGAATAGGTTTTTAAAACATGGCATTATTATTGGATTTACATTAGTTGAGTTTAAGGTTCATTGCAATTGAGGGGGGATGGGGAGATTTTTCTATCACGCCACCTCTTAATGTGCAGTTTCCACTCCTGTCCAAATCCAGCAGTATGTGGTGGATAAGCTAAAGTCAGTATCTCTCAAGTCTCATCTTTTTCTTCAGGTATCTCCTTTCTGTTGGACATTTATGTCTTCTCAGAGCACACATTGGGCTGTATCCACCTTTAACATTTACTATAAAGTGGTTTCTCTACCCTAGTCTCAGTGATCTGCCTCACCATTTTTCCTCCCTTTGGCAATTTTCTGACTTTTTATAATCCTCACAGATTTTGCCTGTTTTGTAAATCTTGTATTTGTGATGCTGTAGTATGTAGCTTTTCAGACTGGCCATTTTCATTTATTAATATATATTTTCACTTCTTCCATATGCTTTCATACATTGATAGTTGAATTTTTGTAAGTTCTAGATTAATATACCACAGTATATTTCAGTACAGTTTGACCATTTGTTTTAAGGAAAATACCACAAATTCAAATCAAAACATAAGCAAACTCTTTTGTCTATATCAAAAAACTGTACCATTTTGTCTATATCTCCAAACTGTATGGAGAGAACACAAGGTCTTCACCAGTGAGCAGGATACTAAAAGAGAACAAACGTAGAGCATTGAAAAAAGTGAAATTTAGTATCAGTATAAAGCCATAGTAGTCATGATACTAATAATATTGGTGAAAAATGAATAAATAGATCAATGGAATTGAATAGAAAACCAAGAAATATAGTCTCATGTATGTTTGTCCCAATCATAGAGGACAGTGAACTTTATCTACTCATCAACTGGATAATATATTGATTGCTATGAACTCATCATAGTTATGACAGAGCTATTGTGAACTATTCTGTATCTGTGCTGCAGATGTAAAATTTAAAATTAATTGGAACAAATATGTTTAAACTGCAAGAAAGAAGATATAAAAAAGCATTCTTTATTACACTCAAATGGTCGTACAAACAGCTGTGAGAGAGAAACAGGGAGAGAGAGAGAGTGAGAGAGAGAGAGAGAGAGAGAGTGCATGCACTGCACATTGGATATAATGTTTATTGTTTATGTCTTCTGAAAATTCATGCCTTGGAATCTACTGTGATGGTAGTTAGAGGAAAGTTAATTACATCATCTATAGATAAATGTTTTGCTACTTTTTTAATTTTAATTAATTTATTTTGCTGTTGTTCTGTTGTTTGTTATACACCCTCAGTATTTAGACCTAACTTCCCTGGAAGCATCTATGAATGCCAGGCTGGAGTTGCAAGCCTTAGCCTCTCAAGTCTTCAGATGATAGACATATGCCTCCATGTCTGGCTGAGACATAATATTCTTTTGTTTTTTCTTTTTCTTTTAATTTTACTTATTATTTGTAGTTTATGTGTATGCGTGTATTGCCTGCATGTAGGTAAGTGCACCCGTGTCATGCAATGCCCACTGAGGTCAGAAGAGGCTGTGGGATCCCCTGGGCCTGGAGTTAAGGACAGTTGTTAGCTGCCATGTGGGTTCTGGGAATCGAACCCAGTTGTTCTGCAAGAACAGCCAGTGCTCTTAACTGCTGAGCCATAGGGCAAATGCATCTCTTAACTCTCAGGAGAGAAGTTTCCCTGTGTGGTAGACGGTGATTAAGGCAGAGACACACAATTAGCCAGTGCGCAAGGACAAAAGACCACAGAATACTTATCCATAAATAGAAACAGCTGTTTCAAACCTCTACCGTCCATGGATCAGGGATCATTGTGGAAGATGTGGAAATATTTTAAGAACAAGAGGAGTGGATGACCACAGGGAAACAGAGTCTTCCAGACAGTTGACCATATACCCATGTGAACTTAGAGCAATGGTAACAGAAAGCACAAGTTTTATGCAAGCTTAAATCCAGCCAAAATCCCAGCATAGAAATGGCAAAGTGGATAAAAATGTCCAACCTAACCTAGAGAACTTCCCCCATCTTGTAGGATTAGGACTCTTGGTAGGCCCAGTGAATGGATACACACTGAAGGACATTGGGGGACATGGATCATACTCCATAGGCCATTCAATATAAGCAAGAGATTTCATTGACCTCTGTGGGGAACAATGGGTAAGGTGTGGAGATGGGATCAGATCTAAATGCCCTAAAAGTATGTTGTATGAAAATAAAAAATATTCAATTTAAAAAGGCAAAAAAAAAAAAAAAGAACTAGCCAGAGGTTTGGCATGATGGCACACACACTTAATCCCAACACTCAGGATGTTGAGGCAATGATTTCTGTGAGTTTGAGGTTGGTCTGGTCTACATAGTAAGTTTCAAGCCAATCAAGGCTACATACTGAGAACACGTCCAAAAATAAAGGAGAGAAAGGGAGGGGGGGTGAAAGAAAGAAGAGGGAAGAGAGTGAGCTGGCTCCACCATGAGTGTGAAAGTGGAGGTTGACCATCGGCCGTGGAGAGGAGGCAAAATCAATCTGAATACCCTAGTTTCTTCACAATGTACTTTTAGACTATATCCTGAACTCTTGAGAAATATATGTCTGTTTTTTTAGACCATGTAGTCTATGGTGCGCAACCTGACCACATATGAGTTCTGTGTTTCTGTCCTACTTTGATATATATGATTTTTGGAATTAGTAGCATATGCTTTTTCAAATTGAGGCCTTCACATTTATAATATCTTACAAAAGGAAGTGTAAATATGAGAATTTAACTTTTTCATAGCAGTAAATATGTACACTAAAAAATATTTTAGCAAATTTATTTATTATTCTTGCTTGCATATGTGTTCTCAGATTATTATGGTAAAACTATTAAATGCAATAAATAAATATAAATGTATTTACGTAAAATGTTTTGATAAATGAGCATTCCCAGCTAAAGTGTAGATGAAAACAGAAACATAAAACTCCACAGACCAACATTGTAGTTAGCATATTACGATCTTTCCTTGAGATTTTTAACATTCTGATAAGTGTCTTATACACTGTAAGTGTTCTACTAATTTTGAAAAAGAAAAATAAAACAATCAAGAATAGTTTAAAATAACTGAAAAAATGGTAATAAGTATTCTCAATTTCTTTACATCTATTTATTCATTTTTGTGTGCATATGGAAACGGGAGGATGATGTGTGCATGATTGTGTTCTCATTGCATTAGAGAATAGCTTGCTGGAGTTCATTCTTTCTTTACAGCACATGGGTCCTGTAGCTCAAATTTAGGTCTCGAGGCTGGGCACAAAGGGCTATTGCCTATCTTACCAGCGTATGTATTCTCACTTTTTTGTCAGTATCCACCTATAGTCTAAGTATCTATCAATTAATGTTTTAGTGAATATGTACAATAATAAACCTTGAAGGACTGTGTGCTATTTCCAGACCTACACAACAAAGTGAACATGAAAATGAAATGAGTCCTAAATTCTTGCTTTCTCATGCATACAAAATTATGCCTCAACATGCTGTCATCTATTAAATACACAATAGGATTCTGCATAAAAATAAGACCTTAATTATAAATGATTTATTCTTGAAAAATGTTAACAATTCAATATTCAAAGGGCTAGACTGTACATTATATCTCAAGTAATTATCTTCTTTGATCTTCTTCAATAAGAATATTGTCATTTTCTGCACATAGCATGAGCTTGCAGCAATGTAGTCATATCTTCAGGCTCCCTTTATGTTGTTTATTTATTTATTTTTTGCTATTTTTGCATGTCCATAATTACTTCCTTCTCTCAAGTTTTGAGAATGAGTTGGAATCATTTCATTTAACTCTTGGTAACATTGGTATTTTGACACCCTCCCATGAATTGCATATGATCTTAATGAACACTCATTTCCAGAATGTTCTCAGTTTATTTTGTCAACAGTCACCTGAGAAGGTCTCTCTTAGGGAAGCTATAGCGGTCTGCAATGGATTTTTTAAATCATAGGCCTTAAAAATAAAAGCACTTCTTCATCTGTAGAATCAAGAATGAATGTGGCACTATGCAAATGTCGTTACTTCATTGCCCAGCTTATTAGAGATATTGAGTTACCAAGTGCACTGGCAGTGAAAAGTGCCATTTGGAAAGGTATCCCTTTTGCTTTGCAGTAGGTTTCAAATGTGTGTTTAAGCTATTCAGTAAACTGTGGGATAAAATACTATCACCTCTGCTATATCAATGCACATTTATTTCACAGGTCAAATACAGTTAGTGTGATTCTTTAGATCCCTAGGTCTTAAAATCCTATTCAACCTTAAAGCTGCTTTTACTCTTTGCATGGAGCTGTGTATGAAGATTTGGACACAGGATTGCTTGTTCAGTTCAACTTTCCTCTGTACATACCAAACATCTTTGGTTAATGTTATTTTCATCTATCATCTGATTTCTCTTTAGGGTAAGTTGGCCCAGCTTCTACAACAGCATTTTCTGCTTTGTTTCTCATTTTTGTGTTATGCAGGCAATGTATTTCTTTAAATCTCATGAAAAAATCTGTTAGTTTTAAACCTTTCTTCTATAGCTTCCTCTCCTTTTTCATTCTTGAAATTGAAGAGAACCAGGATGTTGCTTTGGACTGAGCCCTGGCTTAGGTAATGTTGTGGCTAGTTGATTTTTCCAGAAGCTAGAACTATTTCTACACTAGCAATGAGGGTGTTTTATTTTTTATTAGTCATGTGATTTTTCAGTATAGTGGCAAATTTAATTTCCTTTGAGAAATTTTCCTGTGCAGTCACTATTTGGCTGTTTAGTACAAAACACCCATTTTCCACCTACCTGGGTTTTAAACAAGCTTTCGTCATTAACTTTAATCATTTTTATGTTGTAAAGTTTTAGATGAGTCATTTTCCTTTTCCTTGAACACTTAGAGATGTATTTTGGACTAATTATTTTAATATTGTTGCTTCTCAAAGAATCATAAAGAAGAGAGGGAGAGAGGGAGAGAAAGAAAGCAGTAGACAGACTGATCAGTATATATATATATATATACATATTCATTTTTATATTCAATTATGTATAGTCAATATATAACATTTTTCAGTAATGTTTCCTATTTTATATTGGCTCAAAAACAATTGCAATAAAAATGTTGAAATCACCACAATAAAAATGATAATAGAAATTACTGTAAAAATCACTACAGTTATCCAGAGACATAAGAGTGCTATTGAATAATTGATTGGTTGGTTGGTTAATTGACTCATTGTTTTTATCACTTCTGGTCTCAAGCTCACAATGCTCCATGTAAATAAAAATAAGGCAAAGTAGATTTGATTGATGCTTATAATATTTTGAAGTTATCATTCACCTATGTTTCATGCAACAATGAAATATTTTGGGCACAGACTGTCAAAAATAAAATAAATTTACTCACAGCTTCTATATTGATACTAATGCATACAGAAAATTCTTACTTTCATAATTTTTC